>NC_092866.1:28083794-28149751 GCF_032062135.1 Pyxicephalus adspersus
TTTTTTTTTTTTACATGGTTGTGTGTTTCAAACATTTTTTTTATTCATGATATCTACTAGAACCCTGTTCGGACATATTTCTGTAAGTTACAGGTCTATAATTTAAAAAACAAATTTCATGAAAAACAGTGTACCCCTTTTGGTACAGAAATCTAGACATCAGTGTAACGGCCAGGAGGTTAATGGCCTTTTATTGCCTTTTTATTAATGGCCTAATCTCTGGTCTGGAAAAAGGGAGGAGTTCCTGGCCCACCCATTACTTCCAGAACACTTCAGACATGGATCTCAAATAAAAAACTGCAATTCTGCAGCACAGCATTTAAATACAATCTTATCCAGACCTTTTATTCTCTTTTCCAGGTAAAATAGAGATCATGCCAAATACCCTGTACATTTGGCATCTTATATTTTACAGTGTCCAGTAACCTATATAATTGTGTCAGCTTTCTACCATCCACCCTATAATTTATTTCAATTTTACCCTTAGTATGTCCCATTTTTCCATTGTCCTTGTGTTTTGTCCCAGCTGCCTAGTGCCCCTGTATATATATAATATATATATATATATATATATATATATATATATATATATATATAGGTAACATTTAGGTTTAGTTCACATTAGTGGTAAAAAAACAAAAAAACTGAACAACTTGTGACAGTGTACGCTCCAGTATGCCAGGGCTCTCCTGCGGGTGACACAATGTTATTATACTTGGTGCTGAGCTCTGTGTAAAAAGTAAAGCAAGCATTCATTAAAGGCTTATGTACTGACAGCATGTCAGGTTTGCTTGCAGAGGATCAGGACTGGAAAATGTACATAGTAACAAAAAGATAGAAAGTATAAATCTTGCAATCCTCCAGCAGTAGAGCTGGCAGGCTGCTGACCTCTCACTGACAGCTCTTTACATTGTATACAAATCTCAGCATGAAAAATACTGGCAGAAGATGGAAATACCTGCCTGGCCAGTAATTTACTGCTCTGGTGACAACCCTAGCTGCTTCACACAGTTGTCACTTGCTGGTGTCGGCTTTTTTGTCAAGGGAAAGTTGTCTTTGTGATTGGTCTGCATGAGGAGAGTTTTAAAGCTTATTCCAGGACAGACATTCACCATTTGCAGAAATATTCGTTAGGCCAGTGATCATGAGAAATAGTTATACATTGCTGTGGTGCACCACATGCGGTGAGCAGAATGACAAATGCATTCATATTTAGTGATGGGCTTAATTATAATATTATGTTAACTAACAATAAAAATGAAGTAAAAAAGGAATTCTGCCTGAACAATTTCTGTGTAGTAAAAGTGTGTTAACCGACATGGTTCAATTATCTGTGTAATCACTGTATAATCACAGAATTCCTTGCAGCCTTTTGCACACTAAATGTGTCATTTTTATTAGATCCCTGTTGTGTTAACATGAGAATGACTATTGATTAATTGCATGTGTGTGTCAGGAGATCATTAGCAGTCTTTCCTATGGCCCTTGTCACTAAGAACGGCGCTATGGCTATTGTGGACTGTGGCGTCTGCAAGCAATTATAGGTGATGCTATGAATGATTCCCCCAAGGGAACTCATAAAAAACATGGAATAAATTATTTCAGGATCCTGAAAAATGTATAGGGCTGAGAAAGGGGATTTGTGTAGGATCACACTTAACCCCTTCCCTGCCTCTGGGTAAAAATTCCACAGTTTTCAATACCGGTATTTACTATTTTATCAACTGTCCTCAATTTTTATTGGATATTACACACTTCATGATTTATTGCTTAGCGTTTACCTATGTAAGGGCTTATGTCTATGTTTATGCATCAGCTGGAACTATGTGGCAGACAAATATGATTCATTGGTCCTAAGTAATTTCGTCAACATGCAGGATATTGATTCCATTTTTACTGGCACAATGTGAAGTTTATTTCATGATGTATAATACTGTATTTATATTTTTATATTTTTTTATATATAGTGTATTCAGACATCTTATTGTTACTAGCACAACTTTCATGTAATCTTGGCTGCTCTGTTTGCACATGGTTCTTAATGTATGTATGCACATAGTATTCCATATATACTATTTTGATGTCATGTACTCATTTCCATCATTATTTATATTGTTTTTAGTCACACATAGTTGCAAACGTGCAGTCACCCCTAAGGAAGCCTATACTGGGCGAAACGTGTCGGGTACGACAACACACGTATGCAAACTGTATACTTACCAGATTAATACTGGACTGCTGGGACTTTCTTTGCCCACATTCCTTTGAAAGAGCTGCACATTGTCTAGTGCCAACTTTTATGGTTATACTAACCTTTTATGGTTATGTTGTAAATATTATTGTTTTTGTTTTTTTATTGTGTTTTGAGGACTTTATCAAAAATACAATATTTTTTCCACAATAAAACCAAACCAAAAAGCACCTGCAACCAAAAAACAATTTCTTGGACTAGTTCTGATTGAATGTACTTTACTGCTTAAAAAATACTACAAAGCATGGAGTGTTCACCATTTTTCTGTATGGTGTGCACAAACCAGATATGTACTTTAATGCAATGCCAGTGTTTAGGAATGTAATTAAAACTCATAATGTACATATTATATTCAATTAGTTGTGAAATACAGCTGTTGCAGCTTTTGTGTGCACATATGATGTTTATAGGGTAACAATATTACTTATATGCAATGAAAAACTTTTCTTTTTAGAATATACACTTCTGATTACTGAAGAAAAACCATAAGGTTTGGAGTTGGAGATGTCATAGTACTTAATGTTGTAATAATTATAAATAAAAATTTAAAACCATCCTTTTTGCTAAGAGCACACAAAGCAAATTATCCTTTTTTTGTTAGCTGTATGCTTTTTATCTAGTTTTGCTTGCTTTCATTTTCTGTACCCCCTCCCTTTTTTCATCGAGCTATCACTCTTTCTTCATTGTTTCCTATGCAGTTTCCCTTTTCTCCTAATATCTCTTTTATCCCCTTAACACTCCCTAATAACATTCACTCTTTTTCTATGATTTATTCTTTTTTTGAGCGCCCCTTCCCCCCACCTCTCCATGCTTTCTTTATTCTGGTCCAGGACAGAAATATTTGCTAAATCTCAGGGGGTCTAAGACCAAGAGTAAAACAGGGGAGAGGAAAAAGAGGAAAAGAAAAAAAAGACAGAAACAAACTTTGTCCATACAAGGATGGAGAGGGGGAGGGAGAGCAAAGCATGTGGGAGAGCTAAAAAGAGAGAGACCTCCCTCTCAAATCCACAGCAGAAAGATAGTAAGAACTTCATTTCTTATTTCGTCTGTTAAAAGCATCAGACTGGAGACAGCTCAACTACAGACAAAGACCAGAAAGATGACAACCACTTGCTAAACAGACTGTGATGTGAGATAATTGGCTGCCTGGGAGAATGAAGAAAGAAAAGCTATATCTAGGAAGATCAACACAAATATAATAAAGAAAACTGAAAGTGGATCAAGCAATCCCATATTAAAGGAATACAGCAACAAAAAGGATATATAAAAGACAATTTAATCATTGCAAACTTTGTGAGAATGAGACAGCAGCCCTTAAGGAACTATTGATGTAAATGAGAACAACCATTGAAACAGCAGCAACAGATAATCCTGAGCAGATACATTTATATTTTATCAGAAGAAGTAAGTTCAGTCTTCAGGGTTTCTGGACAAATGCTACCCACCAAAGCAACAATTAATTCAGCCAAAGGAATCATCATGTTTTTATTTATCATCACATTGCAAGTTGGAATATTCCTGCCTATTTCACTTTCCTATGAACTCAGAGAACATGATGCCCTTTGTGGGCCAAGTGACTCATGTTATGCAGTGTTTTACCAACGACGTACTTTTCTGGAGTCTTGGAGAGCTTGTCGAGAAAGAGGTGGAAACCTAGCAACTGTCAAAAATGCTCAGGAAGCATCTTTAGTTGAGCAACTTCTTACCTCCTCAACAGGTACCCGCAGTGAAGGAGATTTGCAGCTAAGGCTTTGGATTGGTTTGCAACGTCAGCCCAGGCAGTGTGCCCCTCAAAAACCTTTGCGAGGCTTCACGTGGACTACTGGAGACCAAGACACAGCATACACTAACTGGGTTACCCAACCAGTGTCAACAGGACCCTCAAGTTCCTGTTCAGCTCCACGATGCGTGGCTATTGGGTTGGGCTATGGTAAACCAGAGGATGATTTTAAATGGCTGGAGGGATCTTGTACACTACCTGTTGATGGCTATGTTTGCAAGTTTCGCTATCAAGGATTGTGTTCCACTTTGACTGAAGAAAATGTTCGCTATTCTGTACCATTTGGTTATGAGGGCACCTGGTTAGACTTTCTTCCATTTGGTACTGTAGCAATAGTGTCATGTGAAGGGCAGCATCAGAGTATGTCTGTCCTCTGCATGTTAAAGGAGGATGGTACAGTAGGGTGGAACAAGGATGAACCACTTTGCCAACGTCCTGAAGACTTAGAATGCCAGAAATGTCAGCAGCTGTGTGATAGAGGAATTTGTGGCTGTCGAGAAGGGTATGTACTTCAGCCAGATGGGTACTCTTGTGAACCAGAGGATGAACCTAACTATGAAGCACAAGGATGTCCTTGTCAATACCAGTGCATAGCTGGAACAGGTGGTCAGGGGTACCAGTGCATATGCCCAGAAGGCTATGAACTGGCTGCTGATGAACATAGTTGTGAAGATGTAGATGAATGTGAAGATGAAGAAACATGTGAGCATTCCTGTCAAAATACTCTAGGTTCATATACTTGCTCTTGTGATCTGGGTTTTACTGTTGCAGAAGATGACCCTGAGCGCTGTGTAGATATAGATGAATGTCGTATTGCTCGCATGTGCCAACAAATGTGTGTGAACTATATTGGAGGTTTTGAATGCTACTGTAGTGAGGGCTATGAACTGGATGTGGACCGTGTGAGCTGCAAGCCTTTGGATTTAGTGGAACCTAGATATGAGCCAAATCCAACTGTGATTAAAATGTTAGAGCAAGAACCAGAGACATTTGATGCAGCAACTGAGGGTTGGTTCTGGACAGACATGGATGACACAGAAACTCCCGCTACGATTTATGTAGACCCACCATCAACGACCTTTAAAAAAGAAACAACTGTACAACCAACTATGAACACAATTTTTGAGACAACAACATACACACTGGACTGGGAAAACAACATGGATGTAACAGTTTCAACCACTATTACCCCAGCACAGACTATACCACCTTTCTTTAAATTGGATAAAATCCGAAGAACCACTTTTCAAACAATACCATCTAGTGGTAATTTATTATCCTCAACAGTTACTCCTAAGTACTTACCAACTACATTACCACAAGAAGAGGTCACATCTGCTATGTCCACAACAATTGAACCCAAAACCATGACAACTTTGCTGGAGCAGACTAGGATATCAACAAGGGATCCTTTCATTTTCCCACCGTTGTCCATCATTCGAACGACCATCCTGGCGGATCCACGGATGATGGATGACGAATGATCGTAATGAAAATGAAGGGGAAAAGCGCAGAGCGGGGCGCCGCTTCCCTTTTCATAGAGCAGAAGGTGCTGGATGTACAGCACTTGTTCATGCATCGTGCAGTCCTTAGTTGTTGGAAAGGATCGTGAAAGATGATTGCATGTGTGTATGCAGCCTTACTGTAGTTGTGATATCTTTATCTGCACTGCTAATGAAGTTAATAGAGATCTTTTTTTATGTATAATTTCCTCGTTATTTTTCTTTTTTCTTTTTATGACAGTTTTACTTTTACATTAAAGCGGTAGAAAAGTAAAAAGAAAAAATGTGAGCAAGCAGGTACTTTATTGCAGGATATGTGCCGTCTGCAAGAAATTAAATCTATAGTTAGAGGTACACTTACCTCTCTTTACTCTATCATGAACAAGGCCATCTGCACCCAGTGTTCTTCCAGGTTCAGGATCTTGTTTGGCCAGGTGAGAATGATGTAACTTCCGAGCATGCATACACGAGTTATTTAATTCCTGGCAGCCAGGGGTATTCCGGTGTACCCAACATTGTCTGACGTGCAGCTCAGTGTGAATAAAAGAAAACATTGCAAACAGGCATGTAAGTTTCTTTTATTGCATGGATATTGTCTGTCTCTTCTGCAATAAATAACTTACCTCCTCACATTTTTTTCTGTTTAATTCCACTTTTGGGAACATGCTTAATTGAATCCAAATGTGCTAGTTTGCAAATCATCCTCTTTCTGGTCATTCTCCAGTAACTCCTCTGCATGCCTTGCTGATACTGCCTGTTGTCAGACCCTCAGCACCACTCTCCTGATCAGACTGCCTGCTGTCATTCAATTCACATTATTTTCTAGCATATATCACCTTTTAAGACACTTCACCATTTATATAACATCTGTTTATTAGAGTGGGGGCAGGGTATATTCCCTGGTGAACAGGCTTCCAAAAAATGGACTTTAGAGGTACTATATTAGTGGTGATCAGAAGCTCCATTTACTTGAATAGTGCTGATGGACACATTTTATGTAGTAGCAATTACTGACCTCTAGGGGCTTCTAGCGCTACATGAATTTAGATATGGCAGCAATGTAATGTTGGACCAAGCATAATTTGGTTTAGCTCTGTTTAACTGGACATTGGTCATGTTTAGGCTAACTAACGTTAGCTCCTTTTCCTTTACCTTTTTCTTTAACTATAATCTTTTCTAGTACAGATATCTGCCTGCTATTTACTATTATTTACTAGTACTACTGACTGTAACCACTTATTAATTTCACTTATTTTAAGGCAATGTTTCTCAACCTTTTTATTATGACTTTCAGGTCTTCAGGGAGCTCTGGCTATAATAATTATATATCCCCAGCTCACAATATATTAGTGTTGTAGCCAGTGGGAATTACGTGTCTTACATTGCTGGCCACTGGTAAGAATGTCACCTATACAGACATTCAAAAAGATCATTGGGGACACAAATTGCTCATTGCTCAAGGAATCCCTAGCAACGTCTGGAGGTACCATGAGGTTCCACAGAACCCTGGTTGAGAAACACTGTTTTAAGGTCTTGCAGTGTAAACTGTTGGTTTGTCTTTGGCTAAAGCCAAAAAAAGTGGTGAATGCTAACCGGCACACAGTAGTGAATAAATATGGTGAACAATGTAGTTGATGTAAAAAGTGGTGTTAAATATAGAAAGGGAGCTTGTGCTGAAAAGTGCACAATGCTGAACAGCCTTCACCGTTTTCTGCTTCTATAAGAAGTTCAGCTTTGTAAATGAGTTCTTGGCTTCCTTTGTCTAATGTTGGAACAGTTACCAAACTTTCATACCTAGCCATAAAAATAAATACATTTATTGGCATTAATAAACACCTAACAAATTACAGATTTTTGCAGACAGTTTAATGTAGAGTAGAAGAAGGGCTACGCACAAGTCATATATACATTCTACAACTTTTACTTGCTGAGCCATGGAAAACTCATAATATGTAAGAATGATTTTTACAGTAAGGTTTTTTTGAATAGTTGATATTGCCTTGGGAATAGGCTATGTGATCAGCCCAGATTTAATGTGTATTGTCATTTTTGGGTCCCATTCCATTCTGTGTTCTCGCTCAAAAGATTATTGGTTTGAGAAAACAATCTGAATAAATGAATAGTACTGTACTGTTTAACCCATTCATGGCCAGAAGTCATTGATGGCTAGATTGTCAGGACAAGTTTATAAGTGTCAGCTTGTGTCAGTAAATGTAATAATACTATTATATATATTCAAGGATATACAGTCAGGTGAAAATGAAAGTACATGTTTTTTTCATTTTGAGGTTGTACAAATTAAGACATTACAAAAAATAACAGAAAAAAATCATCTGGTCCTTATCAGGTCCTAAAATTTAAAAATCTAACCTTAGGTATAAAATAACACTCTCATTGTTTATGTAACACAATTTAAACCAGCGGTTGCCAACCAGTGGCCCGTGAGAAAATTTTAGTGGTCCACAGAAAAAAAGTTTGACTTTAATAACCATCGTTTCTTGTTTGGTCTTTGAGTGAAAGTAAGAAACTTATAATGAGTGAGAAAAAGCAAACAAATATTTTGCATTTCTTTAGTAATACCAAAGATAATACAACTAATGATAATAGTAACAATAGTAATACTTCACTTAACAATGAGCTGATCAATGAATAAGAGCCTTCACAGTCCTCGTCAGGCACCATTAGGAAGATCAATATTTTACAAATGTATTTATCTTTTTTAAAAAAAATCATATTAACCCCCTGAGCGATAACCCCAAGTATGACTTGGGGTAAAAAAAAAAGATGCTGAAAGTAGTAACCTCGAGTCACACTTAGGGTAGCTAAACCAATGCAAAACAATGATAAATGGAGCCTTACCTGAACTACCCGCGTCCTCCATCGTCCTTCGTATCGTCCTTCTCGCTTCCTCCAGCCGGCGTTCTCTGCATCCAATGAGTCACCAGGAGTTCCCGGTTATGTCGGGGTGCACAGATGTTCCGTTCAGGGCGTGGCGGGAATTTCAAAGCTATTTGTATTGCATTCAATACACAAGAACTGTATTGAATGCAATACAGTGGATTTATATGTGTAAAAGCAGTACATTGTCTTTCATTAGCATTTATTTTACAGTATTATATAATATTATGAGTATAATATGTATTTTTTTTCAATTATTTTAAAAATTATTTTTTGGAAAAAAATAAAAAATATATATATTTTTTAAATGTATTTATTATTTTCACATAATTTTGTGTTTCAAACTTTATTATACTCACACTAATATATTATACTGTAAAATACATTTTTATGAAAAACAATGTACTGCTTTTAGACATATAAACTTGGACAGAAATTAACTGTCCAGGAGGGTAATAGTCCGCAGAATTTAAAATGATGAATTTAGAGGTCCAAAAGGTTGGCGACCGATGATTTAAACCCGAATGAAAAGGCCATATGTGAAAAACAAGTTAGTGTCTTTATTTTTTGGCTTGTATCCCACTTTTAGCAGTAACACCTTAAAGTAATTATTTTGTGTATGAGTTTATCAATCTTTTACATTGTTGTTGGGTTACTTTATGGATACTAGCTGGACCATTGCAACACCGTGATTCTTTTCTTTTTTAGCCATTCTGTTGTAGATTTGCTGGTGTGCTTGGGATATTTGTCCACTTACATGACCCAATTTTAGCCAAACTTTAGCTTTCCCACAGATGGCCCCTGCATTTGGCTCTAGGGAACTTAGGTATACAGAGGAGTTCATGGTCAACCTAATAGGCCTGATATATCAAAGCTCCCCAAGAGTGGAGAAAATACACTATAGTGGGTGGACCTGGGTGATCTAGGAAACCTGAAATGTATCTGGTTCAGATTTAAAAAGATGTGCTTACTGAAAGAAAAATACTTTATAAGAAATCCATTCCTGATTTGCTCAATCACGAAGGTTTACACATGATAGTCTATCGTCTCCACTCTTGGAGATCTTTAATAAATCAGGCCCAATGACTGCATGCTGCCCAGGTCCCGTGGCTGTAAAACAAGCCCAAATCATCTCTCCTCAATCATGCTTGACAGGTTTTATGACATGTTTGTGCTAATATGCTGTTTGTTTTTTTCCAAACATGACACTGTACATTATGACCATTGTTCCAGAAGACTTTTTGGTTTGTTCACATGCAACTATGCAAACCCAAGCAATGCTGTCATAAAAATTTTAGAGGGAAGAGACTTTCTTTCGGCAATCTCGTAAAGAAACCATACTTGTTCAGTATTTTACTTGTACTCTCATGAATGTACCGGTAGGTCTTTTTTTCCAGTTTCTCTAAGCATTCACAGCAAATTGTATTTTACTTGATTTTAGGATCTGCTATGGAGATTTTTTTATGCTGATATGCAAAAATGTATGCTATCCTGGTACCTTAAACCTTAGAATTGAAAGAGGGTGTACTTTTTTTTACATTTTTACATGACTATATAAAGCTAATATTTGTCACACCATTATTTTTAAACACATTATTATAGGCTGACAAACAAAAAAATATATTTTATTGCATTTTTGATTTTAATAAAGCAACTGTATCTGACAGTTACATATTTAAATGCATAGTAATACCATCGGAAACACATCAACAAACTCATCAACACCAGAAGGTGGCAGTGTTTAACTGCAGGTTAAAGTTTCATATTCACCAATGAAGCCTCCAGCATGTATGAATTCACTGTGGCAGAGGTGACTGGTTCCTTTTTGTCAGTGGACCCTGGGTATTATTTTCAGCTGCTGAATTTTAAAAGGGAGGATGTTTATTGATAAATGATTTACAATGTATCAATTGTGTTCTGTAATGTTCATCTCATTAGATAGTAGTACCTTGGCACTTGGAAAGAACTAGTAACAGCAATAAGAAGGATTTATTGCAATTTAAGAAACTAATATAAGGTCTGCAGGTATCCAAAGAACTTGCTGATAATGTGCTTCTCTTGCTGGCTATTGTTTTACTGCATTTTATTTTGAGCTTTTCATTTATTTTGGGATATTGGTATATAGGTATTCTTCGTTTTAAGACTCTTCGGTCTTCTGAGCTCCCTCTGTATTCCTCCTCCACTATCCACCACAGCCCCCGGTCTGCAGACTGTCGGTGAACTTGTCACGCTCACAGCATTGCAGAACGGGTCAATCCTATGGTCCTCCCTTAATAAATTTGCAAGAACAGAACCTGGTTGTTAAAGCAAAGAGCATCTGTATTTTTTTGTTTCATTTTAATAGGGCTTTTAATTTGGATTAAACTACTTTTTCTTTGTTGCAAGTATCTTCCCTATTTTAATCAAAAGTGAGTTTTTGTTTCAGGTATGGCAGGTTGTATTATCAAATTTTCATTTTTTGTTTTGTTTAGGGTGTCTAAAGGGAAGCATTCACTTGTTACTTTTGTTTGAAGCATGTTTAAGCATGCTTTGAAAAAAACAGTTTGCCCCCAGATCTCTATTTCTTTTGATCAAATAAGCATTAGGCCTTGCTGACAGTATGGTAGTGGGGTTATTGCCTTAAGCTATGTGCACACGTCAGATGATTCTTGCCTGAGATGAACCTCAGGGCTTGTCTTGGACGAGAATCTGCCATGTGTACAGCGCCCGTCCAACGTCGTTCATGGCAGATCCAATAACAACAGAAGACGAATGACCGCAATGGAATTGAAGCGAGGAGGGCACATCGGGGTGCCGCTCATTCTCCCCCCATCCCTCTCAATAGAACAGAGCGGCATTGTATGTACAGCACTCATTAATTCGTCTTTCGGGCTTTTGTTGTTGGAAATGATCATTGAAAAATAGTTTCCAATGACAAAAAAAATAACGTGCGTACACGGCCTTAGCAACTGCGGTAGTGAAGGGGGCAGCTAGCGGGAGAAAACCTTTCCTGTGTTTTGCCCCAACCACCATTGTTGCCCTTCTTAGGAGTCTAACTTACTAATTAGTCTGATTTACTAATTGTTTATATAGATATGTTTTTCATAATCCCGTGGCCACTCTAGATGCCACTGAACTACTTTGCTGCAAGGATGTCACTAGGTCACTCACACCAAGGGTGAGCAGGATCAGCACACCAAGAAGAATGGAATTATGCTAAATTCACACCTCCCAATCCTAGACAATCAACATCTCCAGTGTCACATTCCATGGGGATTGGATTAAGGTGTTTGTGCTGTGTGATTTAAATGCTGGGTTATATTCTATACTGGGAGAACTAAAGAAGAGGCTTGGAAAGGCTGTTGAATGTGATTAGTTATTACTACATATGTCATTTTATGTATTTTAAAAAGTGTATTTGTGGTGGCTTTGTTGTGAACTTGATGGAAATGTTGACTACTCTATCAAAAGTCAATTCCCTATCATGACCCCCGCCATTATGCCCTTCCCATTTTTAGGAGAATCTAAATAAAGTGTTTGCTGACCCAGCATCTCCACTCTTCCCTTCACTTTCTTACATATGCTTTATGTTGCTATGAATACTACAATGTCAGCTGTAGAATTATCTTAATGTGACAACACTTAAGCTACGTACACACTTCCAATTATTATCCTTTGTAAACGAACGACGAACGATCCTGCACGATATCTGCGAACGATCGTATAGCACCGATCCTGTACATACAGATAACGACACGATCGTTCAAAGATATTGTACACACGTATATATACACACACATACACTCACATACACAATACAGCCTGTATCGATCAAATGTTCGTTCATCGTGCATGCTCAGAACATGCACGATCACTGAACAACCGTACACACGATAGATGGTCAACGATCGTCGTCCAATCCGATCCGCCGGTCTGGTCGTTCATTTCCAACGACTATCCTCGTTCGTCGGCGTTGTTGGTTACTTTTTTTACAAACGATTTTTGGCCAATCGGTCGTTCGTCGTTCGTGTACGTGTACGCAGCTTTAGTCTGTTCGTGTACGCAGCTTTAGTCTGCAGGGATGGCGGCCCCCGTCAGCAGTCCCAGGGTTTAGGACAGGGGTGTCAAACTCAAATACACACAGGGCCAAAATTAAAAACTTGAAATTTATTAAAAAAAATTGAGGACATTTTTCCTTCTCAATAGATATAAAACCTTTTCATACAGAAACAAACAGAGAGAGATTAATGGTGGGAATTGTAGTAGCGGTGATATTTCAATGCAGCGAAGGGCCAGCTGCAGTTAATATTTAGGATTCCTTTGGGGGCCAAAATAAGGACATCGGGGGCTGATTTGGCACCTGGGGCCAGAGTTTGACACCCCTGGTTTAGGACATGTATGGATGTATGAAAGTGTATAAACGTATGAAAATCTTTCATGCTTATTTACTCCAATGGGAAGATTTCTGTTGCAAAAGTGATCTTGCAACAGTGTAGGCAGTACACTCAACTCAGAAGCATCAGAAATTATGCTTTCAGTTCCAAGTACTATGTCTTTTATAACTGGGTAAACACAAAATTAAATGTATTGTAATAGTTAATACAATGTTCATGTAGGTAATGAGGAGTTTACACATAGTACAACAATTATGTTTTAAAGTTTATTCTCACTTTTTGATGCAGCATACTAAACCAATGCATGAGTTGCAGTGCAGCACAATGAAGGTATCATACTATCATGTATCATTGTACCAAAAAATGGTACATGTTTTTTAAACATTTGCATTGCCATCCCATTCATTTCAATTTCCTTTCTTAATTCCATAATGTTAACAGGAGCAAAATGCATTGAAAAAAAGCAGCCCAGACTTAGAAAAAGGCTATGTACACATGTGCAATAAATATCCTTGGAAAGGATCTTTCACAATCCTTTCCAACGACTAACGTCTGTGCGATGCATGGACGATGCTGTACATACAGAACCGTTCTGCTCTATGGAGAGGGGAGGGGGAGAATGATGGAGCGGAACCCCACTGTGCTCTCTCCCCCTTTACTCCCATTAACATCGATTGTCGTCCATCGTCAGCAGATCCGCCAGGACGGTCGATTGAACGATGGACGACGAGCGCTGTACACACACCAGAATTTCATCCTGAGCCAATTATTGGACGAGAACCATTGCATGTGTGTATGTAGCCTAATGCTTTGGCACAAAAAGTGTGTTTTTTTAGAATCCTTACAATCACCTTGTCTTTATGCCCTAGGGGTTTGAGCTGTCATCATAACAGGAATAGAGAAGAAATCTTCCACTGGGGACACCTAGTGCTGGTTCACACTGGTGTAATACATTAACATGATAATACTATCTCTTCTTTGGCATTATTATGTACAATATATATATATATATATATATATATATATATATATATATATACATTGTTGTGGTACCCTATGCGTATGTTATCTCTACTGCTCTACTTGAGGGAATGATCTTGATCATCTGACTGTGCATACATTGGGAGAAGCTACTATAGGTAAGGCTAGGTACACACGTGCAATAATTATCGTTGGAAACGAACTAATACCGACTGATTGTCTGATAATCGTTAACAAAAAAAGGGAACATGACTGGCCATCGACGATGATGAACGAGGAATGTTGCTGGAAACTAACAACCCTCCCAGCCGATCTGATTGGGCGACAATCGTTAGCTATCTTTTGTGTGTACGGCCGTTCAGTGATCGTGGATGTCTCTGCGGTATACTTTCTCCGGTACACGTCACTTCTTGCAACGTTCAAATGATGGTATTTAGAGTGTGTACATTATTGGTGGATTATATTTGAACGATCGCATTGTTACATGTCATGCACTGTACGATTGTTCAAAATAATCGTGAATATTAGTTGATCATAGTTAATCATTTGTTTTCTAACAATAATTATTGCATTTATGTGCTTAGCCAAAGAAAGGTTATGTAAACTTTTGTTTACTAGAAGAAATGACAATAATTGCAAAATTCCTTCCCAAACAGAAGAACCTCAATAAATGGGTCAGGAAGCTTAAAAGGACATCACTATTTCACATTTTTTAACACAGCTTTCAAGAGCACACAACTAATGTATTGTGGTTTGCTGCAGCATTGAAGCATTGCCGCAAGTTTAATGGTACATTTGTGTTCTGTTCAAAATGATTGTGTGGTGTAATACCATGTTTTGCAGTAACACACTTAAGTTAAAACACACTTTACCTGCATACCATTACCACAATATATAAATAATTTACTAGGTAAATAGCTGTTGTCTGGAAGAATTAATTTTCACTATTGAATTTAGAATTCTACTGGCATTTTAAAGACTTGCAGAGCCAATAATAGCCACTAGGTGATGTATTTTTTTTTACTTTTTACTCGCTATTGAATTATTGAACTTTTTACTATCACATGTAACAAGGAGACTATCATGATAGTGATTTGCCAAAAAGTAAATAAAAATTGGAGACTCTTGTTAAAGACAGTCCTAGAAGTGCCTGAAATTACCTTGCCAAACTTTACGCTGACTTGTGGGAAAAGCAGTGAGCCAGACACAACAGCAGTAGATAAAAATAATGTGAGTTAAGAAATTCATAGGCTTTAATCTGCCTTTACTGGACAAAGATCAATATTTGACTGTCTGGGATCCAGCCCTCCTCACTTTGCATCTTTAATGTTTTAGGGTGGAAATATAATCCTCTGCTTTGGATGATTCTAACAAAAGAATAGAAAAAAGAAAGAAAATCTTGAATGCATTACTTATAGGACTATTTAAGAACTAAAAGAAAATGTGCTATGATAAATAAAAACTGATAACTATTCATAGCAAAATAAAAAAAAATGGTGCATTGCCACACTGGCTGTTGTGATATATGAAAGCTTGGTTGCCATATGTAGCTGAGTTGGTTAGGCATTTGGCAGATTTTGAGTTGTAGTCTTTTATTAATCTCTTTGTAGGCTCAGCCAACAGCATGAAGGTTTCACAGAAATACAATTCAGTTACAATATTTGGACTCAATCTATGTACAGTATAAAAATACAAATATCAGGTGAAACAGGGTAAATGAGCACATGATATGAAAGTATAGGAAAATATATAGTGTTCTTTTTATTGCATTCCAAATATATATATAAAATACATTTTCAAAGGTTAGCTAAATTAGATATATAAAGCCCTGATATTCTCATCTTCACTATGGCACTGCACCCCGGACTAGGGCTACGTACATACGTCAAATAATTCTCGTCTGATCATCACACATTTCAACGTGTGTACAGCGCTCGTCGTTCATCATTCATGAATACGTCCTGGCAGATCCATGAACGATGGACGACAAACGACTGCATAACAAGGAAAGGGGAGAAAGGCAGCGTGGTTGTGCTGCGATTCCCCCCCATTCCCTCTCCTTGGAGCAGAACAGTGCTGTATGTACAGCGCTCATTCATGCGTCGTTGGAAAGGATCCTGAAAGATCCATTCCAGGGCTAAATATTGAGCATGTGTACACAGCCTAACCTTGACACCAATCCATCTTTTGTTTGCCTTCTGGGTTGAATGACACTAACCTAGGTTGATTGCCATCTACCACTGTCTACCTCTAAACAATGCAATAATTTTTAATAATGGACTGTGTGCAAAAAAACCTTCATGGAAAATGTGTGGCTGCCTTGTTTGAAAAGAAAAGAATTACACCTATGCATTTTATGGTTCAATATATATTTAATAAAGAACTTATTTATGTGCCAATAATACAAAAAGAAAATACAAAAATTATCGAAGGTATATCAATGAAAAACAGGTCAATAGCAACAACAATATGAACAGGTATAGTATATCAGATATCTCAATTGTTTCATATGTTACAAAGCAATATTACAATACCAAACAGCAAATAAATGATAAAACAAAATAGCAATAGAGGGGAGAAGTGTGTGTGTGTGTGGGGGGGCTGTATAAGGGAAAACCAAGAATCAAGAGAGTGGGACTCCAATCTTATGCTGGGCACACACATGCAATGGTTCCAGTCCAATAATTGGCTCAGGGCCTTTATCGGACGAGAATCGAGCGTGTGTACAGTGCTGATTGTCCATTGTCCGAACTGATCCATGGACGATGGACGACGAACAATCGTAAAAGAAGTGAAGGGGAGAGAACGCAGCGGGTTGCAGCTCCATTCTTCTCCCCTTCCTTCTTCATAGAGCAGAACGGTGCTGTATGTACAACACTTGTTCATACATTGTGCAGGTGTTAGTTGTTGGAAAGGATCGTGAAAGATAGCCTTAGTTTTTAGTTTGGTTAAGGTACGGTAATGTTCCCAGCAGGCCCATCGGCCAGATACTTGTCCATACAGACACCTATGCATTTTTAATGAGGTTTTACAAGCATGTAACCAAAGCATAAATGTGTAAATAGAGTCTTAGTTGCAATGCAACACTCAGTGATGCAACGTTCAGCAATTTTGAGGATTAAATTAGTACCTCTTCATGCTAAATGGTGTGATTTTTTCCATGTCCTCCAGCTCCGAAGGTAAACTTAAGTTAAGTGCTGTAGTGATTGATGGTTGAAAAGACAGAATGTAGACATCCCAAATTTTGATTTAGTCTCCATTAGGATTGGAGACAAGATTTCAATGGCACAAGATATTCAAAAGAGCAAAAATGTAATTTACCTGCACTACCACTTTTTAAATCTACCTTTTTTTGTTTTTCATTTTTTTTCAGATTTATTATCTAGCCATGACTTTTATCAGCCATGTATATTTTCATAATGTTTGTTTATCATTAATTTCAGTTTATCATTTTGGTAGCGTGGACTTTTTTTTATATTTCAAGCAAAATTTGTTTACATACACAATGATGTTGCAGTGCAGTTACCATTTCCTCTATGCTGGCAGCGATGCCCATGAACTAAATGCTCCTTGCAGTGCTTCCCCCATGGCTGCCCAGAATTTAAAGTTTTACAACCACCTGGTAACCACCCATCCAAACAAAACAAATGCCAATTGATTTGGAAGAAGCATGACAGTTTGGGCTGCCAGGTGTCTTCTGGGTGACCAGCCATCCAGAGACACCCCACAACCACTGCTAATGTGAATGAATTAAATTTTAGAGTTTTTTTTTACCTCCTTGCTATTCTTGTAAATCTTTACTGCAATATCTTTCTATTGACCTTTGTTGGTTCCCATTTACTTTTTGGTGCATATCATCTTTACCATATCATGCTTAGATCCTATTTAATTATTTCACTGTTAGCCTATACATTCACCTTGTGAACAAGATTTACCCATCATTTTCAGAATGAGCCAGTGCCACAAGGAAGGGAAAGTTATATACACCCAGCATTACATGTCAATGCACCTAGAATCCATTAATATGTAAAGAGACATATTTCAGTTCATATAGGTATCTTCATAACGTACCGTGATTCCCCAATTTGTTTTTTTTGTTGCTTTGAAAGAGTAAACAGGGG
This sequence comes from Pyxicephalus adspersus, assembly GCF_032062135.1. Lineage (NCBI taxonomy): Eukaryota > Metazoa > Chordata > Amphibia > Anura > Pyxicephalidae > Pyxicephalus > Pyxicephalus adspersus. Next base: position 28,101,701 of record NC_092866.1, read on the forward strand.
TAAACTCATTTTCTGTGCCGCTACAGTACATCAGGGGTGTCTGTACAATATTATCTTTGCATTAGAAAACCTTATAAACTTGAAAGTCAGCCCTTTTATAGGATTGAGTAATGACAAAACCGTGTAAAAACATGAATATATTTACACATGTGGAAATGCTTCTTTACAGTATGAATGTTAAAAATGTGGATAGGATTATCATTTTTATTTACTGGTATTTTATTGTGCCAACATATTATGCAGCGCTTTACAAGGTCAAATTTTCACATCAATAACCACCTCATAGGGGCTCACAATCCAATGTGCCTACTAGTCATATGTCATTACCACAGTCTAAAGACAATTTTAAGGGAAGGCCATCTAACCTGCATGTTTTAGGTAAGGAGCTCGTTCTAGCCACTTACTTAAATGTTCCTAAATGCATAACCAATAATCAGTTATTGATTTGGTAAGAAGTTAGAGAGAATTGGGTCATGATTTTTGTGAACTAACTATGTAATGAACACAGATTAGGCTGCAGAGAGCATGTTTTAATGCTGCCAAATAATCCCATCATCAATCTAATTTAATTTTCTGTTTTATTAAAAAGGTTTTTCTTTCGTAGAAAATAAATTCCTGTCTATCTTACAAACATATCTATTTATGTTAAGAGGTAACCAAACAACTTTTTGTAAATATATACAACAACCTGGCAGCCAGCTGGTCTGGAAATGGATTCCTGAAAATAAAGTGCAAGAAATAGCTGAGTGGTTCTTTTCCACCATATTTGTAATGTTCCCTAACCTAAAGCCAAAATTAAAGCACCAACAAAGTTGCTGGGATGTATTTGTATGAAAAAGAATAAAGAAAACCAGGTTGTCTTTGAACTGACACTCTTGAGCTAGGTACACGTGCAATAATTGTTGCTGGAAAACGAACAACTAACGATTATGCACGAATATTTTGAACGATCGTATTGTGCACAATTCAGTACATGCTGTAACAATACGATCGTTCAAACATAATCCACCAATAGTGTACACATGCTAGATACGATCGTTTGAACGATGCAGGAAGTGACGTGTACAGGAGAAATTGTACTGCAGAACCATCCACAATCACTGAACAACCGTACACACAAAAGATAGCGGCGAGCGATCGTCATTCAAACTGATCTGCCGGGACGGTCGTTCGTTTCCAGTGATAAACTTCATTCATCGGCGTCATTGTGCACTTTTTTTGTTAACGATTACTGGACGAACGGACGTTAGTCGTTTGTTTCCAACGATAATTATTTTCCCTGTGTACGCAGCTTTAGGTTGCATACACATGTGCAATAAATGTCATTGGAAAGGATCTTTCATGAACCTTTCCAATGACAAAAGACTGCATGATGTGTGAACAAGCGTTGTAAATGCTGCGTCATTCTGCTTTATTGAGAGAGGAAGGTGAGATTGATAGTGGCACCCTGCTGTGATCTCTCTCCTTTAATTTCACTATGATCATCCAATGAATCTAATATACCACTACCCTGTAACTATACTATAATGCACTATAACAGCTAATTATAGGGCATCATATTATTAAAACTATTTTTGTAAATCTTGAAACAGCAAGTTCCATCAACCATAAACTGCACTTTATTTCATCCAGCAAGAAAATAGACTTAAATAGAACATTAGTGTGCAATGTAATACTTACCAATATTTTTAACCACTGTCCCTGTTAATGTGGGACCCAAAATATATTCAGTCAGCAACAGGCCCCCAAAATGTGTGTCTCTTTTATATCAAACCAACATCAGACCCCCTCCACCAATGGAAAAATTCCCTAAATTAACCTAGCAAATTTTGATTCCTACCTGAATAAAGCCCCCTGACACAATGATGTTTAATATCAAACCCTCTATGACAGGTAGCATTTACACTGAAAAAAAATGTAAAATTTGCATTTACAATGACCAAAAAAATAAAATATGCATTTATGCTTGCCACCAATGACCCAAAAATAATGGTGGTCAGTGTAAATAACATTTCTTTGGTAGTTAGTGTAGTTTTGCACACTACATTTGGTGTCCGTAAAATTTCCCTGTTACATTGGAGGTCGGTAAGAGTTTATTTGTTTCATTGTTGTTCATTAAAGTCACATTTATTGTCAAAAGGGCATTATCACATTGGTAATTACCATCATCACTAGTGTTTACAAGTGGGGGCCCCTTTTTCTTCATGTCAGTGTCATTGGCTGAAGACTCCCTACTTAATGGTGTCACTGGTAAAAGAAAGCCTGTATACTGGTGGTCAGCGGTTACCATTAAGATAAGAGGAGCACTTCATAACATGCCATCTGAGGTACTGTTAGCTATTGTCCACAGATCCCGTACCCATGCAGGGTACTTCAATTTAATGACAGTTCCCTGGCCATCATCCAGCCACAAATATTCTAGGGCCTATTTCAAGCTGGGGAAGCCCCTACCTAAATTTTGCCAACTGGACACGAGAGGCCCCTGTGTATCTGCATGGGCAGCACAACTCTGCCACAGACTAGAATGCATCTCTGCCCAGTTATACACAATATTTTATTGCATTATTTGTGAGCCATGTAACTAAGACTAATCATAGGAATAGATGGAGTATAAACTGACTATAGTACTGAGTATTATAGAAAGCACTGACCACTGGAAGAACATCTTATGGAGCACAAAGTAAACATAACGAGGAATAATGGTGTCTGAATTCATATTTAGTAGTGGTGGAGGTGATATATCAGGCAACATGCTGACTTGTTGTGGACCATGATTAATATAGGTAATAAAAAGAGGCTGATTCTAGAAAGCAATGGAAAGCAGGTAGAAGCAAAGTATTTGATGGCAAGGTAACTGAGATAAAACACTAGATTAACACCAGGGAGAGTTAGATAAGGCAGAAAGTTTATGATCATGAAAGGAAATAGGAGGAAGAAGGCAGATTGAGCCTTGAAAAAACTTATTTAGATACTTTGATCAACAGGATGGAAACTGGGCATAATAAAAAATACATATTGAGAATAATGCTTTACATGTAAAAGGAAAAAACATATTCCAATTATTCTGGTTTATAATATCTTACAATATGTGTAATAGGCTCTGGAGAGGAATTTCAAGTTAACACAGCTCTCAAATGGGAAATATTCCTTATACCAATTGTTCTTTCGATTTACTGCTCTTGCTGGAAAACACATATTGCTGGTTTATCCAAACTTTGGACAAATAACTACCTCATGGCCAAGGCCGGTCTTGTACTCACAATGTGCCATGGCAAAAATATTGTATTATAAAGAACCCTCACCACTTGTGATATTATGACCTTTCTACCAGTTCACTTATGTTGCAACCTTAAACCAGAATAATGATCTTCTATACTGTACTTACTGAGGTGTACCAATAAATGTGTCAAGTAACCACAAAGGTATACATAACTCAGGTTAAGAACAACTGTATATTACAATCTGTATCCTCAGTTCTGTTGTATATTTTATATTGCTAAAAAGACCATTCTTGTAGTGTAGACATGCTTTGGAGATTTTTGTACATGATTGTGCATTTGAGAAGATAACAAAAAATATTTTCCAGGACATTCCAGATAAGCTCATTCCATCCATATTACAATATACATGACATGATATATGGGTTATATAGGATGATTAAACTTAGTCACGAGCAGCAACATGAAAGCTGATGGCTGTTCTAGGAATGAGTTTATCCAGAACACCCTAGAAAAATATTTTCTTCCTATTTCTTGAGGCGCTCCCATGTCCAAATATCTTTGAGACAGATTCCCAGCAGGCTAGTCGCTTTTCCCATGCAAGATAAAAAGAATGGAGGGTCAAGGGTTTAGAAGGAGAATATTTATTAATTCTTGAAAGTAACACTGAAATGTAAATCAATTTTTTTTCTATTACTTAAGCTAGGTACACACGTGCAATAATTGTTGTTAGAAAACGAACGACTAACAATTATGCACGACTATTTTGAACGATTGTATTGTTTTTTTGAGTCCAATAAATCCCATAATGGGTATTATGAAACATTTAAATAGAATAATTTGGTGTCAAATATTCCTTTTTGGCTTAGTGGAAAGTGAAGTTTATTTCCAAACTGATATCTGAAGTTTCTTACACACCTGTAATGAACCAAGATAAATGGCCATGCTCATCTTGAGCGTAAATCTGATCTGTACAGCGGTCCCCTTGACATCAAACTACAATGGTGATCCTCCCCCCTCCACTGAATACAGCAATGCTGTATGTACAGCACTCGTTCGTTTATCTGTCACTGAAAACTAACATGAAAAATTGTTTCCATGAACAATCATCTGACGTCCATCTGATGTCTGTACAGGGCCTAGGACTTACCACTTTCTGCATCCTCGTTGGGGAGAATTTCCCTCACGTCCTGTCTTGGGGATGATTGTCACCAATACAGAAAACACTCACAGCATTTATAACAGTGGGGATATTTTGGTACCTTTTTCCGTTTTTTATTGTTGTCCGCATTGATGTTGAGTACATGCAGTGGCCACCATGAGAGATAAATAAGGAAATATATTGAATAGGCTGCTGAGAGTAATAAAACCCTGATAGAGGTTCCATCATTTCCCAATACTAAACAAAATTATTGGCTGGAGTCCTTAAGGACTTTGGCACATCTTTACACCCATTTCACTCAATAAAATAACAATTTATTTTAGAAAAATAAAAGGTACAGAACAATACTTTTTTAAGGAATGGCATTTTGGTATGTATAGTTGAACTCAATGGACTTTTGCCTTTTTTCATCATGTTACTGTGACAGTTGGATGCCCTATCCGGAAAAGTTAACAATAAGGCAATAATAATTAAAAACCTGCAGGTCTGCATTTTCAACAGAGCAGATTGGCAAATTGCTGAAAGATAATATCTAGATGATATACTCTGAAGATGCCTCTGAACCTTGTATTAGAGAAAACTCAGCGACTAACTGGAATAGTCCAACCAGTTCATATAGATTTTCCTTTGAGAATTACTGGCCTGCAGTTGAAATGTGCCAGCAACCATTATAATTATCCTAAAACAGTTGCTAATTTTTTATAATTTTCTGTTGTCTATCGCTATACTAACTGTATTTAGGGCTTGACAAATAAGAACTCTATCCTTGCTTCCAGGTCCCTTGAATGTTGCCTTGCAATCCAATGAGGTGTATGCATAGTGTAGGAATACAGTGGTTCCCTTTTCTGTGGATAGAAAAAAATCACAGCCAACTGTGGAATAATAACAATGTTTAGGTAAAGCCATGTAACAGATTGAATATGCCCAAGGTCAGTGATGCCTTTCCTTCACATTACCAATATGTAGAAGTCCCTGCAAGGCCGGGGTAATCTGAGCCCAGGCACCATTTATGAATCTGAGTTGCATTTCTTTGCCCATTTGCTGCCTGCATATGATCACATTTGCCCAGTTGTTGCCCACCTATTGTCACATTTGGCTTTTTGTTCCCTGTTTATTGTAACAGATGATTGTGTGCTGCCGGAGTATACTAAATGATTATATAGTATATGATTACCTATATGTTCCTCATGTAATGTAATGTTTCTACCTAGATTTGACCATATAACTATAAGTTAATAGGCTTAAAGCCTGTTATTATCAAAACACTCCATTGTTATCATTTTTATTACTGAAAATTGTTTTACATAGTGGATAGAGAATGGTATTTATTATAAAATTTGCCACATGTCAAATATGCTCAACACACCTCTACAAAAAACATCTCACACATTGGAATAGCTTTCTCTTTTCCTTACGTTACGGTTTTTAATGCTCCGTATAGTTATTTTTGTAAATGCCTAAATCTGCTGTATCACCTGCAAATACCAGTTAGCTTGTGAACGAAATATTTAAGCAGGGCACTGATCATGTCAGTGTTGTACTTTGCATAGTAGATTTCTGTTTACATATCATCAGTCAGATGTCTGCTCAGAGCTTGAGCTATTATCTACAGGGCACTGACTTTTTGATAGCAGGTTTCCTGGATGAGCTGGGTTAAAGTTAAAGGTCATCTACCTAAAGGAAAACCCAAAGCCTGATTAGGTAATCTGTTTTTACAGGTTAATGATAACTAAGATGAGACAAATGCCTAAAATGAGACAAGGAAACATTAATAGTGCCCAGGTATTTGGGAACCTATAATGACTGTTACCCCATCAGGTCAGTTTTAGGGCTCATTCACATTGTATGAACTTATATACCTTCATATGTGTTTAAAGTACAGTGTATGACATTTGAAACTATTTGAGTAGCGTACACCTAACAGCAGCATTAAGGAATGGAAGACAGTGATTTGGCAAGAGCAACTCCCATTAATGAATTCCCTGATGTTGTGTGGGTGTGCCAATAGCCTCAATACCTTAAAGCTAAACTCCAAGCAGATAGGAAAGAAAAAACAAATCATGCAAGTGGTGTAAATTACATTTTTGATGCATACTTGTAGGAAAAGCAGTGGACGTACCTAAAGTATCTTGGTCTAAATCCCTTGCATTACCCCATACAGCAGAGCTAAGATTTAGATGGGTAAAAGCAGCACAAGAAGCAAGTCCATCGTAAGTGGCAGAGCAATATGTCTAGTCCTACTTATCAACAGTAAAGGAAAGACAAGTCTCTAGGCTGACTCTATTGTGTCACAAAGCAATGAAAATCACAACACTGGATGGACAAAAATACAAATCCTTTCATCTAAGTATCTAGCCTTTTACCTGGATTTTAAGTTTTGATTGGTTCGTTTATAGTACAACAACATTATCATTAATATTATTAATAATAATATTATTACATTATTATTATCATCTTTTGAAATCTGGTTGTGGTTTTTTTTTTTGGCATGGGAGTTTATTGGGCAAACATTGGGACACATCATGTTATGCACATGTGTGAAGTTTTCAAGCTTTTTTCCTGCCAGTAACACACCTTTTTCCTGCCATGGTTGTTACACAGGCTGCATTTATGCTAAAGTACATTAGGTGATATATTGCTGTGACTAGTAGTTTACACAATTGATTTGTTTTATAGTAGGCACCCTGCAGTGATGACAGATTAGGGAACCTATCACCCCGCCACTTTCACAGCCAACTCCTTTGGGTCCGCAATGATCCTCCTTAGCAATTGGACAGTCAACAAAGATGTAAGCTCAGTGTGTTTGTGTGAGTTATGTTGTCCTTTGGGTTTGGGTCTAGTGGTGTCGTGTATAGTGCCAGACTCCACACTGTATGGCACACGCATGTGTAGTGTAAAGCACAAAAACAAAAATAAAGATGCCCCTAAGCACTCAAGAAAGAGAAACTATGAGTTGATAGTGGAAGGGGCATAGTTACCCAGGGAACAAAGCATCATACACACACAGTGGTGCTTGTTTCAGGTGAAAATTAGACATGAACAGAGGTTCCCCAATGTCGTTCATCAACCCACCACAGCTGGTTGATGAAGAACTGATTGGGAATAACCACTGTGCACTCATATGTGCAACTGTCCCCCTCCCTTCATTGAATAAAATGGTGCTGTATGTACAGTGCTTGATTACTCATTTGTGCCAATCACAGAAAGTTGTTTTAAGCAACAATAATTTGACATATATCTGATGTTTGTACAGAGCTTATGCCTGCACAGCAAAAAAAAAACAATAAAAAGAGCCACTACCGATCACCTTTAAATGCACTGGTACCTGCCTACTAGTTGAATAATATTAGGGGAAGAGGCACTGTGCATGCTGGACAGCCTGGGGAAAAACAATATAATAAATAGTGGATGAATAAAGTCTTAGTCATATATTTACCAAGGACATCTAATACACAACACAAGTGTTGAAAAAATACAATTTATTTTATTCTTTTCCTTCTGGTTGTTAAATGATTTACTGTTTGTAAAAATGTAGGTTGTTATGCAAGCTTAACTTTTATCTCATACAACAAAAGATTCTATATTTGGCCATTCATCAAACAAATGAAACACCATATGGACACGATGGTCTGGTCCTCTATACACATATTAAATATTTTTTTAAGATTTGGCCCAGATTTTGCTGCCCTGTAGATACTGGAATTATGTTAAATATTCCATAATACCTTTAAAAATTCCATCACTAATTAGGACACTAGCTACCAGACACTGAGACCACCTACACAAATGTGTGGTGGAAGATGGAGTTAGTTTGGGGCCATTGCATCAGTAGTACTACAAGAAACTAAAAATAATCAAATACTGACAAACTTACCTGCTAATAGGTTTGTGAAACCACTTAATGGGGCTGACAGTCTAACAGACACTGATGTTTTCCAATACCAAAAAAAGTTTCAAGAAATTTTCTTGTCAAATGGCAGCTAGATTATGTTGATTAGTGTGTTGCTGTTCAATCACAAATTAGATCCAAACTGTAATCAGGTTCTGAAAGGAATAATTTACAGCTATTTGGTATACATTTGTATACCATACATTTGTATACTCAATGAGCTATCTTCTTATGCCCTGGTTCACCAAACAGGTGAGAGAGCAAAGAGAGAACAGGTGGAGAGGAGCAAGGGACCATATAGGAAACCATCAACATATTTATGCCCATCCCATGTCCTATAAAAAAAAGCAGACATGTGATCCAGCAGCCATTTCTGTGTTGTATGCATACTGGTGGTGTGGTCACTGCTGCTAATCTGGGAAATAAAAGTGTAGGTAGATATTTATTGCAGAGTAGTTTACCACAGGCACAGTGTATTTTCCTAATTAAACACTTGTTACACTCATACATTCACAACCATTATGTGTCACTGATATAAGTCATTGCTGATGTGTCAGCATTTGGCTTTTGCTTCTTTGCTACAGCCTCCTGTTTTAGAGCATTGCAAGGTTTAAGCATGCCAGTTTCACCTGCTGGTTGATAGATCACCTCCTTAGTCAGTCCCCGCCTAGCATGTCAATCAACAACACTATTTAGCTGTCTCAAAGTTCCAGTGTCTCTTCCTAGTTTTTGGATCCTTTAGATTGTCTGTGTTTCATCTAGAGGCACTTTGCACTTTCTGTGTCTTTGTAGATCTCCAGTGACATAGTGTACCTCTTGTATCCCCATGGATCTCCTGTAAGTACTGAGTACTCCTGTGCACCTGTTACCCTGTGTGCTACTATTTGTCACTGTGTGTTGCCTATGTGTCCATGTGCATTTCCAGTGACAGTGTATACCTCCTCTGACCCCGGCCATCTCCAGTGACATCATGTACCTATGCATCTTCACACCAAGTACTCTAGTGCACCTGGTACCCTGTATGCTACTGTCAGCAGTGGCTGCTGCATGTGTAGCTAAGGGATTCACCTGGGAGCTGTCCACAGCAAAGTCTATCAGTCCTTGTAGAGTGCTCTAGTGAACACCAGCAGCTACTTACACCAGTGTTTTTGACATCTTTAACCCCCTAGCTGTCATCCTGAGTGTGACTTGGGGTGGGTTTTCCATGCAGAAAGCATTAATCCCCAGTCACACAAAAAAATTGGAAACACAAAATCATGTCAAAATAATAAATTAAAAAAAAAAAAGTTTTCTTAATTTGTTTAAAATTATAAATAAATTTAAACTCATACTATTATATTATACTGTAAAATAAATGTTCATGAAAGACAATGTACTGCTTTTACACATATAAATCCACTGTATTGCATTCAAAACAGTTATTTTGTTATGAATGCAATACAAATATATTTTGAATTTCCCGCCCACCCAGCAACGTAGGCACGCACCGACGGTGACGCATCGGGGGCAGAAGACGCCGGAGGAAGAAGAAAGAAGATGCAAAGGAAAAGACGCGAAAGACGACGCAGGGCGCCTGTGTATCAGGTAAGGCTCGATTTACTATTTTTCCCATAGGTTTACCTACCCTGAGTGTGACTCGGGGTTACCGCTTTTAGGATCTTTTTTCTACCCCGAGAAACACTCAGGATTACCACTCAGGGGGTTAATAGACTCCTGGGTCGCTTGGGCTGTATGTTTTGGGTCATTGTCCATCTGTATTATGAAACGCCTTCCAATCAATTTGAGTGCATTTAGCTGGATTTGAGCAGACAGTATGTCTCTGAACACCACAGAATTCATTCGGCTGCTTCTGTCCTGTGTCACATCATGGAAAAACACTAGTGTCCCAGTGCCACTGGCAGCCATGCATGCCCAAACCATCACACTGACTCCGCCATGTTTTATAGATGATGTGGTATGCTTTGGATCATGAGCTGCTCCACGCCTTTTCAATACGTTTTTCTTCATCATTCTAGTAAAGGTTGATCTTGAGTTCATCTGTCCAAAGAATGTTTTTCCAGAACTGTGGTGGCTTTTTTAGATGTTTTTAAACAAAGTCCAATCTAACCTTTCTTTTCTTGAGGCTTATGAGTGGCTTGCACCTTGCAGTGCACCTTCTGTGATTACTTTCTTGCAGTCTTCTCTTTATGGTAGACTTAGATATCGATACGCCTACCTCCTGGAGAGTGTTGTTCACTTGGTTTTGTGTTGTGAAGGGGTTTCTCTTCACCATGGAAATGATTCTGCGATCATCCACCACTGTTGTCTTCCGTGGACGTCCAGGTCTTTTGGCGTTCCTGAGTTAACGAGTGCTTTGTTTCTTTCTCATGATGTACCAAATTCTAGATTTTGCCACTCCTAATATTGCTTTTTTCTGTTTTTGCAGCTTAAGGATGGCTTGTTTCACCTGCACGGAGAGCTCCTTTGATTGCATGTTGTCTGTTCACAGCAAAATCTTTAACATACAAGCACCCCCTCCCCCTTCAAATCAACTCCAGGCCTTAATAGATAATGACATAACAAAGGAATTGCCCACACCAGCCCACGAAATAGCCTTTGAGTCAATTGTCCAATTACTTTTAAGCCCCTGAAATGAAGTGAATGTGTAAAAAAAGAAAGGCCTTATTTCCTCACATTTTTATGCAATCTTTTTGTTCAACCCACTGAAGTAAAGCTGAAAGTCTGCAGTTCAACTGCATCTGAGTTGTTTTATTTAAAATTAATTAGGGTAATGTACAGAACCAAAATTAGAAACAAAGTTGTCTCTGTCCAAATATTTATGGACCTAGCTGTATATTGCTGGCTATTGCTAAGAATCCCAAACTTGCCGATTGCTTAAAAGATCATTGGTGACTTGAGAGGCACCAATTGTGGAACTCAAGGAACTCTAGGATTCCACGGAATGTTAAGAAACATTGCCTTAGACTCTGTGCCTCATTCTACACCAAAATGGTAACTACTACTACCTACTAGTTTATGACGTGGTGTTATTACAAAGCTAAGTACACGTTTCTTGGTGCAGGGGTTTTTTCTTTAAGGTGTTACTTTTTCCACAATCTCCATCTTAAGAACCATTTTAGTCTCCACAGTTGGGAGAAAGGCGATTCTTCAGTCTTGTTTCCTCCTCCTCACCCGCATTACCTTTTTTCCTAATACAGGTTGACAATCAAAAATCCAGCAACCTGAGGTGTGCCGGATTTTCAAAAATTCGGGATTTTTTTTATACTCCTTCACACACAGACCAGTTTTCCTCTCGCAGCTCCCGTGGACATCTGGCACAGTTCCAGGAAGCAGTCACAATGTGTATTTAGTGTAGCAAGCAAGACCTAACAGCTGTTTCTGCAGAACAGCACCATCAAAACTTCACTGGCCAAACAGTGTACTACAGTCCCTGCATTGAAAATGCACCCTGAAATTCATGCCGGGAAACTGAAAGAAACAGATTATCGATGGCCAATATTTTTTATACTCTCTGTGAGTGTCAGAGCTCCTGGGTATGTCCCTTCCACTGTTACTCTTCTAGTTATTTCCCTCAGTGCAGGAAATGTAATGGAAATAAGACTGTTTAACACCTGTAGGTACTGTGACACCTCATTGTTCAATACTTGTGTATTTCAGTATACAAGTATTCAGTGTTTTTTTCCTGAGTGCAATAAACAGTTTTTGCATCTCTGTACAAATCTAATTACATTTTAGAGTTATAAAATGGGGTCTGTAATTTCTTATTGTGTCAATTGTTGGCACAACCAATGTCACTGTTGTGGAGAAGTAGAATTAAAGGTAAAAAATTTTTGTATGTATATTTGCATTTTTAGTCCATTTTGTACAGATAAAATGGGCTGTTCTTTCCTAATTGTGCCATTCATTGCCATTGCAAAATGTAAAAACCTGTACAATATCTGGATATACTGTTATTACAGGGTGATAATATATATCCAGTGTGTCATGTGTTGTCACACTCAAAACCACTGTGTCATCTTGTTTTTATTACGATTAATAATGTTCAGAAGTATTGCAAAAAATTTGTAGAAAATAATACAGAGGCCACGGTGACAATAGTAGCACTGACTCTTGAGGGGTTTATCCTAGATTTGTAAGTATATGCTCTGTCAAAAATTGAGTCCTTCACCTTTTTAGTGTTTTCTGCCAGGGGTGAAGAGAAGTCATCCTAGGCTACGTACACACATGCAATAATTATTGTTGGAAATGAACCACTAACGCCAGTTCATCCGATAATCGTCAACAAAAAAAGTGCACAGTGACTGGCAACCACGCAGATGAACGAGGAATGTTGCTGGAAACGCACGACCGTCCCAGGGGATCTGATTGGGTGACGAACGTTCGCTATTTATTGTGTGTATGGTCCTTTAGTGATTGTGGATTGTTCTGCCGTACACTTTCTCCTGTACATGTCACTTCCTGCATAGTTCACGCGATCGTATCTAGTGTGTGTACATTAGTGGATTATTTTTTAATGATGTTTTTGTTACAGCATGTACAGAATTGTGCACATACGATCGTTCAAAATAATCGTGTATAATCGGTTGTTAATCGTTCGTTTTCTAACGACAAATATTGCACATGTGTACCTAGCTTTACATCCAAGCCTGGTTTAATTTATTAAAGTTAGTGATCTACATTGGCTGTGGTACATGTTTTGCAATCTCTATCCTCTGGTCCATCTTTGACAACCAAAGTCCTACACAAACACATTTAGGCCTTGTAGCATAGATTCAATAGGTGAGAGGCACAGAGTCAGAGTGAGAGGCACAGCATTGACGCTGCATGATAAAACATTTCTCAGACTTCTTGTGTGATTTGGAAGAAAGAAAGAAGAAAGAAAAGTGAGCCTGTGACCCCATCCATCTTCAATGCCACAGTGTACCTCTTGTGTCTCCATGCATCTCCAGTGAAACTGCACACTCATGTTACCATACCAACCTTCCATAGTCAAATGTCATTAATGTAGTCTAAGGTCATTTTTTTTTAATGGGAAAGTCAATTAACCTAACTGCATGTTTTTTTGGGATGTGGGAGGAAACAAGAGTACCTGGAGGAAACCCACGCAGACACGGGGAGAACCTGCAAACTCCGAACAGATAGTGTCCTGGCCGAGATTCGAACATGGGGCCTAGCACTGAAAAGTGCTAACCACTGAGCCACCATGCTGCCCTGCCCTCTACATCTCCAATGACAATATGCATGTGATTCAGCATGCTTCATGGCTTGCCACGAATAGCCTGTTCTGTATCTGGGAGGAACAAGAGATAAAGTGGTCTGAGATGGCTTATGATGGGTCTTCCATCAATAATGGACAACCCCTACATTTGGAAAAAGAAAAAGAATTGGAAAACCATGTGCACTGATTTGATTTTGATTTTTAAATTTTTCTCTTTATTTTCTGCACAGGCAAAATGCTTGGGTTTTTTTTAGAGCAGACAAAAGCATGCCTGATATAATTTGCTAACCTGACACAAGCTGAGGTTCATACTAGGGGAACCTAGAAGTGCCTTTTAATATGAATGACATTTCTTTAAAAATGTTTTGGAGTGCTGTTTTCGAGTGGGTTTCTACTGATGTTTTGGTCAAAGTATACAGAACAGGTATGTCTTGGCAATGGGAAAAATCATTTTTTGGAATTGGGAGAAATACAATAGTTAAATAGTGGGTGTAATAATGAGACTTCAGTGAAATCAGAAATTCTATGGTTATGGAAACAAATCTAAATTGATAACATGTAAAGCCATAATTAATGGCGCATCAGATGTCAAATGAATAGACTGATCCTGTCTACAGTCAAAAATAAGGCACAACTTGGCACTTGAAATAGATAAAGGGAAAAAAAAGTGTTTCAAAATGTTCTTTCGAAAATTGATGTGTCTGTAAAAAAGGTCAGAATTGTCCAGGGCATGGTATATTCTGTCACTTTATGGATATGCAGGCTCGGACAATTAAAAGCAAGTATTAATAACTTTGAACCTTGGTATTGCTAGGAAAATTCTAAAGCTGGATACACACATGCAATTATAGTCATTGGACAGGATCTTTCACAATCCTTTCCAACCACTAACCACTGCACGATGCATGAACAAGTGTAGTACATACAGCACTATTTTGCTCTATGGAGATATGGAGAGGGGAGGGGGAGAAGGACAGTAGTGGCATCTTGCATGCTTTTCCCCTTCACTTGCATTAGGATCGTTTGTCGTCCATCGTCCACGGATCCGCCAGGATGTTCGTTCAGTCGATGAACCGATGATCGGGCGAGAACCATTGGACGTGTGTATGTAGCGTAAGAATATGGTGGACAGCAAGATAAACAAATGGATCCTTTCACAAATCAAACCCAATCATTCATAAGATCTCTGATGTGATGTGCTATCTGCACATCTGCCTATGTAGCACACACAGCTGTAAGGATCTGCCCTCTGCCAGAGATCAAGTAAAAGCTGTTTTCCTACCAGATAGACTTGTCAGTGATCATGTCGGTTTCCTAGCTGCTGAAGTTAAATTTTCTAGTTTTATTCTTTCTTGCCAGCCTTGCTGTGTCTGACCTTTTGTTGCTTGTCACCTGGACGAACCCTTTGTCTCACTTTCAACCTTGAACTTTCTCTGCCCCTGAGTACCTCACCTGACTCTTGTGTATTACCTGTATCAGAGTGTTGATCCATGGAACATCCAATTACCTCATGGAATCAGGAAGGAATGTTTTTCCCCTGTTGGAGCAAATTGTACCAGGGTTTTCTGTTTTGTCTTTCTCTGGATTACATATGTCCATAGGGTTTTATATCTGGGATATGTTTATTTCCCTAGCGGGTTGAACTTATGTCTTTTTTCAACCTGACTCACTGAGTAACCTTTTGGCTCTGATCTCCAACTGGCTTTACCTTTGCATTTCAGCTTGACTTTAAAAAGGCTGCATATTAGCCTTGTGGGATCATGGTTCTCCTTCAATCCTTGTTTCCCCCATTATGCTTTGTGAACTTAAGTTCTGGGGGCAACAAAATGCAAGGAAGGTGCAACCTGCTACCTAAAGTTATTATTATTATTACACGGTATCTATATAGCACCATCGTATTACGCAGCGCTGTACAAAGTCTATAGCCATGACACTAACTGTCCCTCAAAGGGGCTCACAATCTAATGTCCCTACCATAGTCATATGTCACTAATGTAGTCTAAGGTCAATTTTTTTTGGGGGAAGCCAATTAACTGCATGTTTTTGGGATGTGGGAGGTAACCCACGCAAACACAGGGAGAACCTGCAAACTCCATGCAGCTAGTGCCATGGCCTGGATATGAACCTGGGACTTAGTGCTGCAAAGGCAAAAATGCTAACCACTGAGCCACCATGCTGCCAAGTTAGGCTTGTTTATAGGTTGTGTGGCACTGGTCTTACTCAATACAAATGGCATCTGAAATTGTACTAAACCTTTTACTCAGGGCTCTGGTAAGTGGCCAGTGAATACAGTAAAGGCAAGTATCATTAGCAAAGGAGGTGGGCTATCAAGAGCCTCTGATAATATGTCCTGAATAAGACAATACACTTTACAGTGAGGTGGCTGATACTGCAATCACTATTGGGAATCATATTTGATGTGCTACATATGCTCAGCATGCTCCACTCTGAAAGTGCTCAGTCTCTGCAGCACATCACTAGTGCTTATCATGACCCAGGGTTTAGAGTCTCTAGTGCTTAGAGTGTCCCTTGTAACTTTGTACCCTTGCTTTGTAGTGTGCATGCTCTCTATAAAATATCCTTTATGGTCATGTCTCTGGTGTCCATCATAGCATTTGGCTTAAGCTATGCAGCCTTGTGGCAAGTTTACCCTGGTAATCAATACCCCTTGCAGTTTGTTTAGTGAAGTCATAGGAAAAACCCACTATGCATTGCTTATACCTAGCAGAAAAACATGTAATTGGTATGTCCTGGATAGGGGGCTGCATGCAAACTCCATGTCCTTGGAAGAATATCCGTAGTGTTTAGCATGGTGCTGGGCTTCTCAATAGGTCCCCACAACAGGAATTTCATAAAACTAGAAAACTGTTAAAGCATGGAAAAGGGTAAATAATAAAAGCAATTATATAAACTGGTATAAATTTAAAATATTGAAATTAGTGAACCATACAAATGTAAAAGATTTGATGTGTAGATGTGCCTGTCTACAGCTGTGCATCTATTCAGAAAGCTGTGACTTCCCATGCCTTTTAATTTTTTGTTAACAGATTTAGGCCACACAATTGTTTGCACCTACTTCCTATAACTACAAATTCTGCCCACTCCCTTCACGTAGAGACATGATTGCATGATTTCTACTGCATGTTCTTCCTACTTTGTTGTCATATCTGATTGAACCTCCCAGAGATATTAGGAATACAGTATGGAAGCACATTTGACCCAAATAAAATATTCAGTTCTCTACTTTGCTTCTATGCACTATTTGTGCTCACCTATTCACATGCTTGCTCTTTTAATTTGCCTTTTGTAATTCTGGATGAAGTGAGGCTTTGGAAAAGGTTAACATGTCTGGTCAGTGTGTCCATTGTGACAACCTTTTAATCAGCATTCCATGTTCCTTGTGATCAGCCTGTGCCTTCTATGTGCTCATGAGAATTAAAGGATCTAGAAATGATGCAAATATTTTAGACAAGGTTAAACCAGCTATGTGGCTATTTGTGTAGACTCTTGTAGTTGCTTGTGTTCAATTCTTGGTATCAATTTAATGTGCAATCTGAATTTTAGAAGATTAGCCAAATCATAGGTATAGCCAGATCTGTAATGTATTATGTGACTAAAGTGTCTTTTAAAATCAGCAGCATTTGGATATTAATACAGTCTTCACAAAGCTTTTTTAATCATTTCAAACCATCTTTACCAGTCACTATATTCACCCAGAAGTGTTAGAGTACAGTAAAAAAACATGTTGCATTAAGCTACCTACACTTCCAATAGTTCTCGCCTGATAATCGGCTCAGGGCCGATATCAGACGAGAAACTGAAGTGTGTATAGCGCGCATGGTTCATCGTCCGAACGACCGTTCTGGCGGATCTACAGACGATGAACAGCGAAAGATTGTAATGCAAGTGAAGGGGTAGAGAGCGCAGCAGGGTGCCGCTCTGACGTTCTCCACCTAGAGGAGAATGATGCTGTATGTACAGCATTGTGAGTCATTGGAAAGGATTGTGAAAGATCTGATCCTTTCCAACGACTATAATTGCAAGTGGGTATGCGGCTTTAGGTTGTATGATTGCATGCTTTGAATTACCTTAAAGCCTTCATTAGCTGGTAATTGGAGTTAATTGGATAATTGGTAAAAAAAAAGTTGGACTGTTTACAATTGTATGCTATACATAGCTTCCAGGTCTTTGTTCTGTGTAGTATTATTTACCCTTTGGGCCTTAAGTTAAAACATTTATTGTTTTTATTTCTGCTCCACACCAAAATAAAAAAAAGGTTATTGAACTTTTTTGTGGGTAAATAAATTGTTCTGGTAGCATGCACGTTTGGGGAAATAATGGATTATTTTTGTTAAATATTTCTAAATAAGCAATGTGTATATTTTAGCTAGTATGGTCTGTTATTTGCAAAAGCATTCTAAACTGCCTTTTTTCCCTGTAAAACATCAATAAAAAAACAGACAAAACATATCAACTAAGTACTTTCCTCCAGACTAATTTCTAAACTGAGATGTGTATTGGGAGTCATTAGCATGCATTTGGGTAAAGGCGGAGAAGGCTGTATGGCAAGGAGGAAATGTCCCTTTAAAAAACCCTTTTTTAATCCTTCCTGCCCCCTGCTCTTGTAAAGTGTCTGAATACACATCTATTCATTAACACATTTACAGTTTCACTGTCACACAACCATTCAGTTCAATTTATTTGATTGTTCATTTACATATGTTGTTGTTTTACTTTGTACCTGGATTTTAACTTTTATATATATATATTAGATTCCTTTTAATATCAGATTCTTCTCTTCCATTGTTTACTGTGAAAATGATTGATAACTGTTTATATTGTCCATTAAATATATACATACTGTACACTGTACGCTTTGCAGGCTCGTTAAATCTGTGCTAATTTTCCCAGTGCTACATCTTGTACAATCCACTTTCACACCCTAAGACCCATGAGACCCCGTATCTATTTTCTAGGATGTCCATGGGGACAGATGCTATAATAAATAGTATAATTTTGTTAAATAATGAAAGTAATATATGTTCACAAAATGTGTCTCTACTTAGGTAAGTTGTGAGTGGTGATGAATCTGACACTCTGCTGAACTGGAGATCTCTTGCAATGCCACGAATTGCCTTTGAACTCCTATACCAAGATTGGATTTCGTCTGAATCCTACATCCTGGAATCATGAGTTGGACAAGCATTATTAAGGCTTCGTACTTTAAAAACAGCCCTGCTTTTCAGGAAGTTTAAGTGATATGCTTTGGTGGTATTTCTATACCAGTTATCGCTGTATGTGTCACTAAACAGTAAAAGTTTTTAACTGAACATATTCAGCAAAAGAATGTTTGCAAAGAGGTGTGGATTTGCGTCCAATGTGTTTCCTTGTCATACAAATTTAACTTAAATGTGGTCCAGAACTGTTGTGTAGATCTCATAAAGTGTACATTAACTCATTTCTTTCTTTTAAACTATAATTTGTTTATTCTGTCAGTTGGTGGTTTTGTCAGTTATTCAATTACTCTGTTATTATAGCTTTTTATTTCATATAACTGAAAGATGGGAGCAACAGCCAAAGTCAATGTGCATTGTTAGACATGGACAGGCTTACTGTCAGAAATGACTGTAAATGCTGCCTTCCAGACACAAAAGGAAAAAGAAAGAAACTTCAGTGGTAAATATGAACAGCACATTTTAAAAATAAATAATAATATTATATTACTGATTTATTACTTGCCAGGAGAAGTTGATGATCCCGAATGGTTACTTAAACTTTTCACTGTCTAACATAAACTTCCAAAAGATAGTTGTTTTTGTTTTGATCCACAATACTTGATAAAAATCCAACATGGCTAATGTTTATATCCGATAAAATTGATTGGAAGGATTTAATTTTAATTTTTTTTAACTTTGTGGAGCATTCTGGCCATTTTGGATGATGCTGTCCGATAGGGCTAAGAGAACTTTCTAAAGGTTGATCCAAACCAGCACAAACATTTTTTTTTTACTTGGTGTGCTCATTGGCTCTGACTTTGGTAATGATACAATCTACATCTTACATTTTCTAGCACCTGCTGTCCTATCAAAAATTGTGTAAAACAAACTTGTATTTTTACAAAAGTATCAAATTAGTGGATGCATGTGATTGGTGGATGCAAACTGTATTTTCAGTAAAGTTGCATAATTACTTTTAGGAACTAAGACTTTTGAACCTTTTGTTCCTGCTCTTCCTTTTCCATGATGTTAGATGAAACAAGATAACTTTAAAATCCATCAAATTAAGATGTTCTCTCAACTGCTCCTATTCAAGTGAAAGGGGATGGTTAGGGGATGGTTGTACGATGGTTTGCGGCAGCGGATGCTGATCACAACATGTTGCTTTCAGCTGCCCTTGAGTCACTTGATTACAACCGCCTTCAACTGTAGCTCACAGCGGTTGGGAAACGGTTGTGGTTGCTGCTGGGGAACTGGGAAAAATCTATTAAATGCCTGAAAGCATTGAACCGCAGCAAACTGCAACCTCAACTGCACTAAACTGCATGACACAGAGGTTGCATGGGATTGAGCATGAACTTCTTCAGGTGGCAATTGGATGTCTATAAGGTCTATTCAATATAAAGCTCAACATACTGAAAAATTGATTTGCAGGCAACATAGCACGTGCAGTTAGGATGTATATCTAGGGCTTTATTTATAAAATGGGAAATATGACATGCCTGAAAATCTTCCAGGTCCATGTGTTTCAATAGTAATTGATTCCCTCCAGGAATGTTTGAGGGAATGTCAGATTTGCTGTTTTTATAAATGGAACCCTTAAAGTTAATGTTAACTTGTACTCTTATAAAATTGTAAATTTCATTTACTAGATAGTGTTAGAAGCCATGACAATGATGAGCAAAGCGCATTTACACATTGTCTTCAGTTTGCTTCAGTATTATATTTGTATAATTTTTTTTCCCAACCTATGGTCACAATAACAAAATGCCGCAATAGATTTTCATTTTTTTAAAAATAACACAAGACAAATAGATTGGGGAGGTGGTTGATGCTTTATAGATAGGTCTGCAGTTTTGTGGTTTAACTTTTATTACTGGGGCGTCTGTGTATTAAGTGACAGTCTAGCTCTCACTGTGCCCTCCGCCTTCGCATCCATGGCTGGAAGAGGTCTGCACATATAAAGGCCCCCTGTGGTCCTGCTAATTTTCTGTATTCAGGAAGACCCCATAATGCTGATTTGCTCAGTGGGAAGCCATTAGGAGCCCATACAATGACTGAAAACCTTTTCCATTCAATTAGGATGAATTTAAACAGCTGGGTGATGTGTGAGGCAGCAGTGATGAAAATGCTTCCTCTTGTCGTTTTTTAACCTTCCTTCTATTACTAGATCAAGTTTTTCATACAGTTCATCTGGTCATTAAGACATGATACCCTAACTTGTTAATCTGTCCTTTCATTTCACCCATTACAAACTTTGAGAACATACTTTCTTTACAGTAGAAATGACATTTACCATTAAACTGAAGTTTAGCTAATACACACGAAGGTGGGTCACTGTCTGAAACTTTGGCATTAAACTAAGCAAAAAGATGATTGTACTTTCATGGATGAATACCTTGCTAACATCTATAGGCAGCCAAAGTAGATAAAAACTTAGGCTATATACACACATCATATGACTCTCATCTGAGACAAACTTTAGAGCTGGTCTCAAGCGAAAATCTGACATGTGTGCAGCAGTCCTTCCAATGTTCTGGTGAATTTATTAACGACGGCTGTTCACTCCATGTGCTGCTTGCCCGTTCTCTCCTCTCCTCTTCAATGAACAGAACATTGCTGTGTGTACAATGCTTGTTCATTCATCTGTCACTAGAAATGATCAAGAAAGATAATTTCCAGGGATGATCCTTCAAGACCCACTGGATGTCTATATGGAGCTTTTTAAACTTGTGCCCAAAAACGGCAGGGTTTGAATCTCCAAGAAGGGCAAAGCAAATGGTTTTGGATCTTTATAGCTTATTACTTGCACTACAGGAACTACTGTACAAGGCTTTTGGGTAAAAAAAAGCAGTTTAACCTAAAAAAAACCTTAATTCAAGGTCCTGTCAATATTACATAAAGGCAAAATACAGCCAAAACAAATGGTAACTTTTAAATACCCCCCCTAAAAAACAACAGATTTTTAAGGGAATATTTGACACAAATGTTTTTATTTAAAATATTAATATATAATATATAAACTTAATAAACTTAATACTTAAATATATAAACTATAATATTTTACTAATAGATTTGTATTCTATAAATGTTCAAGGACAGAGCTAAAGGACATAAACTGCACTGTTGCAGGCGAAAAAAAGAACTGCAGATGTACTGTTGGATTGGCCTAAGCTCTGAATTTTAAAGTAACTCCGAGCAATCTGGATGTTTATTAGAATGTCAGGAAATGTAACTTTTTTACGCATCAATAGTTTGAAAAAAAAACTGAAGTTGTACTTTTGGCCAGAAAGGGTTCTCAATAATAACTAAACAAAAACATTGTGTGCCCAAAAAAGCTAATATTAATAAAAAGTACATGTATCGAACTAACTAACCCTAGTCTCTCACTTTTGAAGTTTGCTTTCCTTATCCTTTCTTGGTCCTTTTGAACATGCTGGCCATAGTTCAAAGGCTATACAGTGCATTATGATTTAGGAAAGCCTAAGAAGAAATTACTTGGACCATGAACATCTGTAGTAGCGATCACCTAAATAAAAGCTGAAGATTGCTAAAAAAAAAGCAAGCTTTTGAAATTGCATATTTGTATTTATTTGATTTTATTGATTGAGTTTGCATCTGCTTTATTTTTCAAATCTGTGCAATGAGATAGATGAAGTACCTACAGAGACCTAATGTTCCTTTAATTGTCCTGTGATGCAAAATAGCCCAACCTAAGAGTGTCAGATGAGCTGTGAAGATGCTGACAGGTTTAACACTCTCTTTACCTGATTATTTAAGGTATTTGTAGAAATCCGCAAACAGAACATAACTTGTGCATAGAGCCTATCTGCCTACTTCAAAGGTAACAACAACAAGGTGTGCTCTGTTTAAATGACATACAGATTCATTTAAAAAAAATCAGTAATATATTTTTAGATTTAGCTACTGCTGACATCCATGAATATTTTACACAACAAAAACAAAATAAACATGTCATCTACAAGTCCTAAAAAACAAATTTTCTTTTATTTATATATGGGTTTCATTGACAAATGGGTAAAGCTTTTTAAGCAATGGCAATAAAAACGGTTCCTTGAGGGGTGTGTGCAGTGCAAATGACAAGGCCTAAACCTTTGGGAACTGCAGGTCAGTTTAACAATTTCAGTCACAAAAGCCAATTGCATCTCACCATGCTTAGATATAATAGGAATCAAAAAGTAGCTCGAGAGGTACCTGGACTGTGGGATTTTTAAACCTATCCTATAATGGCAATTCTCGTCCATGGGACCCCAATGTTCCTCCAGTAGTTGTTAGGGAATCCTTATACCGTGGCTGGTTGACCTCAATTTAAAGACTCTGAAAAGTTCTGCCACCCGCACCACTTGGTGGATCCAACTGCTTCTATAAAAACTCAGACATTATAAGATCTAAAATGTGGTATAGTCTCCAATTCCTGATATTTTAAATTTTCATTGCAAATTTGGTTCCCTTCCTATTGGCAGACTAATGATAGCGAGTAATTCTGCTTACCTCTGCTTAAAAGAAAACTTTTGCACTATAAATGGTTTCATAGATAAATGGGGAAAGTGATCAATATTATGTAAACAATCTTGGTGCATCATTATGGTGTAAATCCTTTTGTTTACTTCTGCATAAACTGCAGCATGTGAATGTTTCTCCTTGCTACCATAAGTCAGTCATGGGTACCATTGTGGTCAATTGCTAGACCTAAATTTGTTCAATTGTGGGGTTCTCCAGTGACAAGTGTAAAAAAAATATAGGAGACATTGAGGATGGCAAGCTTTCCTGCACTCTCTCCCCCTTCACTTCCATTACGATCGTTTGTTGTCCATTGTCCATGGATCCCCCAGGACGGTCGTTCAGAGATGGACGTCAAGCACTGTACGCATGCAAGATTCTCATCTGATATCGTCTTTAAACCGATTATCATACAAGAACCATTGCACTTGTGTACCTGGCCTTAGTGGGCTGTCAGTGCTTTAATTTATTTACATTTTTAATGTAATTGACCATATTCATATAATAAGGTTTTGTGACAAACTGTTTTACTAATAATGTTATTTCAGCACTGATTTCTATATTTTTATTTACATTTATAATTGAGTAATCCCAAGGTGCAGTGCCTCCCATGCAAACCTTTCTGATACAGGTGAGGAAATCTCACCTGGAGCAGTAGGTGGTAAGAGATCTGTTAGATAGCAGATAAATTAGGACATATTTTCTTTTGTTTCTTTGCAGAACTTAAGATATGTAACATTGTATTTAAATGTTCTATGTGAATATAACCTATTGTTCTAAACTATTAGACCCTTTGGTGTGAAATAAGCTGTGCGGAGGCTAAGAAGCAGTGTCCATCAATTGGATTACTCAACAGGATGTCCTCCCTGTAAATCTAAATACTGCCTTTAATAACCGCTGTAATTCAAATGCCTCCACTACAGATATAAGCCTAGCATTTTTTCATTTGCTTCATATAAATCAGTTATTGACACTAATAAGTAAATCACATACAAACTTAAGGAAATGATTTAGTCTTGAGGTTGGAACTCAAACACTCTCCAATATGTTTTATACTGTATTCCAAATAATCCACCAGGCTGTCGACTGAGCCTGCATACCACCATTGTTGGCTTTTGAAATGATATATCTGAGCCTAATAGGTTATCTAGACCAATAAACATTAAGATTAAGCATTTAAGCAAACTAAATTATTTATTTAAAACAGATATATTATCCATATAATTTCTTATTTGTAACAGTTACATTGTGGTCTCCTTGGAAGTCAAATATAACCAAATATAGGTCCAATAGGGTAATAGGTGATTAGCTTGTCTGGTAAGGATGAACACCACACCTTGTAGGCCCTTTTGTAAAGATCATCATCATTCGGACTTCATGATGGTCAAGGGAAGGTTCCATTTAATGGGACCTTCAATACAAAAAAATGTCTGAAAATGTAGAAACAGGAAGACATCATGGACAATACATTTCTAGAATGTAAATGCCACCATGACCCTATATCCTTGTTGATGGGGAACTCCTTGATCCTATTAGCATTTTGATGAGACAGACTGGTGATTAAAAAAGGATAGGCGGTGTGTGTGAATGAAAGCAATCAGGGGGGTACAAGTAACTTCCTTTGTCCCAAACTGATTTGGCTCTGCAGGTAGCCAGTGGAGAGGTCACAGTGAAATTGAGAAAAAGGGGTGGAGACCTAAAGGAGGACAGGTCTATTCAAATGTGGGGTTTGCCTTTAAATTTCTTCTGACTTTGATTCACAGGGACACACACTTGGATTCTACACTGGAGGAATCATCCGTGCTACAGCAGCAGTGGATTGGTGGCCATCTAAATTCTCTTAAGGGAGTGGGAGACACATCAATAATCAACATTCAGACTATGCTTGGTAGAGTCAAGCTGGAAATGAAAGACTCAATGGACTGGCACTCAATCTACGCAGAAAGTGAGGTAAGTTACATGCCAACCTATAAGGTTCACTACATTTTGTAGTATTGTTATAACTACATATATTTGGCTGATCTCCAAAAAAGTGTGATTCTAGATACTGCCAGACAATATTTTGTAATGCCTATATTGTATACATGTTGTTGGGAAAAAACAATCAATATATATTGTTTTTTTGGTAATAACTAAACTAATGTGTAGGAGACTCCCTTATTTTTGAAGATTGCAGACCACACATGGCCCAGGTAGAATATTCAAATAAGAACTTTTGTAATGCTATGGAAAGAACACTTCATTATTTTTGGCCTTAATTACTTTTAGGAAACACCAATATTTTACAAACTATACTAGTTTTGTACTATGTTTTGTCTATTAACATATACAGTGCATGTGTATGACTAGTAAATAGGTTTTGAATTGTTCAGGTAAATATTGTTTATATATTACTTTATAGTGAATATTTCAGTAAATAGGCATTAGATTTCTTCAGCTATTTTTGGCTAATGCTTATGTAGCTTTTTGTTGATTGTAAAATATATATAACACTTTTTAGAAACACTGATATCCTGGTATGCCAGGCTTGTAAATGCTGGAGGACAAAATATTGCATTGCATATTGCATTCCACTGCAATTTACATGTGGTTTGTGAGGGGGAAAGACTAAGCTTAGTAGGCAATTAAACGTCATTGTTATTCAACACTTGTCTGAAAAGTACAGGTTCATTATGAATGCTTAGGTATAGACGAAAGGAAGTGCTTCTTTGTGGAGAGTGTAATCCTTTTATGTATATTACTGCCAACAGGAAAGGTGTACAGTGATGCTAAATATCTGTGAATTCACAATACAGCAACACTGAAACAAGTATACAATACTATTAAATGATTTTGATCCTAAAAGTCTAATAAACTATGGACTCTTTTTATAAAACAAGGAATCACACATTCCTTGGTGGCAATCTTTCAGATCCATGTGTTGATTCCCACCATGGAATATTGGAAGGTATGTCAGAATCCCTGATTTATAAATAGAGCCCCATATGTAAAAAAATGTGGCAATCTTTAGGTTGACATTTTGATTACTCTGAGAATTTTATTGTTTCTAGCTTTACAAAAGTATGTAAAAATTGTTGGTATTTTTTTTTCCTGGATAGTAATTGTAAAAAGACTGACATGCATACAATCCAATCATATTTTTGCAGCTAGATTGTCCAGGTAGTTTTAGTTTAAATGTTTATAATCAATTGAAGCAATGTGAATTGAATTATGGAATAAAATATATTATCTATATAATTTGTTATTTCTGTTACATTGTGGTCTCCTAAGAAGTTACATATAACCAAATATAGGTACAATATGGTTTTAGTTGATCAGCTTGTCTGGTAAGGATGAACACCACACCTGGTAGGCCATTTTGAAAGGATCATTAGGACTGTAAACTTCATGGTGGTCAAGGGAAGGTTCAATTTAATGTGACCTTTATACAAAAAAGTCCCAAAATGTAGAATAAGGAAGACATAATTGTCAATACAATTCTAGAATTTATTCTACAGTTTATGTATTGGATATAATTAAATATAACATGTAATTTTATTATCTCTCTGTTTATTTTACTAGGTATATCCTGGAATACCTAACATAAATAATGGCCTTCAAAACAATACCTTTTTGTCCAGTGAGGTCTCATCTGTAACTCCAACTATGACCTACATGAACAACACAATGGCGGGGCCTGTAAACAGTATCCAGAACAATCTGAGCTCTTTGAACTCTATAGCCCAAAATATGGGAGGCCCAGCTTCATCTCCAGCATCTTGTTCTCCTTACCCCATGGGCTATTGTCAAGGAGAAACAGAGTTTCAGAGAGATCCTCGAACCTACAGGAGGAATTATTCCCATGCCAAACCTCCCTATTCCTACATTTCTCTTATAACAATGGCCATCCAGCAGTCCCCAAACAAGATGATGACACTGAACGAGATCTACCAGTGGATCATTGACCTTTTCCCTTACTACAGACAAAATCAGCAAAGGTGGCAAAATTCTATTCGTCATTCTTTGTCATTTAATGACTGTTTTGTTAAAGTTCCACGCTCCCCAGAGAAACCAGGAAAAGGTTCCTATTGGACTCTTCACCCAGATTCTGGAAACATGTTTGAAAATGGATGTTACTTGAGAAGACAAAAGAGGTTCAAGTGTGAAAAGTCCAGGAACGGGGATTCAGAAAAAAAACCTAGCAAACCTGGAGATGAGATGTCTGTTGGCTTGAGTGCATCTCCATCTGTTTATGATGAGAGTTCCTCTTCAGACTCTCCAAAAAATGCAAACAGTGGTGATAGAGACTCTTCAGTGGCAATCGCACAACTAAATGGGGCTTCACCAGCCGGCTTGAGCCCAAACACTGAACAAGGTGGGTCTTCATCACAGCTTTTATACCCAATGAGTCTTTCCAGTGACAATTATCTTGGAATGGTAGGAGAAGATGCACAGATGAAGCATGAGTCATTTGCTGGGAGGCATCCATTCTCTATCACTCAACTTGTGTCTTCTGAACATGCACATACATACTCCAGTAAAGTTGATATGTGTCCAACCACAGATCATTTTGCTCACTACCATAATTACAACTCTGAATATCATAACATGACTTCCAAAAATGTAATGGACATGCCATCATCTTCTAATGATACAAGCTACTATGCTAATATGTATTCCAGACCTATTCTTAGTTCTTTGTAAATGAAAAAAAAATGTTTTATGTTGAGATGTTTTATTTAAACCCTATCAACGTATATACCAAAGGACAGGAGTACAGGAATTAGGAGACTCGGCCATTAAAATTCTAGAATGAGATCGTATTCAAACTGTGCCATTTCCAATCAAACTGTTTGTGGAAAAAAAATGTTAAATACAGAAGTCAGAACAGTTTACTGTGGCACGGTATTCCAATATTTGGGGTAAAAGTACATGCTTTAGAACTTGTTTTAACGTACCCCCTATCATAAAATGTCAGCTTTTTAGTTGTATTTTAAATTTCATACATTTCTAGAACTTTTACTGTCCAAAATATAGTCAGATGAAGACTGATCTGTGAATCAACATATTTGCACTATACTTTTTGGGTCATTACAAAAACAAACTATAGGCTAAGTGTACACAGACTATTTCAGTAACATTTAAACTGAGCGTTAACACATGTTTGAAACTCCCATTCAGTCAAATGGGCCAGTTCACACTAGAGTATTTTCTTGGTGGGCTGTAAAGAAACGCACCCTGCAGTGCTTTGGAATATGTAAAATTAGGTCAGTGTAGACTTGGCCCAAGGCAGTGAGTGATACTAGTACTGGTACTATTCATTCACTATAGGGCTGCCATAGCGAGACGCTACATGTAAGCTAACATTACAATGTAGTGTCTCACCAAGAGGCGTGTGAATTTAGACTTACTGTGTAATATATATATATATATATATATATATATATATTGTTTCAGTATTTCATTGAACTTCTTTTTATGCTTTTAAAAAGTACCTTTTATATGCTGCTCGTTTTATATGGATGTTTGTGCTTCTGAAAATTAATATATTTACATTTGTTTAAAAAATAAATCAAAATCTCTGGTGTTTGTTCTTTAAAAACGAGTGAACTTTTTTAGTTAGCATTGGTATCGAATTTCTTACCGTACAAAAAAAAAACTTCCTAAGCTAAAACATATTTATTTTTGTAAAAGACTTAGAAACTCCTCTGGGTTTTTTTAGTGCCACGCAAAACAGGTATTGAGTGAGAATTCCCATCTACTCTTGTTCTGGTAACACTATTTACCTTTTTCTCATTAACGATAGTGAACAGGACACTAATTGTAAAGTAAATCTATCTAAAGCAGTCCCAAAAAACAATAAAAAGTTGAACTCCAAAACTCTTACAGTAGAGCTACCCTGCTGTATCATCCGAAGCAACCATCCTGGCAGATCCACGGACGATAGAGGGCGAACAATTGTGATGCAAATGAAGGGGAGAGAGTGGGATGGCGCCCCGTTGTTCCCCTCCCCTCTCTATACAGCAGAATGGAGCTTGTATCTACAGCACTCGCTCATGCATCGTGCACTTGTTTCTCGTTGGAAAGGATTGTGAAAGTTTTTTTGCAATGACAAATATTGCACGTGTAGCCTTAGAATGTAAGACTACTGATCCTGCATTGTAGGTCAATATGTCAGAGCCCAGATCAATTTATAGAAGAGACTGGAGGACTGGTTGCACAGAGGGGGAGCCCGTGGGGACCAAAATTATTATTTCTTTTAACATAGGCAACTATGAGCAATAATGAACAGTACAGTGATAGTTGAATTTGTAAAGGCTGCTTGTAATATTCTGCAGCTTAACAACTCACTGTGTTTAAATCTTCAGATCTCCTAATTTGTAACTATGAAAACTTGATGAAATTTTAAGCTATGGGGCTACAAGTTTAAAAACTTGTGAAAGTTGAACATTTAGGGTACTTTTTCAAAAGCCTAGGTGTGCCTAGGAGCCTAAAATTGAACATACAAATTTGTACTTGCCAGCTCACAAAACTACACCTGTCATACTATGTCACCTTGTCCGATTCGCTTCTTTGAGCACCAATTGCTCTGTAACAGAGGAAACTAAAAATGTTGGTATAAGTGTGGGACACGTGGCTAACACTCCCCTATCACTTTAGTGTCATTACAACTTAAAATACCTAATAAAATGTGCTTTGCTGCCCTGTCACACTTCCCCTCATGACGACATGAGTGACGTCATGATACCAGAACCCGTCCAGAGACACAACCTTGAGCCTGCGATGCGTACAGCAGACGTGGTCTGTCTCTGGCTGATGCACCCAAGCGGGTTCCTTCTCCTGACCCTGCTGGGGGGTGCACCAGCCAGAGCCATGGCCCACCTGTGAGAACACTAGTGGGTCGTGGACTGGGGGTTGGGGACCCATGTATAAGAGTACTATAAAATACTGTAAATACCATATTGTGATAAAAACATCTTGTCTTAGCTAATATTGTTTTACTGAATTATGTTGTCTTGATAAATTTCACTAGTTTATAAAACAGAATAAGTAGTATAATAATTATAGAATACCGTAAATATAATGATTTAACTTGACAAAAAAGGGCAGGAGGATGTTTTCACATGGAAATGAGTCAGTATCGTGGCAAATGGTGAGATCATTTAAATGGGCGTTTTTGACATAATAAAATGAATAGCGCATACAAGATAGAATAACAAAATCAGCTTTTGCTGCAATAATACATTTAAGTACAGAGATTTCCTCGCAGTAATTTTGTCTTTTGGCATTAGATTACTTAAGCTGCGTACACACGGCAAATTTTTCTCGCCCGATAATCGGTATCGGCCAATTATCGGGCGAAAATCTGCCGTGTGTACAGTCGGTCGTCGTCCATCGTCCGACGACCGTCCTGGCGGATCCATGGACGAGGGACGACGACCGATCGTAATGAAAGGGAAGGGGAGAGCGCGCAGCAGGGTGCCGCTCCGTCGCTCTCCCCCTCCCCTCTCCATAGAGCATGAACGGTGCTGTATGTACAGCATCGTTCATGCATCGTGCAGTCTTTTCTCGTTGGAAAGGATCGTGAAAGATCCTTTCCAACGAGAAAAATTGCAGGTGTGTACGCAGCTTTAGTCTGATGGACAGTATCATTTAATCTACTTGCCCTGAACCAAAGCCATCCCAGACTATTACTTGAATAAGAAAATGTGAAGCAGCTCTCACACTCTGCTCCTTTCTCCATGCTTCTGTACAAGAACTGATTGCCTTCTTGTGTTGCTTCTTCCCTTTACACCCCAGACTTGTCTACGGGACTGCAAGGAGCAGGTCCCAGGTCAAATTCAGGTACTTACAATGCATGCATTCAAATACTTTTTTTTTTTTTTTTATGAAACTGAGTTTTTATTGAAAACATTTTTTACAAATACAACAAAAGGAACAAAACAAAAAAGAACATGGACAAGAACACAGCATACAGGAGCATTAGCAACATATTACCAAAACCATAAGGCATAAAGTAGGAACAAGTATATATACATATACACATATACATACATAAAAGCTACAAGAAAAAATAGCAATAGTGGAGTGCAAATAATGCAATGTGGTTTCCAGTAATATTATTATTATTATTATTATTATTATTATTATTAATAAACAGGATTTATATAGCGCCAACATATTACGCAGCGCTGTACATTAAATAGGGGATAAACATGACAAACCAGTTCAAATACTTTTAATAATGTATTAAGGAATTACGGAACACTATTATTTGTTTGGGTAAAACATTGAGTTATTGAAAATCTATTTAACATGGCCACAAGAAATATAAGTTCTGTAAAACTTTTTCTCTCCTAGTAGACCAATATTGTAGCCATTTTTCAAGTGTATTTAAAGCCAGAACTTTTTAGTTTTGTACACCGTGTAAAGGTTAAAATCCCTATCAGGTTTTCATTGCTGTCTGTGTTCCCACTGGAATGAATACTTTTTTGTTTGTCTTGGTGGCCACTTGTTGTTTCAACAGAAAGTAATAGAAAATCCAGGATTTTTGTCACCAGAACAAGAATTGAGAAGAAATTTCAATGGTGACAACTGAGGGATATACTTCTCACTTTCGAAGACTTTTATTCAATATTTTCACTTCTTATGTAACAGACAAAGCTCTCCAATGGGGCACAGGCATAAAAAAGAGATTTACCCTTTATCTACTCTGTATTATACACAATTTGATCATCTCTTGAATATCTGTAATGACAAAACCACCAAAGCATTTTTTATTTTGTTATTGTGGTGATCATTGTAGGGCATATCTTATTATTGATTGAATTATGAGCAAATATATGAACTTACATTAGAAAATAAAACCCACACGATAGAAGAATTCAGGGGTGCCAAAATGATTGTTTTATCATTGCACGTACTACATGTAGATCAGGTATTTAGGTAACTGTTGAATAAATACAATGTATAAAAATAACAGAGAAAAGAATGGATGATTAGCTGATAAGTATGGCTAAAGATTGTTGCAGAACCAAAACTACACTATGTAACTGTGTAACATCAAACTGACTGTCTACCCCTATACCATTGGTCTTCAGCCATTCTACCTCTATTCATGCAAGTAGGCCTGTTAGCATCAAACTAATTAGATCAAAAGTCTAAGCCGGGGCTGGGGATGGGGATCTGGAAAGGGACAGTTTGCACAGACTTTTTTTTGCTAGACTTGTGGCTGATTCCTTAGTTGCACAATTTTAGATTTAGACAAATTAAAAAAAATTTAAATATATTCTGTACAAAAAACATGTACCCTACTATTACTTTGTGTGAACACTGATACACAGAGACATTTACATTATTTTCAGGCCGCAAAATACATACTACACTCATTTAAGTATACACAAATACAGAACTAAAAACAGGAAGGACAGATACATTACATGTATATAGTGTTTTACAATGTAAGAATACTTGTTACCGAGCATTTCACTTAGCTTCCTGTGCATAAAATTAATGAATCATTATTATTCATGAATACTACATTTGAAATTCAATGTATGATTACAATTACACTCACATATGTTGTACGACCTCCTTATCATGCAGCCCTGTATATAACTTTCCTAGTCAGGAACATTTATTATCAGCAGTATTTCACCATTCAGAGCAGTATTCTCATTAGTAAAGAAGGAATCTGAACATGACCTGTGCCAATAGATGGTCAACAGATTGGTACATATACACTGCAAGGAATTGTCATTTTATGCATCCTCATACACACATGAATATTATTCATTATTATCAATAATTATTATTATAGAAATATTTGCTTGAACCCAAGCTTCATGTTATGTCTGTTGCTCAGATATACAGTAGATTTAATGTGCATATATAGGTAAACAGGTCCTTTAGAGTACATTATCCTTGAGTAGAGTCCCTACAGTAAGTGCATATCAGGGCTCCATCCATCCAAAGCACTGAAATATATATGAAAGGCAAGGTAAAGACTAGACTAGGATATAAAAGTAAAACACAATATATACAGTCTACAGACTTAGGCTACGTACACACGTGCAACGGTTCTTGCAAGAATCTTGCGTGTGTACAGTGCTAGTCATCCATCGTCCGAACAACCATCCATGTTTATAATGCAAGAAAAGGGGAGAGAGCGCAGCGGGGTGCTGCTCTGTTGTTCTCCTCTCTCCATAGAGCAGAAATGTGCTCGTTCATGCATCGTGTAGTTGTTTGTCGTGGGAAAGGATCGTAAAAGATGCACATGTGCACATAGTGTTTTCACTTCCTGTTAAACATAGCTCTCTCCCTTTTGATAACATAAATGTAAATTTTGAAGTAATATTGTAATGAGACCTTTTAAATGGTGACTGGTTTGTCAAAGAGTAGGGGAGTTTGGTGCTGGGAATGTTTTGCCTTAAATATTGATAAATATTGATACTTCATTATACAAGGATTGATCAGAATATGGCCAGTCAATAACACATGCCAGACTTTATACAGCTACCTGGTCCTCTTTTGGACAAATAATCACAGTGTCAGGCTGGGAAATTTTTCAGCATGAATAATGCCATGTGACAGAAGCTAATGGCTAAAGATGTAAAAAAAAATGGTTTAAAAATAAATGATGTACTTTAGCATTCAAAATCTGTCCCTAGCAAAAAATGGCTAGTTGTTTCCCCCTAGGCAAAAGTTTCTCAGTCTTCCCTTACCTGACAATGCAGATCTCTAATTTTTTGAATTCCTCCCTCAAAGTGACTGATGGACTCATAAAAAGATCATGATGCCATATGCGGGGAGTTAGGGTTTGAAATGAAGAGAAACCTGAGTGTGTCTTGTTTGTAGTTTGCTTTTTCAAAGGCACCTGGATTAAGTGATAATGGTCAGGCATAGGGAATCTTTGCCAGTTGCAGCCATTAAAAAACATGGCTTAGATGAATTGGTTTAGAACTCTGGTTGTGCTAGAGGTTCTTTTCTTTACCAGTGCAAAAAACTGTGGTGTTACCGTGCTGTCAAACTGCTTGGCTGGCCGCTCTTGGTGCAGATCTACAGGCCACAACCATGTAGGCAAAAGCAACATGTTGCTTTTGTGAACCATGCCGCAATTTGTTGCAGTCGAAAGCAAACAAAACTGAGTCCGGAGGTCTGAGCCACTCCAATTCACTTGAAATACCCAAACCCCTCTTCTCTTATAATGAAAGCTCAGACTTCCTTACTATATACAGAAGTCCTACTATATATACTGTCCTACCATATAGTGTCTATACAGATAGCAACTAGAGGTAAAACATTACAAATATATATATATATATATATATATATATATATATGATATAAATGTGTAGAAATAGTGGTCATTAATGATTAAAATATAAATTGTCATATATAAATGTAAAAATTTCAGCAAAAGCAAATAATTACCAATGTTTACTCATTTGAAATAGGCTATAGCACCTTAAACATTTTCCAAAGGACTTATGATCTATGTGCCATTTATTGATTTATATATTTGTTTGAATACCCATTAATTGTATCACCATTGATCATTGTTTACAATGCCCCTGACTGCTGAGTATTTACGGTTCCAGAAACAGGCCTGATGAACCGGGATTACAATTCTCACTTGATTCTTCTGTTGCCTTGTTACAAACATGCTGGCCTTGTGCTGTCACCCCCTTGCTAGATTTTATACAGGGTGGCAGTCATCCTGAGCAAACAAGCAGTTTAAACAGGTGTGTATGTGTACTGGGGGAGGTATCACTTAACAAGGGTCACTTTTTTGGAGGCAATGTACTAAAACTGCAATAAATGTTAAACCTTTTTTCAAGAGGACACATTCTGGTATTTTGTTTGCTTTAAGTTACAAATGAAAATTATTTACAAATATGTCTGATTCACAAAAATAAATTAAAAGTATATCTTCAAATGCACTGCTATGTTAAAAGCAGACTTTTAGCAGCAAAATCTGCTTATTTAATATGCAAATCCCTCCCTAAACACTGAAAGAAAATGTATTAAAACAATCCCGCAGGAGAAAAAAAGTAGGTAAACCAGAATAAATCTGAAAATTGGCATTTATTTTCTAGACTTTATGGCTTTAATATACAACTCCTATGCAAAACTTTTAGATCATGCAAACGATAATGGAATCTATGGCAAAAGCATTCCACACTACCACAGATGTGGTCACCGTATGCTTCTTCTTTCTATCTCACTCATTTATTAGCTGTATAGAAGGAATTCTCTGCTCATGAAGAAAATGTGTTAATTTGCCTGTGTATGTACTGTACACATTTCAACTGTCGAAAGGATTGTGCATTGAAAAGTTGTTAGATTTTTCAAATAACCCATCCTTAAAATTTTGCTATCTAATGCCAATATTTAAGATCCAGTCTGCTGTGGATGCGTATAAACAAAAGACCTAACCATCTAATGACTACAGAGGTATCAGGCTTTTTTTCTTCATTAGTTTTGCTTAGTTACAAAGATTTGCATTGTTGTTGATTGCAAAGATGATTATGGAATATGATATACATACCAGAGATATGTACGTACGTATTTAGTTTGTAAGGCTCATAATTTGTGTGAACTAAAAAGGTATGGAAATATAAGCAATAATCTTAGCAATAGAAACTAAATTTGTATAAAATGATAGCTAAGTACTAGCTTGGATAAAATAATAAAGTTTGTTCCTAGGTATTGCCAGCTGGGTGCCAAATGCCATTTGCTTAGTCGTGAGCACATGGTTCCAATTACTAGCATGGTTATACTAGGATTTACAGGATTTATGTGCAGCTGTAAACATAAGAACTGAAGGAGTGTTACTTGGTTCTGTATGCTACAAATGTACAGTACTAGATTGCAGTAAACAGCAACACCAGAGTGCTAGACTACATGTGCATTTCCACACCTGCTGTTGATCTCTCTATGATTGTGGCAGATGTTCAAAGTATTTTCTCATTTCACAAGATAACTGGGTAGGTCAAAAATATATTTTCACATTCTTAAATTTATTGGTTTTATGAACCTTTTAATAATTAGAAAAAATTGTTGGCACTTTCATCACACTATCACCATCATCACAAAGTCAACATTATGTAAAAGGGAAACTTTCCCTTTTACATAATGAAAAACAGGTTTTGTTTAGTTTTTTTTAATGTAAATACTATTTTACTTTATTTTATGTCCCATCCTTTTCATCTTTACAGTGGTAAACACTGAAGGGCAAAACCGCAACCTCATTGAATACGTACGTCACATATTCCAGGAAGCTGAAGGCTGCTCATTCTGCACATGTCTGAGATTGGGCTTTCTCAAATTTGAAAAAAACATGCCCCTAATTTCAGCCAAGATCAGCATTCGTCTATCTACATTTTGAAGAAGACTTGTGCACTTGCGCATCAGGAAAATAGAAGAAAGATGTTGGCAGTGAGGGACATATTGGTGAGCCCCAAGAAGAAGACAAAAGCCAAGACAACACAATATTTGCTGGGTACGCAGATCAATAACAACAACAAGAAAAGTTAGGTATTTTTCTTTTTATGCCAGTTCCACTTTATCAGCTCAAAAAGTACATTCCAACACTACCCACTGGAATGAATGTGAATTTTAAACAACAGCATTTAAACATTTAGTGCATGAGTTTAGTACAAAAATACCATAAATCCAGGGCTGTCCTTGGTCTTTTTAATTCTAAAGTTTTATCCTAAATGATGTTTTTTGGAAATGTGTTTAGAATACAACCTACACCTCCCTCTTCCCATGTGATGGAGGGAGAGTGGTTGTAAAGTGGGACCAGTAGCTTTAAATAAGCACAGGGGCGGCATGAGAGGGCACGCAGCAAAAGCCCAGGAGAGTCGAGGGTTATTTGTTTAGAAGTGTGAGAAGGGGGGGGGGGATCGGTTAAGTTTGAAAAGAGGAGGGAATTAGGAAAAGAGTTGAATCAAGAGTGGGAGGTCTCTTTTTAGGTTGGAAAAGCTACCCGCCCACCCACCCCTTGTATATGGTGGTGGGACGTAATGGGGGCTTGTTGGTTGGCGGTTGGGGTCTGAAAAGGCAAGGGTCTGATGGTAGAAAATAGTAACGTGATGGTAAAGGGGATTCTCAGTAGGGTCCCCCTTTAAATTTGTGTATGGTCAGTAGTCCCTGAGGCGGTGCTGGGTGGCTGGGGGCCTGCTGGTAAATGGTTGAATAGAAAGATGGTGGTTTCTCAGGCTTTTGGCCTGAGAGACCAAGTAGTACCAGTTCTGTTCAGTTCTCGATGGAAAACCAAGGCGTTTTTGGGTTGGGCGCCGAGGTTAGTACGTCTAGATTAAAAGGCGGAGACGAGGTTGTTGGCTGGCAACCTCTATAGCTTTTCTTGCTGATGTGGACGGGTCTGCCACGATCTGGCCAAGGGACTGGGGATTAGAAGGTCCGCAGGTGTACATACCCTTGGTTTGGGCGGGCCCAGGGGTGCCTTAATCATTGTGGTCGCTTCATGGTAGAAGGTGACAGTTGTTATTGCACACAAGGCACCTTAATATTGCACTTCTCTTTTGCAACCTGCCTCTTGGGCTAGGCCTTTTGGCCAGACCGGAGGAATCTTATATACCCAGCTGTAAGGCCAGCCATAGATACCACACCATGGCACTTATTTGACTTCTTTTTTTATGTGTACGTTTTGTTTTTCACATCTTGCACTATGCACCCTGCACCCTGCACCAGACGAGTAGGGGGTGGTCCATCTGCCCTCACCTGAAAGTTAGGTGTGAGGAGGGTGCATGGCCCTTAGGTCTGCACTCTCCCTAACCTAGGGTCTCTCTTGCTCAAAGATGCTGAGAGGGCTTGGCTCCGGTCAGTCCTCAAAATATGGAGGTGCTCTGCCTTGGCTACGGCTCGGGTAGGGTATGCTCAGTATTTGGAAGCTTGTCCCCTGTCAGGAGCAGGTCTAGGTAAAAAGGCCCTAGTGCCCTGTCAGGCTAGGTAAAAAGGCCCTAGTTCCTTTAGGGACGGGACCATGTAGGACGCCTGGTGCAATTTTCTGTGTGGTATACTTGTGCACTACACTTTTTTGTTGCACGGGTTTTGATTTGGAGTGTTGTTTTCGACACCACGAGTCATACTGCGGATCTTCGATAAAAAAAAAGAAAGATGCTGGTGGTACGGGCCTTGCTTGATCAGACCTGCAGCCTAGTTGGGTGATGTTATCAGAAGAAATTTGTGAAAAGTTTTTAGTAATTAAGGTTACTGTTAAGTTGGTATAAATGTGATTTAGGAAAGGATTAAGACATTATTGGTATTTAGTGATGTTGTTTATGTAAGTTGGTTGTGATATGTTAAGTCACGTGTTTTTTATTTTATATTTATTAAAAGTTATTTATTTATTTTGTGTTAATAAATCAGCTGCTTGGCAGCCACTTTAAGTGCAAATTGGGGTAGAGTGGTATTTGGGGAGATGTTGATTTGGGGGGAGGTGGTTGGCAAGCGTGGGGGGGGGGTTAAAGGTTTAAAGTCATAATAAAAGGAGGAAAGGTTGGGTAAGGTTTTACTGGGCAAAGGTTTGGGTTGCCCTGGTCAAGTCCTAGCACATTTCCTGTCCCAGGCTGATACGGCTAAATGATTAAATATTTATTCTAAACTAGTTTTTCCCTTTCTTCAGATATCATTTTAGAGTTTAATTCTTAAGAGTGCACACAATAACAAATTGCATGTCTATTGCATGTAGTACATCTAAATCTAAAATCTTACAATTGAGTATAATTGTGCAGAAGATTACACGCAGTTTACATTTAATGTGCAGCTGTGGCGAATGATATGTGAACAGGTTTTCTTCCTCTAACAGGATCCATCAGAGAATATCAGTGGGCAGTCAAATGTATAGTAGTGATGGTCAGACAAGTACATAGTTGATTTATTAATTTCGTTAATTTTGATTTGAAATTTGGATAAGATGATTTATGCCCAAACCACCTTACTAAACTGCCCAACACTTTGTTTTTATACACTGTTTTTTTTTTCAACCTTTTTGCTTCAAGAATTTGCATCGTTCAATTTTGGAGTTAGTTGGGCTTTCAAGTCTGGGGGGAAGACATTGTGTAATTCAGTTGAGGCCATTTATAGGACTGATAAGAAAGCTTTTGTCCCACAAAAAGCATGTGAAGCTGACCAATTCATAGAGACATGTACCAATTCTAAAAGAAACTAACATACAACAGAGAGGGCTTTTTATGTGGTGACATGGGGAGACAATGAAAATATATACATTTTTTCAATTTAATGCTTGGAGCATACCTTAAAGCTGGACATGGTGAAATGCAACAGTCTCAGTAACAAAGCATTAGCAGTTTACTCTGTCAGCACATATTTAGCAGTGAAATTGTTTTTTGTTCATTTTTTTTCAATCTGATTTTTTTTTATTTAAAAATAATGACTTTTTCAGGTAGTTTTAGCAGTTAAACATTTTAATTCAGAGGTACTAAGCCTGCTTTGTTATATTTAGTACAATTAGCAATTGACAGTTTGGTAGCATAGTTTGTAAGTTCCTTTTAATTGTATCACAGCGCTGTATTGTCCTAAGAGATAAGGATGATGTGTGGTCTGTGGCCACCTCATCCCTCACCTCTTCACCTCACTGGAACCTATTATACAGCTTCAACAGCTGAAAGTTCTTTCATTTTATTATCAATGTATTATGATTTGGAGGTGAATAAAATACTTACTGTAGTTGATGTAACTATGATAATAGGGTGGTGAATATGTGGTGATTCTGATGTGCACTAGTTACTAGACAGCGGTGTGGTATTATGCTGTACACAAAGGGCAGTTCCATAAAATTGAAAAAAAAGACTCTAACAACAAAACCAAAACAAACATGATAGGACAAATCACTAAAAACGCCCACCAGATTTGTGTTTTTATTATTTTTTTTATATATTATAACAAAATAAAAATGGAAAATTGGCAAATGACAAACACTCTGACAGCTTGGCTGCTTTGTCTCTTGCCTTCTTAATACTGAGATGGCTGGGTTATCCATTCTTTTAAATTATTGGCTTTTGTGAATCGGATGACCAGGGGCAAGTTAAAGCAGTTATTTATAAGTTGTTTCTAATTTTTTTTGTTTAAATTTATAACCCATCTGTAGGGCATTTAAATCCTGGGGATCTGCTTCTAGTCAAAAGTTTAAGTGAACCCAATTAACTCCCCTGATAAGCATAGTTAATCCTTAGGGCATTATATCATATGAGAGTTAATGAATATGAGTGTCTTTACTGACCTAGCAAATGTATATACATGTCGAGATTTAGGAAAAGAAGCAAGAGGCGCTGTTATCTCAGAGAAGAACGATAGTGATCGAGAGGAGTTTTTTCAACCTGTTTGGTTGATGCTGTCATTGAGAGCTGTAGACTGGCAGATGTCTTCCACTCACCAAAGATATAGTCACTAATCCAGCCAAATATCTCTGGGATGGATTAAAACGCTCCCAGAGGTTAGTATGGTTTAGTTTAGGCTCACTATATGAAAATGATGACACCTTGTTTAAATCTTCAGATACATTAGATATTGCTTAGTAAATATAAAGATTTTGGAATTAAAGTGAGTATCTGCTGTAGTGTGTTTGAATCATTATGGTCAGTTCAGCATAAGCAGCACTTGAAAAGTAGTGACAATGAATTGAAAAAAAATAACCTTGGCGAATATTACAAAACTGATGCACTGCCGCTAAATCATATCACTCAGCAGTTGGGTTCCATTCTCTGTGTGACGACATATTGCTTTTGCTCAGTGTTTGTTATCAAAACTGAAATGTTTATACCTTAAACCATTTTATGTTGTGTTAGGAATATGTAACTTTATTTATAGTAGACCATAGTATTACAGAGTACAGGGGGCAGGGCCACCTTTTTTAATGACACATAAATTACATAGGTCCTGAGGATAACTAACTTTTGGTAAAGGTTCTCATTAGGCAAAGGAGAGTCCCACCCATTGCAGCCGATTAGAATGTAACACATCTGCAATGGAAATTGTACATTGCATGGTGACTGTGGTG
Source organism: Pyxicephalus adspersus (assembly GCF_032062135.1). Taxonomy (NCBI): domain Eukaryota; kingdom Metazoa; phylum Chordata; class Amphibia; order Anura; family Pyxicephalidae; genus Pyxicephalus; species Pyxicephalus adspersus. Next base: position 28,142,950 of record NC_092866.1, read on the forward strand.
GGAACAGAATTCTCTGGCATAATGGGAGAAATCCTTACAATACTAAGTCACTAGGAGGGGGAGATTACATGCACCCTTCTCTCTATAACAAACCTCTAAACACAGATATAGAATAATAACAATCAGCCATTGATACAGATAGAGGAAAATGTCTTGCTGCTATGGGATTTCATTACAATAGACAGGCAGGGAAAAGAGGAGGAGGCCAGAAGACCTACAGATCTGCTTACAATAGCTCCTGCTAATCTTTCCTTTTGTAAGGTAATTAGCAGAGCCCATTCTCTGTGTGTCTATTAGTTCATTGCAACTCATTATCCTGTCTGATTTGTAAGGTCACAATAGGGCAGTGAATTTAGGAAAGGATATGGACTAGGCACCCAATACACAAACTTTCCCTAATAAAAAGCAAAGACAGAACAATCTGTGTTGGCAGAGATACACAACACATTTGATTGTAAATGCACCATATTAGGTCTATTGTGGATGTGTGCCTAGAGTAGCATGGTGACTTAAGTCCTGCGACAATTTGCAAAACTTTTACTTTTTATTTTATTTGTTCCTGTGTGGTCACATCTAGATATTTAAAGATACTTCTGGCAACATAAGACATAACAAGTTGGTAAGGGTCCCATAGACATTAGATGGTAGTCTCTCCATTAATTGTGTTTAGGTGAGCTACATATTTTTGAGCTACAGACAGACAGGGTAGGCATATGGGCACACAGTGGTTAGACAACCTTTTTTGTCACTACTATTTTAACCTGATAAGCTAGTGTTTGAGGTGTATGCAGAACATTTTTCCTAAGTAGACTATGCTGGCCAGCAATGGTGCTTTTAGGTGCTTAGATCGATCATGTGCATGCATCTAACCACCCTAATACATTAATATATGCGCTATATAAATCCTGTTTATTAATAATAATAATAATAATAATATAGCTTTGCTATAGTTAGCTCTAATAATATCATCTAATTGTTTGACGAATGTTTATTGGTACATAATATATATATATATATATATATATATATACACACACACAAATCAGAATGATTTCAAACTTTTACCTAAAATACTTTGTGCTAGATAGTACACATCACTGACTGTTTCAATAAATAAATAAATGGCCATTGCTTTCACTGTCTGATTGCAGCCAGATAGAAACAAATTACATACTTTATGAGTGACACAACCCAGTTGGCCTTATTTTTTAAAATAATCACCACACTTATTGATGGTGTATCCTCCTTAATAGGGAATGTCAGAGGTCATCCCTGGTTGATCGTTTAGTGATTCACCATGGTGGATCACTAAACAGCCTTGAATGACTGCTGTGCACATGCTATATTTTTGCCAGAGACAATCACAATGGTTTGTTTGGACCAACAAATATTTAGCTTGTGCACATAGCTTAACAACCACCAGAGAATATATGGCTCAGCCTGCAGACATTGGGGATCAAACCTCATTTAATGCTTAGACATGGGGGCACCATATCTGTCAACCCACTCTAATAACCAGGCTCCAGTTAAACAATGGGTTGGTTTTCTGCAGGTGACATTGTATTGACCTTTATCTGTGTTCCATTGTATAGCTATCTCTCCACCTGTGGATTCCTTCCCCTCCTCCTTACACCCTCCCTGTAGCTCTGCAATCTTGATTGACAGGTCATCCAGACTCTCCTCCCTTTGTTTTCAAGGATCAGTCATTGTCATATAAGAAGAATACTTCTTCTGCAATATCACTCTTTACATGGAGACAGTCTTATATCAGTTAAAAGTGGCCTCAGCCATTTGGAGCAGTCAGATGTGTAACATGATCCAAATGCCAGTATTTTATTATCAGACAGGTGCATACATGTTGATTAGACAATTAATTTTCTGAAAGCAGGATTTACAAAATACTGTTTCATAAAAAATGTATTAGATACATTCTAGCTTAGGGTTAGGTCTCTCTCTCTCTCTCTCTCTGCAGTCTTTTAGTGAACAAATTAAACCAATTTAGGTTTAAAAGTGTTGCAACCAGGTCATTAATTTTGGTGTGCTGTCACACAACTCCTAACCCTAACCCAAATGTCTTCCAGGACACATGGGAAGTAAGCACTTACCTCTTACCTTCTAATCTTAAAAAAGTCTTTCTGCATTTCTTCCTGCAGTCTTCTAACCATTATAAATAATCCAAGGTTTGGAGTCATGCTAAGCAAGAGTAGCTATACTTATTTGTCCTAAATTCCCCACTAATGGAAAACTGTTCTGAGTTTCTGACACCAGCAGAAACCCGGCAAAGCTTGACATTATTTGGAAGATCAAATACAACAACTTTTGAATACCATGACACCCCAAAGTGTAAGTAATATCAATCTGCAGGGAAAAAAAGAGAATAAATGGAGAAAACTTTTTAAACAATGTGGATGCAGTAATTAGGTAAAGCAAAAGCTTTGTTTTTCAAGCTGAGAATGGGACCAGTCGGTTTGTAGAAGCATGGACACATATGTACCGTTTATCATAAGCCAGCTTGCATTGTACACATATTGAACATATATGCAAACACTATAAAGAGGAGATTACATGGCATACTTCCAAGATATTTATTATTGATCTAGACCAGGGGTGCCCAATATGTGGATCGTGATCTACTGGTAAATCGCAAAGACAACACAAGTGGATCGCGAAGCCCTGCCTTCAAAATAAACTCTAGCGCGTAGAGGAGTTAAGTCAAAGTTTTTTTTCTTGGTAGATCATTTTGACTTGGTCATTTTAAAAGTAACACGCCAAAATGTGTGGGCACCCCTGATCTAGACCATATTTGCAGTCATTCAATTTCCCAAATGGTAAAATAGAATTTGTAATTTTCAGCAGTTCTGGGGTTGCAACAAGAGATATGAAAAACATAAACTGCTAGTATATTAATCCCTGCTACAAAAAGCCCTAATTATATAGGCACCCAAATATGTAAATGATATGTGTGTCCTCACAAGGAGATGAGAATGTCAGTATTTAATTGTTTTTAAAGTTTCATCACTTTCACTTCCATTTGTTGTAGAATTGTAGTCCCTGCATTCCTTTCAATATTACACAGTATAAGGTTGAAACCAAATAAATTTTACAGGAAAATCAACATCAGCTACTACAACCTACCCACCTACCATTACCCACATTGATCCATTTGCCATCACCTCTCTTCACTTGGCATCACTTTTCTACCCTCATCATCAATTTACCCTCACTTACCTCACCATAGCCCCTCCACTTACTGTCACTTCTCCATTTGCCATCCCCATCACCTGCTGATTTGCCATCACCATCACATCTCCATTTGACATCACCATGACTTCTCCCCTTACCCCCATCATCAAAGGGCGTGCTTTTATACTAGAAGTGATAAGACTGCCTACGGGTAAGTACACATATAATTGTCGTTTAAAAGGATCTTTCACAACATGTACTTACAGCACGGTTCTGCTCCATGGAGAGTGGAGAATGACACAGGGGCACCCCACTGCGCTCTCTCCCTTCACTTTCATTACAATTTCTAGTTGTCCTATGTCTGTGGATTCGTCAGAAAGGTTGTTCGGACGATGGACGACAACCACTGTACACACGCAAGATTCTCGTCCGATATCAGCCCTAAGCTGATTGTACGAGAACCATTGCACATGTGTATGTAGCCTAAGAATCAGCTTAAAAATGGACCAATATTACTGCAGACATTGAATATCAGCTTGGTAGCCAATTATATCTTATCTTAAAGGTCTAATTCAAATTTCTGCATTTTACTATAATGTATATTTATATTTTTTTTCAGCAGCACTCATGTGCAGGTGGGATTTCATAATTTTTTTTTAGCTGCACTGGACTGCGAATTGGAAACAGCAAGAAACACTTTGTTTATATAAATGAGCCTTAGTAAATGGTGCAGCACAGTGGATCAGGGGTTAGCACTCTTGCCCTTGCAGTGCTAGGTCCAAGGTTCAAATATTGGCCAGGACACTATATGCAAGGAGTTTGCTGGTTCCACCAAGTTGCAAGGGATTCCTCCAGGTACTCTGGTTCCTCCCACTTTCCAAAAAACATGCAGGTCAGTTAACTGGCTTCCCCTAAAAATTGGACTTGGACTTAAAATCTTAATGACATATGAGTATGGACATTAGATTGTGAGCCCCTTTGAGGGACAGCTAGTCACTGACACAACTATGGACTTTGTAAAACACTTTGTAATGTGTTTGTGCTATATAAATACTGGATGATAATAATGGGACACAGGTCTATTGCTAGCTATTATGCAAGTAGGGAAGGGTTAACGTAATGAAGTCGGAGGATAAGCTGGGGTTCACACTCAACCTTTCTGGCAGCATCTCTGCTCTTAGAATCAGTCTCACCTGTCTGTTGCATCATTGCATGTAAAGAGAAATTATGTCCTATGGAAAGAGATATTTATGGAATGGTGGCAGCGAATCTCACCCAGGACACCAGATGGGTGACATATGGCAACGTATTCTCCTGATGCAAGCTCTTAGTGCTGTTGTGTATGGAAACTGGAATGGTAGCAGCCTGAACCAGAAGAAACCTATTTGTAATTATTATACAGCACGATGTGTCACTAAAGCTGCGTACACACTTCCAATTTTTATCGTTCAAAATGAACGACGAACGAACGACGAACGATCGATTGGGCAAAAATCGTTCGTAAAAAAAGTAACCAACGACGCCGACGAACGAGGAAAGTCGTTGGAAATGAACGACCGGACCGGCGGATCGGATGACGATCGTTGACCATCATTCGTGTGTACGATCGTTCATTGATCGTCCATGGTCTGAGCATGCGTGATGAACGAGCGTTCATTCACTTCCTGTCGTGCACGTCACTCCCTGTATCGCTCAAACGATCGCATCTATTGTGTGTACAATATCTACGAACGATCGTGTCGTTATCTGTATGTACAGGATCGGTGCTATACGATCGTTCGCAGATATCGTGCAGGATCGTTCGTCTAACAACGATAATAATTGGAAGTGTGTACGTAGCTTTACTGTTCCTGAAAGGAGCTCACAATCTAATGTCCCTACTATAGTCATATGTCATCTAGGGTCAATTTTAGGGAGAAGCCAATTAACCTAACTGCATGTTTTTTGGGATGTGGGAGGAAATCGAAGTACCCGGAGGAAACCCATGCAGATATAGGGAGAACTTGCAAACTCCATGCAGATAGTGTCCTGGCTGGGATTCGAACCTAGGGCCTAGCGCTGCAAAGGGCGGAGTGCTAACCCCTGAGCCACCGTGCTGCCCTTAGTCTTCTTCCTAGAGACCTCGCATGAGCAGCAACTCAGATTTTAGTGGACAATTTCAGTCGGGAAAAAAGGAGCAGAAGATGGCTGAAGTCAGAACAAGAAGAAGTAGCAAGCAATTGGGGGACACCGTACAAGCACCACAGACTTTGCACTAGAGGAACCTACTCTCAAATTCCTCACCACAGTCACCTTATAATATTTTTACACATTTATATAGCTTTGACATAATCAACAAGTGCTATAAAGGGAATGCTGGACTATTCACTCCAGTCTCTTCACCACAAGAGCTTATACTCCAATTCTTAACCACAGTTACGTTTATGGTTCAATATGTTTTTATTGAAAAGGTATATAAAAAAATGTTTACATTATAAATGATACATACATGGTGTAAAGAACATAAACAACATGAACTTTTGGGTGGGGATACCACCAGTTACATTGGAACAGAAAAAAACAGAACATAACAAAAGTAACAATACAGTAAACATATTTTGCTGAGATAGCGGTAAGTAAACTGGGATGGGAAACGTGGAGAACGGGGTTGGGGGACAGTGTATGGAGTGTGCAATAACCCATGGCAATGTATAGGTTCATAATTAGGTACCAGAGAGGGGGCTACCAAGTCTGTGTTGTAGCCTGGAAGAGGTACTGTAATGTTCCCAGCATGCTCTGCTAGCTGGCAGTAAATTTCTTCATACAATCAATATTAAAGGCTCTGATTTCCTCCATTCTCGTGATTTCATTGACCCTGGTCACCCAAAAAGCTAATGGGGGGGGGGGCTGTTTCCAATATAATGGAATAAGCTGGCATGCAGCCACTAAGAGATAGCCATATAACTTTTTTTGGGGGGGAGTGTGATTTCTGGGTAAATAGATAATAAACCAATTTCTGGGGATGGGGCTATGTTGATAGCATATATGTCAGAGCAGATTGCAAATACAGTATATCTAGCCAATACGATTGCAGGACTAGACAGGCCCACCAAATTTGTAGATAGTTACCTTCCCCATCTTCAAATTACCAACAAGTGCTAAGTACCAGAGGAAACGTGTGGTGTAGAGAGACTGGGTCTCTTTACCATCGAGATAGGATTTCATAATTTTTTTCTTGTGTTTATCCACATACACAGGTTTTATGAGCCATTTCAAAAGCAGTGAGCAGTCTTGTTCCGCCACTTCTCGCTTACAGTCCCTATGCCATTCCGTAATAAATTTAGACGCCACTTTGTCATAGGCCCCTATGAGTATCTTCTAAATGATAGATACTAAAGTTATAAATGATGACCAGATTTTTTTTTATCGAATCTCACGATCCGTGCTAAAACACACCCCGTGAACAGTAAAAAAGTGATAGTGCAAAAACACCACACAAAAAACGTGCACTGGGGTACTATCTGGAAAACCCTCCTCTAAAGAGGAAGGGCCACCCTTTTCTCCAAACCCTCCGAAGCAAAGCTCCAGACGAGGGCTGGATACTAAGCCCACCCAGCCGAAGCCGGAATGGACACACTTG
>NC_092866.1:28151489-28227230 GCF_032062135.1 Pyxicephalus adspersus
TAATTATTTACTGTATATCAGTCTCTACACAAAAGGAGCAGTGATATTGTTAACTTTAGTTTCAGAAATTGCAATTTGTTATTAGTGGTCATTTTTTAACCCATTGGCATAAGGGTGAATAGGACGTGTCATTGATTTTAAAGATGAACCCCACCTTTTGTGTGAATTCTCGGTAACTGTTTTGATTCTCCAGCAGGTGTAAAAATAAAAAAATAGCTTCCTTTATAGTGACCAACTATTCAGCATCACTCTGCATCCAATACATGCCTCTGTCAGTCATTCAACCCCTTTAATCATTCTACCTTTTTCCCTTGTGCTAAGGGTATCAAGCAGCTGCATCATCACATACTTATGAACATGGTAATAATTTAGTGTTGTTCGGTACGGGAGCAAGGAGAAAAAAGGAAATATATACATGGCAATGAAAAAAAAATATTTGGGAGTCTGCTTTTAGAAATAACTGCAGACAGGGCTGTCATTTACTGACCCCTTTTTTCCTTTGCTATAATACACTTTTCTCTAAATACAGTGTCTCTAAATGATATTTTTAATCAACATACAAATTCATCTTTTTGATAAGATTGCAAGTATTCAATGCAACATCTTCTTGTTTGATCAAGCAAGTTCAGCATTATATGTAAACAAAAGTAGAAAAGGTTATAATGTGATACAAAAAAAGATGAATGTGATACAAAAAGCAATTTAGATTGTTTACCAATAAAAAAGTTTGCCTAATCTATTTTCAATTAATATTCTGCCCAAATATTAAAAAATGATTGCTATATAAGAACTTTTTTATCAGTTTTGGTTAATAAGCCAAAATATTGCATAGTGTATGGCTAACTTAACACAAATGTCATTATGAGACCATTTCCTTACCTCCTGTTCCTATCTTAGCTGTAAAAATTAGAATTTCCCATTACTTGTCACAATATTTCCTATGACAAACTATGAGGTTGAATCAATTATTACCCCAAAATATAACCCAGACTTTATAGCATAGGTTCAGATCAGCCACAACAGCCTTTTTTTAACAATCATTTAACAGTTTATTTATTAATAATGAATAAGTTTTATGCAACCATATAAATAGGCAAGTGTTGCTAGGAGAGGGTTTTTGGGAGTTATTAATAAAAGTGTCAACTAAACTTCATTCCTGGCCCCAGCTGCTATTTATTCAGTCATATAGCCTCTTCATCCATGTTTTTCTTCTTTGTTACCTTTGTTAACATTTTAATAACTTGCACCGTGAGCCCATAAAGACAAAAATAATTTGGAGTGTTTTTTAAATTTACAGTGAATCTCATGCATAAGTATTAGCAAGTCCATTAGTAGAAGAACACAAGCATGTACGGTAACTACCTGATTTTAATAGAACACTTCTACAGTATTCATTCATTTGGTAATTTCTTATTATAACACATGTACAAGTCCTAGGGGGCTCTCAGACACATTGGACCTGATTTCTTAGCTCTCAAATGCTGTAAAGGATACACTTTCATCAGTGAAGCTGGGTGATCCAACAAACCTGGTATGGATTTCTTAAAAGTAATTTGCTTTTTGTTAGCAAATGTTTTCAATCTTAGACCAGATTTGTTCTAGGTTTGCTGGATCACCCAGATTCAGTGATGAGAGTGTATCCTCTCCAGCCATGGAGAGCTTTAATAAATCAGGACCATAGACTGGGGGCACACACATGATTTTGATTGGATTAAATGCTAATTATTAATGCGTGCGTTCTCTTATTCCTCAACATCTTCATATTCTTCTCCCATCTGTTCTAGGTATGTACATTACAGATAGATGTCCAGTTAAAAAGTTGCTACTATCCTTACTACATACTATCCTTTTTATCTTTTGACTTTTTAATGTATAACTTACTATAGCAACAACCATACATTTCTGTCATAACCTCATTTAATGAAAGCGATTTAGAGTAATGTTTAATCAGTCATAGAATGAATGAACATTGTCTTCTGAATCCGACCATTGTTCATTGTGATTTTCTGATTCCTTTTTACTGTGGATTGATTCTTCACCAGAGTCTGAAAGCGCATACAAAGAATATACAATATACAGTTAAATGCAGCAAATTCGTACAATTTCACAATCAGAAAATAACATTTTATAGAATAGGACAGGCGTGAGGATCTATTCTGCACTGAGATGCCTGAGGAGCTATTGTGTAAGTGGTTTTGATTTCAGAAATTAAACTCAGCCCGTGTATTTTTTTTTTTTTTTTTTTTTGCAACAACTCAGTGGAATTATCCATTTCCGATGGGCTTTAAGCAAATATCCACCCATTATAAAAACATACATGATTCTATTTTCCCACCAAACGTCTATGCAGGAGTCTTCAAATGTGTTCTTTGAAGTACGTTAAGGGTCATGTGCATTTTTTAGGTTGGGATTACACCATTTGTGTTGACATGTGGTTTTTAACACATTGATGTGCCTTTTTTACAGCAGGAATCAAAATAGTTTATCTTCTTTCCTATGCACACTGTTACCCGTTGTAACACATCGGACCTAATTTAAATAAAGCATGTTCTAATTTCACAGACAATCATAAATTTAAATATTCCCAATCCATAATTAGAAAAATTTGGACACAGTAACAGCGATCCTCTCCAACACACCTGGTGCACTATGACAATGTAGAACTTCTTATACCAGTCATTGACAAACATCTGTATGGCTGGCTAGTATTTGTCCTGGAAACAGGAGCATTTAAAAGCCCATGTTTGAAATTCCCATGCATTCCACTGGGCTAATCCACACCAGGGTGTTTCTTTGAGGCACGTTTTTGAGCATTTTACATAACACTCCTTGCTGTGTTTAGGATATTATAATGCGTGAAAACTATTGATTTCATTTTCCCATGTTTATAAATGTTTAAAAGTGTCAATGAAAGCTCCAACTGAATTCAATGTAGGCTTTACAAGCGTTTTTTAAGCTTTTTATCAATGCTTCTATTGAAAACAATGAAGGCGTTTATAAGTGTTTTTAGCAGGACTTGAGAATCTGGAAGCCCCCTTTAAAAAGGAAAGTTCACCCTTGATTGTCCAGTTGGGAGAGAGATGACACCTAAAGTTTGACAGGTGCTATCTTAAATTTATAGTTAGTTCTCCAGGACAGAAGGAGAGGGCGAACTTCTCCAGTGGAGAATGACAGTACTAAAAACCTAAAAACAATTCCTTACAATACTAAAACAAACAACATTTTGGCTGAACTTTCATATTATGTCCAAAATATTGGACTATACCAGGATAACCACAAATATGGGTGACTTTTAAGGGTGGAAGTTAGAAAGAGAAAACTATTCTTTCAGTGTACAAATAACCAATAAACATCTTACCTTCAGCATTTGTATCAGCAGCTGATGCATCTTCAGTGTTCACACTAGAAACAGAGGACACCGGGTTAGATATTTATTAGGGTAATTAATAGGCTGCTTTTGTGTTCCATCTTACTTGGTTATGGGACCAGCAGAGACCTCTTCAGCAGGTAAAGAGGTCCCAAATTCAACAGGGTGCATCTGCAGCATATCCATAGAGGCATCCTCACTGCATCGTTTGCCTTGACGTTGATCTTCACTACTAGAAAGGAAAAAAAAAAACATTCTGTTTATAATATACAAAAATAGCATTTCTCCTTGTTATATGCAATATACTGGACACATTCCTGATCTTCTTTAGATTTAGTTAGATTAATGTCTGACAACTTTCCATCTTTGGAAGCATAAAATAAAATCATATCCTGACTTCCCTCATTTACCTCTAAGTTGACAGTCTGTGATTTTACTTTCACTCATATTTGCTGTGTTACATTTAGGCATCCATAAAGGTTAGTAGATTGCTATCTAATATTTATTATTTTTAGATGATTGATATCTGTGAAAGGTATTTTTATAAATGTTTAACATAAAGGGATGGGTACTTCCATGTAACTGTATATAAAAAAGGAAGCTTTTATTTTTTTTTAATCATACCACAGTTTGAAAACTACAACTGTATCTGAACTGCAGTTTTTACTCACAACGTAAGCCTATGCACTTACTGATTTCTGCACGTCATCCTGCCCACAATTGGCATTACAAAAGCATTTCACTATAAGCTTTCAACTTTTTTTGTGAGAATAGTGCACAGATACTTAACCTTTTGATGCAATATTAATCTTTCTTGCTTTAAAAAAGCATGGCTCCATTGTATAGTGGCCATCGGTAAGCGCATTGTTTTCACTCTCAGCAAGCATTAAACAAAGCCCATTCAAATATTAGGTAAGTGCAAAGCTTTCCATTACTTGCATGTGATGTTATAGTTTTTTTTTGTGGTAAGCATCAGCATTAGAATGTTTCAGGATTGGTTTCTGGAGGTGGTCTTTTCTTCTACATTGCCAAAAGCAGCACTTTGTGTAAGATTCTTCCTGGCATATTAGCAGTTAGATGTGATGGAATTCTCACTAATTTATTATTTGCACAATGCTGATTATGTAAATTTAGAATAACTTTGTATTCAAAACAAATCAGTGCACGCTTTCCTAAATGATCAATATATGATAACTGGTCTCCTACATGCTTTTAGAATTGGCAAAGAATCCACCCGTATAAAGGAAACAGCATACTCACTCCTCCTCCCATAATAATATGTAGCCAGGCATACACAGATATTAATAATGACCTTTTGTTTAAAATGTTAGGCAGAGAACATGTTTTCAGACAGCATAACCAACTGGATCTAAACACAAAAGAAATGGCAACAGTTAAAAACCAAGATAAGGTTCAAACCATTGAAGGGATTGGAGGTAGTTGGGCACTACAATGCCACAGAGTAAAGAGAGTTTAATTAAACCACAGATACCTCTGTTTTTCTGAGTTCACCTCTTCATCTTCTATCACATCTTGGCAACTGGCTGCAACCACATCTAGCGCTGAAGGTGCTACCAAAGCAGATATATATGCAGATGCATAAAAATCATAAAACAATAAGGAAGGACAGATTTTAAAATACAAATGATAACAACATAATTGACTAGTAATTATATTTCTTCTATAGTGATGTGAAATAATAAGTTAACCAATTAAAAAACAATTATATTTCCAATGCATTTGAACAGACAAACATTGGATTTCTATTTAAACAGTGTGTAAAGATAAAGCTTATATCCATGAATAATGACTCAAAAATGTACCTTTTAATCGTTACACCAGCAATAATAGATATAATGGTGTATTGTGTGAAAAATAAGTATGCCCTTGGACCCATTAACAGAAATGGTCTTATAAGCATTTTGAATAACTTTCATACCAATGTTTGACATTGACTTGAATGTTTTTACCACCTCCCTCTTAACAATTATTGGTTAGACCCTGCTTAATTTTTTAGTTATTTTGTACCATGCTCCCCAACCTAGTAAGCCCTGTACAGGCATCAGATGTCAGATTTCTTAAAATAGTGACGGGAGAATGAACGTGCAAGTTTGGTTAATCAGGATACTTTTCCACTTCACGGTTATAATTTATACGTAATATGAATACAAACAACTTGTCATCTGTAACTTCTATTTACTGTACACTGCAAGTACAAGCCTTCAGGACTCAAATGGTTAAAGCAGACCTAAACTCAAAATTTTTACTTTAGAAAAAAGTTTTTTTATAGTAAAAATTACATTTCTTTTGTGCAACACCCTTTTAAAAAAATATTGTGATCAAGAACTCCTGGCTGCTCCTTCCAAAAAAACTATTTTTAGTTTAGTTCCATTTTAATATGGCTATGTATTCTAAAATGTTCGGGGCACATAAACACAAACACCCACCTTCTACAACTATACAAAATACAACTGGTGACACACTTTACCTAAAACAACAGCACAACACTAGTAAAGAACAGAGATCTATTGGAAGAAAAAATTTTACTGTATCAACAAACTTTGCAAGAAGACTGGAAAGCCAGTTTTGTCTACTAAAGTCTGGCAGTCCATGGACAGACCAATTACCATACTTGAAATTAATAAAATTGTCTTGGGTATTTTGGTATGCCATAGATGGCAAGACAGCTCATATATTGTATTTTCACCAGGCTTTTTCCAGCTCTGGCATTTTTTTTGCAATTCCTGACATATGTTAGGCATTCCAAGGTAATATTTTTTACATCACTTAACCTTGACAGACATACAGGCAAGCAATCACCTGGTTCCGGTGGATCTTCTTCCCTGCAGAAAACACACAATCATTTTACTGTATGTAATTTGTTTGTATTGACAAAATATAACTTTATCAAAAAAAAATTACATTTGCTAACTTTGATGTTATTTCATTCAAGATATGACACAAACAAGTCATGTCTTTAAAATATGAATCTTTAATAGCGATGTATATTGATGTCTATACTGTATGCACCCATATAATTAAAATCTTGCTCCTCCTCTAGACCCAGTACCTTGTCTATTTGGGCACTGTTCGATGTTCTGGAATCCCTATCTAATAATGATCTTAAAGTCTTTACTAGTTGTATGTGACGCAGCCGCATTCATTGAGAAGATCCCCGGGGCACTAGAGGTTAACTAACCTCTAGTGCCGCAGATCGCACACTGTTCTTAATCAATGCCACCACGGCCTTTAATTATACAAATCACACACATTAAATAAATTACTTTAACATTATTTTTTTTAACACATTTTTTTACACACAAATTTGCGTCGCCGAATCTCAGGTCAAATATAAGGACAACCTGAATTTGAACACCAACACTATTAGAGACAAAACAAAATGGTGACCACCAAAAGTATTGTTCATACTTTCAGCATTGCAGAACGTACAAACATACTATATAAATTCAGGTACCCCACATGGCATATTTCTAATGTTTCTGGAATCCTCCTCATTGATCTTTGTTTTTCCTCATTTATGACTCTGCAAAGACTCTATTTGACTATCCCCCCCATTTTCCACACACACACACACACCTAACTTTGTGTCATTATTGCTCCTTGTTACTTTTAGGGCGATGCCTTTTTTTGTTTTCTTCTAGTATTTTTAATCCAGTGTTGTAATTTTGTATGACAGCAGAAACGAACATTCCTAAAAGCAGATGTCATGAATAGCAACCTCAAGATTTTTGTTATGACTGGGGTCTTTTAAATGCTAGGATTATGTTTAGGTTAAGGGTTTACAAATTATGTTTAGCTATAGGTTTGGGGCAAGGTTTAGGATTATGTTGGCATGGTAATCTTTATGTTCAGGGTTACGTTAACATGTTAGGGTACGGTATGTATTAAGGGACTGTTTATAAGTTAGGTTTAAGTGTTATTGTCAATCATAAGTGTACCTGTATACAAACTTTGGACATTAAACTATTTTTTCATATTCCTAACAAACTCAGGATCAAACGAAAAATGAATATTGGTTATTTAGTTTGCTTTTGACAGAACTGAACAACTTTGTTGCGAGGTTTTGGTCCAGTTCCATTGGTCACCAGATGCTAGTCCTCAAATCTAAAAGCACATTCTTCACCTGTAGACAAGCCCCCACCTTGGAAAGGTTGTTGTGCCATCCTCTACATGGTACCACGTGTGTGCAAAGAATGTCATGGTAGAAGACCAAAAGCTTACAGGTTTGGATGGGGCCAACGGCAACTATAATGCTAAGCAAGAACAGGTCAGAGCCAAAGATCATAAAAGTTGATAAAATCCAGATATGGAATCCAGGAACAGGGACAGTTCCAGGTTAGGGTCAGAGCAAAAGATTATACATGTGAACAACAACATGGTGAGGTATCCAGTAAGGTTGAGCAAGGATGGTTAGGGTCAGGCCAAGGTCAGTCCAAGCAGCAGATGAGAGGGGTCAGACAGGACAGTTGGTAACATTTTTGTAACATTTAAATTCTGATATGCTTGATTTTTGCCTTACAAAACAAAAAAAACTCAGATACAGTAAGGTATTTTTGAATCAACCTGGTTTGAAATGTTGTTTTTGTTATTTTGATTATTAGCTATATCTAACCTTGAGTGTATATTTGTTACCTACTACTGACATACTGTATAAAATCATTTGTAAACCATCATAGATACAACATAGATAATTATAATGAACAATGATAAGGTTTATATGATAAATTCATTTTATGCTTTTTTCTTTTTGTTTTATGGAGACCATACAGCTTCTGTAACACCTAACCCCTGAAGAAGCCATAATTTGGTGAAACGTGTTGGGAAATATGTTTCCATAAAAGGTCCTATACTGTGTATATATTCGTTACTGTATGGTGTCAGAGAATTTAATGTCTAGGATGAGTATCCTAACCTTGTGCCTGACAACAAGAGTTGGGATACACTAGAAATTTATGGAATTTGTAATAATTATGTATCAATCACGAATGTACAAATACAGAATTACATTTTTGTTTTGAACCTCAAGCCTCCCATTTCTTTTTCTCTACCCATTAACCACAAAACATTTAAATTTAGTATGAGAGCTCACTTGTAGCATTTATAAAAAAAGGTCCCGAGGTATACTAATTCAAAAACCATAAAAAAAATGCCACATCCCCAAGAGACATAAAGGCATTGAAAAAGTTAGTTCAGAAAAAAAAATATTAGACATATTTAAAAATTGTTAATAATTGTAAAATACAAATAAATCTATCAATATAAGGTAGGTAACTAAATAATGTGGGTCGATCAAAAAGGGTCCAGAAAAAATCTAAACATAGTGATGCCCCACAAAGATGTCACAAAAATCGTATGGGGAAGCCAATGCCCCTGATTCATCAAGCAGAATCAAGCAAGGTAGAATTGGCTACTTGCTGGAGAACTACAGGTTGCAGCAAAGCTGCAAAAGCCAAAATAGGTAAAACAAAAACTATAGAAGACACATGCACACGCGTGCCAGAAGCTGACAGGAGGCAAAGCAGCTGTTGGAGACCCACAGGACTGCCCGAACAGTATGTAATGACAACTATTTGGCAAAAAAACTTTTTAGTGAGGACAGGCTGTCAAAGGGTAACTTAATACAGTAGTAAATTAACAATTTACAGTTTGTTCTAAAAGGGCAAGTGCTTTGTTTATCACATGACAAAAAAAGGGGTGTCTTTTTTGTGTGACATGTTTAACAAGCCCTAGATGTCACCAATGTTGTGAAACTCCCTAAAAGAATAGGTACATAAATTAGTTTGTCGCTTTTAGCAGTTACCAGCGTGTTCTAAAAAATTATTTGTAAAAAGTGGCACAACTTTCTGCATACATTTTGGCTCCTCTTGTGTGTAGACCCGTAGTACCTCTTGGTCTGCAAAAATCAGATAGTTCTTACACTGGATACCTCAGCACTAGCATCAGTACTTGCATTTAGTCAAGATTGTTAACTGGTTGTTATCCTATACTTAAAACCGCCATTGCTCCTGAGGAAGCAGACTACAGCTATGTTTCGACTAGCGGTTTCTGAAGGTGGTTCAACAATAAACTTAGTCATCACTGTTTATATTCATTTAGCCAATTACAGAAGAGGGCAGGTGAAGATGGCTGTCCCCGGGTGCCCTGACTAAATGCAATGACAGGAGCTCTGTCTGTGCGTGGAGTACATGAAATTAAATCCATGCATTCAGCCAATCCAGCAGAGGGGGGCCATCCTTGCTGCGTTGGAAAATTGTCATGACAGGAGCTCCACCCACCTGGCCATAGAGCTCCTGTCAGTCTACAGCGGAGAGCAGCCAGTACAGGATCAATCAATGTGGGATGCTATTTGGACTTGCAAAGGTGAGTATTAGTTAAAAAAAAGAACAATAAAAATTTTCTTTTTTCATATTGTGTGGTGCCAGTAATTTTAGGTCTGCCCTAACCCATTTAGGGTGAGGGGGTGGACTTTTGAGGGCCTCTTTATTAAAGGGGGCTTCTATATTCCCAATAAGCTCCCAACCTACAGACCCCCACAACAGGGGTTACAGGGGGCTCTCCACCCCTCCCCCAACAGTGGCCCTTGCTGAATGGTCCTAAAATCGAACGAGGAAAATTAAATCAGCACTTCTTTCTAATGGATTACATCTGGTAATTAATGACATGAAGGGCTGACAGTCTGCCAATGGTCTACATTTATCTAAAAACACAGTGCCTGTGAATGTTAAAAACTAAGTTCACCACAATGCTTAAAGATACAGGCATGACTGAGGGCTTATTTTGACATGCTTTTACTGATTATTTAGAACTCTTGGAATATTTTGGTGTGCATTATCTGGCATAATCTGGGCAAAGGTTAATTTCAAAGGATACCTAAATGCAAGAACTTATATTTAATATATTGCAGCTAAGCAGTCCATAGGTGTGGTGGCTATATTATTTCCTTTCAAGCTAAGTACACTTTCTGCAAGTACAAAAATACTTGAACTACCAGAACTTCATTGTCCTTGTAATCTCGTGTGCACTTTACCAATATCTTAAGCAAATTTAGCATTTCCTAGTTATCTTCTGTGCATTGCAGAACATCTCCTTGAATTTAATGGAGACAGAAATAGAAGGTGTTACACTGCTTCTTCATAGATACAGCACAGTCAGAAATCACTGTCACTCTAAGACAGGAAATATATTTATAGCAGGTCTACCTCTGCGGAAATTGAGGAAATACGGCAGAAAAAAAGAAAATAAACACAGCCACCACATTTAGGGGCTGATGTGCTGTAAAATATTTAATTTTTGTTTTGTGTTTTTTACTTTAAAATAACATCGGATTTCAGGGACACATGGGGAAAACTATTTTGTTTTATTTTTTAGTAAGCTTCACACCGACAACCATTGCCATGCACTAATATACTGATACAACACCTGTCAGATGTCCACTTTTCTGATAATATTCATTATCTGTCAAGAAGGTAAACCAACCCTGGGTTTTGATGGACAGTGGAAACTATTCAGTTTGACAATTTAACTGATCAGTTTAAACATCATTCTGCACATCCAATATTGTGATTAGGGATGAGCAAGAATGCCTCTGGCATTCTTGCAAAAATTTCCTCGAACTTCTGATGGTTCCGCATAATTTCGGCGAACCGATTTAGTGAAACCATCAGAAGATCAAGAAAATTATAACAGGCGGATTCACAGGATTCCCTTGGAATCCTCCTGTTTGGGATTCCCGGGGCAATAGATGTTAATTAACCTCTAGTGCCCTGAGGATCGCACACTCTTCTCAATGAATGCAGCCACAGCTGACAGAATGCAGCCACATTGAGAACCTCCTGACATTGTAATATAAGTATCTCCTACAAATGATACATTTGTATCTGTAATAAATGTATCATTTGTAAGAGATACTTATACTATAATGTCAGGAGGTTCTCCTGTGCTGGGTATCTCCTGCTCCTGTGCAGGGCCACAGCTGCAATTATTGAGAATAGTGTGCGATCCCCGGGGCACTAGAGGTTAATTAACCTCTAGTGTCCAGGGATCACAGAGAATTTTCATGCAAATCTATGGAAATCCTCCTATTTGGCGAGAGCTTGACCTCACTGCGAATCAAGAGATCGAGCTTAATATTCTCGCTCGCTTATTTCTAATTGTAAATGAAGTTAGCTGGTTTGGATACTTCTATTTGTGAAGTCAAATCAGAAGCCATTCAGTGCCATGCCTTCAAATAACTACACAACCACTTACAGTATATCACTATTTGGTTATTTTACCTTGCAGAAACATTCACTTGTTTGGTAGAATCTTCAGAACTTGAGCTCTGTAGTTCTACATCTTTTTCTATTTCATCTATGTCTTCATGTCCACTACCCCAGAAATCAGTGTTTTCTTCTTCTTCTGAGCTGTCCATTTGATCACTTGCATCCAGATCTTCAGAGGATAAGGTCTCTTCATCAGAAATATTTGCTTTTTCAGACATCTCGTCTTCACTGGTTATGCTTTTCTTTGTATTACATTTTGTTTGATCTTCCTTTTTCTTATTTAAATAACACTTTCCATCATCCTCTGTGTTGCCCTGCTCTTCTTTGTTATCTCCATGTATTACTGCATCCATTATAACCATACCAGTTCCTTGACTGTCATTTACACTTTGCTCATCTTCTCGGGAAGATCCACTTTCCTCTGTTTCACTCTGTTCAGGTATGTTGACCTGTCCTTGGGTTTTCCTCTCCCTTACTGTAAAAATACAAGCCTTTTCATTAACTGAACTTTTTGCCTCAGACTTTTCTTCACTTTCTTTGTCTTCTTCACTGCTACTTTTTTCAATTTCTTCAATTAACATTTCTCTGAATTTTTCACTTTCCCTCACTTCTCCATATATGTCTCCATTATTGTTGTTTTCTGAAGGACTTGGGCTAGGAAGGCTACTCTGTCCCATCAACATTCCTATATTGCCATCATCACCCTTTATTACATCTATTTGACTTTCATCACTGGATTCACTTGCTTGTTCTGATATGCCTAAGTTTATCACCCCATTCATTTTATCTTTTTTTATAACAAAACTATTGCTTGCACATAAACTCAAATTATGGTGGACCCCCTGCAGGGAAATCTATCCGTCCGGAGGTTCCTTCCATCAGGTGTTGTGTATCCATCTTCGGGCCGGCGCAGAGGGAGTGTCAGGCACCACCATCTTCTCCTCTCTTTTTCTGTGTTCTTCTTCCTACATCACCCGATCTTGCAGTGCGCAGGTGAGAGATAGGGTAACGTAGATTGGGAAAAAACCTGCCGATCTCACTGCGCATGCATTTTTTCCCTAAAGGGCTCCTTCTGTGCATGCCCAAGATGCTCGGGCATGCGCAGAAGGAGCACCCAAGAGCCTCCCGAAATGCGTGATGTAGGTATCCCGACAGGCTCTGCGCTCCTATTCATTGCTGATTGAAAGACACAAACAACATTTTTACTTTAAATAAAAGGGTTGTCTACCCTTTTATGTAAAGTGAAAATTCTGAGTTTAGGTATGCTTTAAGCATGGGAAAAAAAGTTCTAAAAATTTTCAACAAAGCTGCTAGGAGATATCTCCTAAACTTTGCATTGTTTTAATTGCCACTGCTCTCCCTGCTGTTATTATGGGCAATTACAGTTTGTCAAGAGCTCTATTTATTATTATTATTTATAGAATCTGATGTTCCCTCAAGAGAATCACTTACTGGCATTGAAACACATAGATCTGGACGATTCCCACAAGGGAATGTTTTAGGGAATGTCAGATTCCCTATTTTATAAATAGAGCCCTTGTAAAAATGGATTGTTTCTTTGTGTCTTCTATTTCGTACATATGCAACCATCAATCTACATATATACAAGATTTGACAAAGGATACCTTACAAAAAATATATTTTAAAAAAATGTATCCTAATTATACATGTTTTCCTTCTTTTTTATCTGCTGACTTTCAATTCTATGTTTTACCATAAATATTTAGATTTAAAAAAAAAAAAAAATTCATTATAATTGACTTTTTTTCATATTAAAAATAAAAAAATAAAAAAAACAAATGCTCCTTTTCTTATTTGTAAATAACTTTGCCATGACAAAAAAAACACTAATACATTATTTTAGTGTAAGTTAAACAAAGCAAACAGTAGGGGCTGTATTTTTCGCTATACATTGACAGCACTGGGTAACAAATTTGAACAAAATTTTTGTTGACTTAAATTTTTAAGCTTATTTACGCTAAAATAAGTATGCTAACTCTGAAAGTGCAGTTATTTTTCTTCTATCGGATGTGGACAAAGGGAAAACGTGATAAGATGCCATTTGGTATACCTATGGTTTGCTGTTAGCCAGGAGATCATTTTAGTGACTGTTACTTTTGTATAGTGAAAACTTCCAGATATAACAAGAAAAATAAATGTAACATAGTATGCTAGTCTACCATGGGCTTTACACCCAGTGGCTCATTCAGATGACATCCCAGTGTTGGTTTTCGTTACACTACCCTCTCTTGAAGAACATGATTATGGTGATGTACAAGGTGACAACAATGATGAAGAGTTTGAAATTGAAGAGGACTCTGTTCTTAAGGGATTTGATCAGCATGGGTTGAATGATTTAGCATGTGAATTGGGAATATTGAAGAAGGCTTCAAAACAAAGAACAAGGTATGGTACTTTCGAACCATACAAATTGCATTTCTGCAGTACTTCAGAACTGACAGTGGGTTTGTGTATTGCCATAACATACCTGGTTTAATGGAGGAATTGAGAATTCCAATCTTTAACTTATTGGGGACTATTATTCGATAGCTATTATTAATCAACTACTAATCGATAGCTTAAAGTGTGTCCTCCTTCACAATGACAATATATTTGGGTCAGTCCCAATTGGCCATTCAGTTTCTCTTTGTGGGTAGATGGGATGTACATATGATGGCTGACTATTGTTGGAGCATCCGTGCCGTTTAGGGGTGCCTTTTCTCTAAGATGGAAGGCTGACATAAAAAAAAAGAATTCAATTTGAATATAATTATGCCCTGTAAATATAAACTAGTCTTCACCTATAGCAAGCTACCACTCAGCCTCGGGAGGCTGGTTGAATTTCCCAGCACATGGTTGTCCCCAGGACTTAGTGAGCAAGGGATGGCGTCTGCAAAAGGGTCATTCACAGGTAATCAGTCCACCAGACAAGGTATTCAAGATCAAGACAAAAGCAGAGTCGGGGTCACAGGAAAAAGGTCAGTGCAGGTAGAATACACTCACATGGTCAGAAACAGGCAAGGTCAGCAACAGTAAACCTGTAACACTTCAGCAGCAGGTCAGCCGAGCTTAACACTACAACAGGCACTGGGGACTGTGAGCAGAAGGCTATAGTGCCATAGCAGACAAAAGGGCAGGAAGAAATCTGCCCCTAAAATCCCCTTCAGCTGCGCACAGCCTCAGAGTATGTGCTGGGGATGCCAAAAAAATAATACAGGCTGCACGGCTAAAGGGAAGCAGGGGCTGCTGCTATTTCTTTGTTCTCCTTGCTGCTGCGAGTGACATTGCTGGGAGGAAAAAACATGGTCAGATAAAACATTAGGTTTATCAAGTTACCTTTTAGGCCCAGCTGTTGGTTTGGACACACACTGAAATGTGTTGGAGGTTGAACTACCTGACCAACAGATGCTAAAAAGTGGCAGGGTTCAGTTACATTGCCATAATTTGCAGCCGGAAAATCATTGAACGGTTGTATGTAACCCTGATGCATGGTACTTGTGGTACTATTGGGTGCAGCACATTTTGACTGTTCTGGTATAAAATTGTATGTTTGCTTCTTATATTTCTCCTATAGAAAAAACAGAAGTAGTTTCAACAAAAATGCAGATAAAAAATAAGCACAGCAGAAAACTAATACAGTAATGTTTTATTGTTGATAAATAAAGTTTTAATTATACAAAGAATGTTGAATGCACCAAACTAAAAGTCCTTATAGCTTTTTTAAGCTTTTTTTTTTCATTTTTTTAAAAAATACCAACATATTATCCCCAATGTACCCAATACTGGACACTAACAATAAACTTATGGCCTGATATAGGTGCTGTTACACAGGTTTCTGCTTTTATTATTGTAGCTTTATATCAATAATATTTTCTTACCATGGACTATGACAAGTAACCCTAGCTCCTTCAATACAAGGTCAAAGATATATTCTCCTCAATCTCAAATTACACCATCATCAAAACTGAGAGAAGGAGAGGAATGTGTGCAAGGAGAGAGACTGGGTATATCTTGCAGACTGTGGCAAGAATAATTTATATTCTCCAAAATTACCTTCCCACTTTCCTGAAAAGGAATACACAAATCTAGGCCCACATTTCTTGGAGGTGGTTAGCAAGTTCGGTTTTGCTCCTTTCACTTTAATTAAAAAAAGAAAAATCTACAAATTAACTTTCATGTTCTGTTGGTGTCTATAAGTGTCTCCTGTCAGGTCTCCTTTTCCAGTGAGATCCTAGAGGAAGGAGCACAGGTCCCTCCTCATCACTTCACAGGTTTAATTACTGGTCAAATTTAGTTTTATTCAAACAAGGGCAAGTGTTTTGCTCATATTTGAACTAAAAACTATGGACTGTGGTATCACACAGAAATTTCATGGGGACGCCTCTCTTAAGTTCCCTGTGACAATCAAAACCGTGCTGCTACCGGAATTGCCCTGTTTGCTTACATTTCTAAAGGAGCCCAACATTTAGCACAGAAAGGAGGGAGAGTATTTGCTTGGTAGTATAGACCCTGTAGAACCATAAATATTTGGTAATTTTTAATGTTTATAATTTTATAAAATATTTTAGGAAATTGTGTCATTAATGAAAACCTAACCTAATATGAATTTTGGTTTTCAACTAGTGCAATACAAATTTAATATCAACTGACATTTATACTTACTAACTGCCCAGAATCGATTATTTCTAATAAGATTATTTTTCATTTTACATTACCACTGAATATTAGGAAGTAAATCAATTTATATAAAAATATAAAGGTTTAGTTTTTTTACTTGTTTTTTTTTTCACTTTATGTAGACAAACTTTGCAAATAAATAGCCCAAGATCCTACTAGAAAAGGGTTATTCCTGTTATGTGCATGTCTTTTCCTGATTTTTTTTATAAGGATGACCATAAATAGCTGATTTAGATGTGGCCCTTGACCCAACTTGGGGATACAAGTAAATCCCTTTACTACATGGGTTCCCAAATTACTATGGACAAGAAAAACTCAAGAAGTTCTGTTTACTAATTTGCAGTGCTCTCTGTCTGATAAACATAGTAAATAGACATGGAGGATGTGTTACTGCACTGGTGACTTACTGATTTCAGCAATCAATGGGCTTTAATCCACATTGTATAGGGAAAGATACAATGCTAAATATGAAAAGGAGACTAGTGCTCCACATGCTGGCTTTAAAGCAGAATGCTAAATATTCATATAAAATACAATTTATAGTTTTTTTTTCTTTTAGTCATGCCAAGCATTGAAAAAAATAACTCTAATAATTTTAGCTGATCAAATTAAAAAAACAATGGGATTTATCTTCAACTACAGTACAACACCTGTTCAATAATAACAGTAAAATAAACCTGCTTTCTCCTAAAGCCGTCAGACTTTGCAGCTAGTAGAGACAGTTCTTGCTCAATCCTTTCGAAATTCCTTAGCAAATCCTGATTCCTTCTATGGGCATCCCGTTGTCTTTGACAGATAAGTTGTAGTTGATTTTGTAGCTGTACTTCCCTTTGCCTGTGCAAGAAACCAACAGTGATATTCACAATCTCCATTATTGCTTTGCAGTCATAGTTGTATAACAGCTAGGTGCAGTTTTGTATAATTTAAGCACCAGCAAGAACTAATTCCCAGATCTGGCCTGACAGAAGAGGGCTTCCATGGCAAGCCAGGTCAGTTCAGGCTACTAGTCTAGGTTGCAGATTAGTGTGCAGGAAGGTGCTGGCAGACATATGCTTGTGTATTTTTGAAAAGTTGTAACTTGTGACAAAACCCATTCAAATAGACTTTGGGACAGGATGTCAGAAGCCCAGTGGGGTATTGGTACAGCAGCATAGTGAATATTGTCAGATCCAAAGCAAATTGTAAAACTTTCTAGGGAGAGAATATGAACATACGAAATCCAGCACAACCAAAAGGCCAACAAATAAAAGGGGTATGTTTGGGATCTGTTACTGCACTGCAAACATTAAATCAAAGTGCCCCATTCATTCAGCTACTTAAAACCACTTTTCTTTTTTAAGAAAGAAAATACAAATTGTATATAAATTACTGAAATACTGATCTATTTACCTAATCTAAAACCTGTTTTACATTTCCACAATTTTCACATTGTCATATGAAAGGAAAGTTCTGCCTACTATAGACTAATACATAAAAAGAAAGCAAATTCCTGTTACAGAGACATCACAGCATGAAAAATGTCCTCAAAGTAAATGAAACACCTTATAATTGTCACTGGTATAAGTATCACTTTTGTGGGGGTTCCCTTAACACAAATAAAACCTTGGCTGAAGCTCTATTTTAAAGAAATGTTGACAAATGATTGCATAGTTTTGTGATCAAGATAATTACAAGTAGATCTTTTACTCTCTAATAGTATTATTGGTGGCAAATCTACCTATGCATGGACAGTAACAGTATGATGTAATTAATTCTCATAATTACACTTACCTCATCTGCTCCTGCTTTCTTAAAGCCTGTTGTGAATACTTTAGGATGATCTGGTTTTGAGATATTGGAAACAATGAAGCAAATGATCTGCCTGCTTCCATTGAAGCAAATATTTCGAGCTACTGCTGATCGTTTATTTCCTTCCACTACGCAATGTGTAGTAACAAATCTCTCAGAATCTCTTAGCTTCAGGGGGATTAAGACTTTGTTAAATCTTGTCATCTTCCTTCTGTTCTTGTCACTCTGAGGGCAAACATAAGTGCATTATCAGAGCAACATATTTACAGAAAAATATGGAAGTAGTTCCCAGGACTCCGAATGACTCCAAATGCCAGTGTCACCCATTGGAGTCCTCATCAAGATGATTTAAATATTTGATCAAGGTACTTGTGAATTTAGCCTCTAAATGCCTGCTAGGCGACCACAAGGAAAACCTAATGACAGGCTGAATTTGTGCTGTCAAGCACAAGATGACTTGGAAGAAGAGCTGAAGTGTGCAGTTTAGGTATTAGCAGTTATGCAGGTACAAGGATTGGTGGCTAGGGAGGAATTAACCACTGGTCACAACTTAATCCTTCTGTTGCAGAATGTTTGTACAGCAGAGCCCTCTGGAGTTATGACTTTGATAAACTTGACATTGACACTTAAAAGTTGACATTGCTTACTTGACATTCTGCAATTGCTTATTGTCTGACAACTTGTCTGATATGTTATAAGGTTTAATAGGTTGGCAGCCCCAAAGGCTAATTTAGGAATCACTTGTGCAGGCTGACAGCTCTGCTGCCTATTGTGAGGCAGTGGCTTTATGTTATTAGCTTGAACAGGAAGTTCTGTTACTGGCAGATCTCCAGGTAACAAACTTTACAACAAATCGTTTGCTTAATATTATTGTGTACAGTGATGCATGCATGCCAACCATACAGAAAAGAGATTGGAGAATTACATACACTAACCTATATTTAACTTTAAACCCCTGACCTAAATTAAAACATTGCCTTGAATTTTCCCAAGGCATAACACTAAAGTTATCCCTAAACATAAAACATAACTTTATACAAGACAGCAAAAAATGTTTTTGTAATCATAGGAGGCCACAAAACACTCTAAATCAGTTTTCATGCTCACTTCAGATCTGCTATCAATTTTTTCAAGTCACATCAACTTTTTAAGCTATGAATTTTACAGTGTGCTTGCATGTTTTTTATATAAAACACCATTGAAGCATTTTTTTTAGTATATACTCAGTGCGAAATTATATAAACACAAAGTGACATGTTACAGTATAAATTTCTTGTGTGTGGATTGTCAGGGTACAACATCCAGCAGTATTCTCTGGAAAGAACTCTAGACCAGAGTACAATAACAATGGCATGGGAAAGCCCAGTTTCTGATATGAATCAAGCAGATTCTGAACTTCCCTGAATGCAAAAGATTTATTGCTGCCCACGTAGGGCATAGCATTAAAATGCCTTCCAAACTTCTAGCTCGGCTGCTGGGAAGTATTGCTTAAAACTTTCATCTTGCAAAATGGACTAGATCTATGGACCTTTAAATATACATGACCCGGGTAGCTCCTATGTCACCAGTCCTTCTTATAGCCATCTGAGCCAACTACCATCACCCCCACCCCAACCTCTTGAAATAATACAAACAACCATGTTTAGAAGAAATTGGCTCAGAAAAGAAATTGGTCAGCCATTTATTAAACAGCATTTTATGTAAAACATTTCAAACATAAATATATATATATACAGTGGTACCTCGGTATAAGTCCGCTTTGGAATAAGCCCAACTTGGTATAAGTCCTGTTTTGACACGAAAAATTTTGCTTGGTATATAATTTTTTTTGCTAGAGCTTGTATAGGTCAAAATGAGTCATAACACCGCGTGCTACCCTTATTTACCTCTCAGTCAGTTGCCACCAGTATGTAAGTACGTCAGTTGCTACCATTCAGTGAACAACCCGCGCTATAACTCTCTGTGAATTACATACCATCTCCTCCTCCTCCCTTCTCAGCACAATCCTAGTAATCACTCGACTCTTCTCAGCAAGGTAAAGTGAGGTTAAATTTTAATTTATTTAATCTATTATGTACTTTAGTATTAAGCAGTGTTTAAATTATTTTATACAGCCCCATCATTGTATAATATGCCAATAACAATAGGATTTGTTTTCATGGGGACGGATTAATCATTTTCTTTTTATTTCTTATGGGAAAAATTTGTTCGGTGTAAGTCCAAGGATCTGGAACGGATTAAGGACTTCTACCAAGGTACCACTGTATATAAAAATGTATATATAAATAAATATATATATATATATATATATATATATATACACTTGGTACAATATAAACTATTCTAATCTAACAACAATAATTTGACCTAATTACCAAATTTGACAATAGTTTAACCTAACAACAACAAAAATAACAACCTAATTTTCCCTTAACCTCTAACACTCCTGAACACCCTGATAGGTTGTAGATTGGGGAAGGCACCCCCGAGCAAAAACCAACACACCACTGAAGATCAATGAATTGATATTTTTTGCCCCCCGGCACTCTCCTTACCTCGGGTTCCAATATCAATCCTTTATCAAGCTATAGACACCATCCCACTGACGAGTCCTTTTACCAATTTTCCATCATCAACCAGACCCTGCCTTCCCTGGACCCCAACGCCCCAACCCAACCAAAGCTTACTATGAGACAAACTACCCCAAGTTCAGGGTGGGGGTGTGGGAAGTTCACTCTAGCTAGCCAACTACTGATGCTCACCCTTCTCTTCCTGCCTTAACCTTTACATGACTGGTTCCCATAGATGTTTCCCTAAATATGTTTGGAAATTTCTCATCGAGGTACTGAAAACTATGTAATTTTGCTTATCCCATCCCATGGCCTTTACAAGGTTTTTAATTTGTTTTGGAATTGCCATTAAGCAGTAGAACTGCCTTCAAGCTTGTTTGCTAGGTATCAATAAGGAAATGTCATTCAGAAAGGACATTCTCTTATGACAAACTGTTGGAGAGTCGATTGATGCTTGCTAGGTATAGCACAATGAGCTGTTATCAGTGTTGTCATGTTACAATTTTGTGTTGTATAGTGAATTACAGTAACACCCTTTGCAAGTGAGTTCTGCCTAAAGCAGACCTGTCACCAACATGCTTACTTTATATAGAAAGGTAGATAAAAAGTAAGAAGAAAGAAGACAGTGGTCCATGTCACTTCCTGTGACCCGGGATAAAGGACGATTCCAAGATTGCATGGGATCAAGGATCAAATCAAGGTCAGGTATGGAAGGACTGGGGGCTCTGCAGAAGTACAGATAAGTGAGATTTTTTTATTTTATGAAAGTTACACTTTAAGCTTAGCAATAAGTTATGCTTTGTCTTTGGATAGATTCAGATCAGGAATGGAATCTTTGCTTGTTCAAAAATCTGCACAATCTGACTCTGAGAAGCCGTGTAATCAGGATCAAATGATTCTTGATTGTAACCAGTTGTACCTTCACTGTATTTCTCATCATCTTCTACAGAAGAAAGTCCATCATGTGGTGGTACAGGAGCAGGCAATGAATCATTAAGAGGAACAGACCTGATTGCAGAATCCAGGCTGATATGTACAGTGTTATGTACAGTGTTGTGCTTAGTTTTAGCTGGGAATTAACTTGTTTTCATGTGGAAAATTATCAATGCATTAGATTTTTGAGTCAGAGCCAACTTTTTCAAGGTGTAATTCGATAGCACCCCCTTGGGTGAACTATACAATAATATATATTAAAAAACAAGGACAGATTTTTTACATTATTTTATTTGAATATATCAACAATATTGGTGTATTACTCATAATATAATTAAATATATATATATTAAAAAAACTGATTATAATATTATTAGAGAGATTAGCTTGATGGCAAGTGGCCAGCTATGTGTACCAGGCACCCTGTCAGCCGCTCAGTCCCTTGCACAGCAGGATCTGCAGATTTGACTCCAGGCGGCAGTGAGCGGTACTGAGCACATTTTTTACTTTATATAGAAGGGTGGATAACCCTTTGTTTTTTTTCGGTAATTTTTTTTTTTTTTAATTCAAAAAAAGCAAGACCCCTCCCATTCTGCCAATACTGCAGCGGCAATAAAGACTGAACGGGAAGACAGAACCTCCTGGGATACGCACATCAGAAACCCCGGGAAGCTTGGAAAGATGGCGATCTCACACATGCTTTTTTTTTTACAAAAACAGCGGCATACGTCAAAGATCTGTGAAAATAAAGATGTCATCTTTTTTATTTATACTTTAGGTCCACTTTATTAGGAAAAGATCCCTGATTGTTATTTAGATTTTAGCTTGTTAAGTTCAGAGAAATTAAATTTATTGTCAGCTCTCAGGGTCCCCTGTGTACCCTGAAAATGTCATGTTTGTACATCAATCTGTGTTGGAGATATGAAGGTTTATACATTGGGGATAATAACAGCAGCATGGACACAGACACAGCTCTCATGCTACTGATGTAGAAGGGTGGAATTATCTCACAGTACAAGGTCTATAGAACTTGCCCACTCTCGGGAAGCAAGATTGAACTGACTGACAGCGCACTATTGAGATGCCTATATGCAAATGCTGGGCGACTCAATGATCCACAGCCAGGGCTGTGGATGAAATAGGGGAGAAAGAGCTGGGCAGCACACAGGAAGAGGGAACACGGTGTGTATTACCCAAGGGGGTGGCGGCTGGTCCCTATTGCCCCCTTATTTTCCTTGTACTTGATACGCCCCCCCTACACATCTTCAGCGTGACCGCTGGGAACCTAGGCATTAGATGGTCTCATAGTTCCCTCCACACCAACGGAATTGCAAATGGCATTTCTGCATTTTGCAGATTTAGCCATTCACGCAGTCCTTTGGAACAACTGGTACAGATGATATATGGAGCAGCTGAAGTACAATGGCTTGTTGACTTGTGATATCATTGTGAAAAAGAATATAGTTACAAATCTGTATCTTCAGACTAAGAATCACATTCACAAGAACATAAAAAATATATACACCAAAGCCCAACTCAGAGACTCAAACTTCTCAAAAATCTACCAATCCACAAAAATATAAATCACTCAATAGAAAGTTTTGGCAGAAAAAGTGGTCGATCAAGTTTGCTTTTTTTATTTTTACATATTTATATCCCTTTAGTTATACATGTTTAAATTCACTTAGGTATTGTAAACATGCTTAAAACACATTAAGATATTTACTCAGAAACAAAAATAAAAAAAAGGGGAGACTTGATTGACCTTGTGCTACAGAGTGGCCTATCATATAAAAATACATTGATTTCAGTGTGATGTAAATAAGATGAGTATAAACAATCGTTACATTTTTTATTAGCAAGAGACAAATCATTCAAGTAAGAAAAGATAGAAGTATAAGCACATGAAAGCAAATTAATGACAGGTTTTGTGGTGTTTTAGCAAGAACACAATGGAGAAATTTAGACGGCCGAATAGCTGTCGAATCGAATAGTGAGCTATTCGACCAACACTACTCTTTAATCTATACACTCCCCTCAAGGCAAATCACATTCTTCATGATAAAATGAATATTGCCACCATCAAAGTGTAATCAATTGATGCTTTTGTCAGGAAATAAACACATATTTGTATATTCTTGTATCTTCCTATATTTAACCAGAACGTTGTTCTTTCTGTCTTTTTGGCCTTTTAGTAGCTATCTTTTTTTTTGTAATAAAGTTCTAATTAATCTAATTAATCTAATTCTAATGCTTATCTTTTAGGGGACTACCACAGAGATACATCCCCTAGCAAGCGCTCTCCTCCACAATATAGACTGGCCCCAGATATGGTCTAATATTCTCTGCTAACTAATATTTGCGTTGATTTCTGCTAAAACTACCACGTGTTTATTGAGGATTGAGGAGGAGCAAAAAGTAATTTTTTCTCTTTTGTGGTGAAATTGTTGACTAGAACCTAGAGACTAAATATATTTACTTTTGATGGCAATATCCACCAACAGACCCATGGCATCACTATGAGAACGAAATGTGCGCTGTCGTACACCAATCTATATCATAGACCAGTGGGAAAAGGATCTCTTCAAAAACATAAATATATCCAGGCACCTCAAACACATCTGTTACTGGAAACACTAAACTATATTTTATTTCTATGGACAGTTTTCTACACTTATTAGGGGAATTCTTTGGCCTCTTACAACACAATGAATTTAGCTTTATAATTCTCTATGGAGTCGAGCACAAATGAGATCCCTTTTTTGGATTTATGAATCAGGATTAAATTAAGACTACTACAAATTTTTTTTTCCTTTCTACTCCCTTCCCCCTTGGGTTGCAAGACCATACTCAATCAACTCCACTAGATATGTACGTTATATTTCCTTCTCTTTTTATAAATATGAAAACTTTGTGATCATATGTATTGTTTCACTTTACTATTGGATAATATTGGATATCGTTATCAAATACGAACTAAAAATAATGGTTTTAGGTACTAATTATTTATCATTCCCCTTCCTTTGCCAGTCTAGAATTCAAACAGTTACCATACTGCAATAATTCCAGATAATGGTATTAATGGTATTTCATCTCAAAAAGTAAGTCCCTTATGTTCATCTTACCCACTTTGATTTATTACATGATATGCACACTTTGTCTTTTTTATTTTTTTTTTTTAATTGTAATTTTTTTTAAAGATAAAACAAAATACCACAAACAAGGAACGGATACCATTGGGGATAAAGGTAACATAGAAATAGCTGAAGGGGGGATCACTTGGTAGTTGCAATAAACAGATTGATCATAGATGATAGTAACAAATAGAAACAGTGCAACAACAAAGCTAATTGTATTTGTATAAAAGAAAAAAACATGAGTTATCAATACCATGCTGAAATATTGGTAGTTTCAATAGCCATAACCATAAACAGTCATGAATAGAATGTGACAGTTTGGGAGATGGAGGGAAAGAGGGGATAAAGCCAGAGCAAACAAGGTTTCCAGGTACAAAATTTTAGATCGACACATGTGAGAAATAGGTATCCCAGTCTTCCAACATTTTCCTAAATTTTTCCAATTTAGTGTTTAACAAAGCAGTGAGGTATTCCATTAGGCAAACATCTTGAATGTGTTTTGCAGATCTCCTATAGAGGGAGGGTGGATTTCCAATTTGTAGCAATTATTGTTCTGCTGCAACTAAAATATGAAAGATCAATTTGTGTGTGTATTCATGCAGGCCAGTAAGGGGAAGGATGAGAAAGTAGATCGAGGGTTAGTTGGGGATAAGTAACCTCTTGAATTAGTCGAATAACCTTATCCCAGTAACCCTGGGATTAGGGGGAAAACCAGAAAATGTTTTTGCTATTTTAAATTGACACCACCCACCTTATGTGACTCTATCGTCCCTTAAGGGGCCAATTCGATGTATTGCTCTTATCATTAGCAAATGTATCACTTACTTATGTAAATGATCCCTTCATCATGCCTACCTGTACCCTGCGTAAAGATACATATGTATCATCAGACTACTTATGATTGATCTATTATTGTATATGATGTATTACTGCATATTGATATTCATATATTGATGTTTACTTTATGTAATGTGCATTTGTTTTACTTTGTATTCTCTGTCATTCTATACTGCTTTGCAACTAGTAAGCGTTTCTAAAGAACCCCCCTGAGGAAGCAACATGGCGAAATGCGTTGGAGTAAAGAGACCAAGGAACTTTTGAATGTCCTAGGTAACTTACCTACTTTTTGAACCTTATAAGATCAGCTATATATAAGAATAGGTGTAAATGTATAGCTTTATATCCCGTAGAACCCCATACATACCAACGTGATTGGGATATTCGTAAATACTTACCTTGTATCTTATACCTTATCTTGGTTGAACCTATTGATGTAAATTAATAATCAATACAAATAGTCAAAGAAAAAAACTCTCTGTTTGCCTCTTCTTTCTCTCTATACATAGTGGGCAAATGTTTTTAATCCTTGACCAGATCCATTCCAGGTTTGTTGGATCACCCAGTTTTTTTTAGTTTGTGGTAATTTTTTCCTCTTTTTTTTTTTTTTTACTAGGAAGCGTGTTCTATACAAATTAATGAACAAGGCTGACTAAGCTGTATATTTTATCAGAGAAATAGAGCCGATCTTGTGGACAAAAAAAAAATGGTTGGTCGATCACTTAAGCATCAAATTTATGCTGTTGCAGCAGTTCCAACAGTGGACGAATGTTTGCTTCAGTGGGTGATTGCACATAAAAGTGTACTATATATTTACATGGATCTTGGAGCTTTAGTGAGTGTCTAGCTAACTGTTTGGTTGAGGTGTTGCAACAGCGACAGGCAAACAGTCTGTGCCAGAGTCTTTTTTAGGTCGTGTACAATATTTCCAGGCCCATACTGCCAGAGCAGGCACAGGTAGTAGTAGACTGGGTTGCCCGGTCCACCTTCCAATATTCATCAACTGTGAAAAATAATCAGCAGAAAGCAGACAGCGTTTTGCAGGACAGACAAGCTCTATTTACTATGTCCAACTATTGATCTTTAATGAGCTACACAAGATACTTCAGATTGTGAATCACCCCTATTATTTAAAAACATGTAATATATATACATATATAATATATATGTGTGTACAAAATATGTAAATATCTGTGGCAACAAAAGTAGGTTATTTTGTGCCAAAGAATTAGTTGCTGATGAACTGATATATATATATATATATATATATAAATAAATATATCCAGTGCAGTGAATCTCATGGCCAGAACAACATTACAGAGAGAAAACACAAACACACATAAATAGGTGGAGTCCACCATCAGGTAAGGGAACAATAGCAAGTGCATAAGGAAAGCCTTGAACCAGAATTACCACATTCTACAGTTCCTGCCTATGTTAAAATGGTGTTTAAAATATGATGCAGAAGATGACAGGGACAGACTTTAGGTGTTACCTCCAAGATATGGGAAAAGCAGCTCTACTTTTCAGGTTTTAAAGTGAGACCAGAGTAGACCAAAGGGTAAAAGGCTATATTTATAAATGGTGCCAGTGGACTAATGCAGCAGACCTACACTCAAGAGAGAACAATATATTATAGTAGTAAGACAACCATTAAATATGTGTTATATTGTTTACACTTACAGCTGCAGTATAAATATGCACTATTTTCATGTTAAAAATGTAATATAAAAGAATTATATGTCCAGCTTATCTAATAGGACCCATGTATTCCTACAGAATGTCTACAGTGAAAGAGGAATTTAAAAATTCCGCTTATCCCTACCAGGTTAGGTGGTTGACATAGAGTATGTGTTTTTAGTTGTTGCTTGGGGTTTGGCTTCAAGTTAAAGGTTGAGCACGTTCTCAAACACACTTCACAAATGCAGGTTTACTTTCTAGAGCAACATCCCAAAAATTGATGATGTACCGTACTAACTCTGTAAAGTGTTATTACTACATGGCCCAACCTACCAGGCACTAGTGCAGTGATCATATTCTTTGACACTCTAAGCCTACCTTGCAATCTGGTGAGTGATATAGGTGATAGCGTATGACCATTTTTACATGTAGTGCCTGGTATGGATAATTTCCGTACAATAACAAAAGCAGCATTACCTGGCCACAGCATAACATTCAAACATCTAAAAAAAAGTGTTTATTTCACTACAGGTAGTCCTCACTTATGAATTTACCTGTTTGCCAAGTTACCAAATTGCGGGAACGGAACCTGCTTGTTAAACGAGGAGCATCTGTACTACGTTTTCTTACAGGGCCCCTGTTGGTTGATGAGGTTCCAGGGCCTTCATGTAGATGCACATTTTGCACCTCCCTATGTCTGCCCCTGAAACCATCTAATTATTAGATACCCAGCTACCATACCTGGGGCAGGTTCAGACATGGCTCCTGGCAGCAAGCACCTTGCCAGTTGGTTCTTGACAGTGGGCAGCAGTGAGAACAGCACTGCCCACTGCCAGCCTGTTTATTTACTATTGAACTGCTGCTGGCAGATGCTACAAATAGCGAATCCCCCGAAGCAGCAGTTTGTGACGTGAAGAAGTAGTAACCGCACCATACTCTCACCATTAGTCTGAATATAGCCAAAAAATTCATGTTCATCAGTCATATACATAAAACATACTGAACTTCCTCCACAGGCCCGGTTTTGTAATTACTGCAGTACAAACACAGAGACTTTGCATTGCATGATCATACAGAATATTGTATGTGTGTGTAGTATTTCAGAGCTTCAATTACCAATTAGAAAAGTAATCAGATTGGTTGGTCAATCGCAAAATTGGCAGAGGATCTGCTTGTGTCTTCCAGCCATAAGTTCCTATATATGTCTTCATGATCAGGGTTCCTCCAGAGGTTGCTAGGGGTTTCTTGAGCAATGAGCGATTGGTGATTCTCGGATTAGTAAAGTGATCTCAGTAATCATTTTGGCAAGAGTGACTTTCTTTCTACTGATCACCATACTACCATACTGTGAGCTGTGGATATAGTAATTATAGAAGGGGTTCCCTGAAGGTCTAAAGGTTATTTTAAGGGTTCCTTCATGTTATACTCAACATTTTTACTTTACATAGAAGGGTATAAGGTGCAGAAGCGATCAAGACTTAATAGGAGCGCGGAGCCTCCCAGGATACCGACATCCCGCATCCCGGGAGGCTCTGGGTGCTCCTTCTGTGCATGCCCAAGTTTTTGAGCATGTGTAGAGAGGGCATTTTCCTCATAGGTGAAGGAGATGCCGATCTCACGCATGCGCAGTGAGATGGGCTCTGTTGTTTTTCTCCCCTTCACAGCGGCCATGTCACCTAATCTCACACCTGGTGACAAAGAAAGAAGACTGAAGAAGAAGTTGGAAGTGAAGATCAAAGATGGCAGCACCCGACACTTCCTCTGCACCCGAAGAGGAATTCCAGGACAAGGTGGGACCGGATCGCAGGAAATACCAGCGCCATCAAGGGACCTGCAGGATTAAAGGTGTGAGTTTTTTGTTTTTAGTTTACTTCCAGTTTAAAAAGCTTGATAAAGGTTGACCTAGAACCAGGACAGCTGATTTCCCATGACTCAGCATTACATTAGGGGATTTTCTTAGCAGAGGCAGAAAAAAAAGCAGTAAACAGGTGAATTACATTTGTCCTTTGCTATATTCGTTTTTCACCTCAGAACTTTGGAAGATATGCTGGGGACACACATACGTAACAGGAACATGGTGTTGTCTCCTTAAAACAGGAAGTGCCCAAACAAAAGCCTTTATGGTAGGATCAATACTTAATACTACAATAAAAGCTGGTGCTGAAAATGACTTTGTATCTATAAAGCAGCACTAAACCAAAGTTAAAAGTTAGAACCTGCATTATATTTTAACATTGGCTGTCACACCGTATTAGTCATCACTTTAAAATGGCTGCGACAACACTTCAACATGCAGGGAACGAATTAACTACAGCAAACAAACTTTTTTTTGCGTTTCTGATGACATCTGGTAATTTTCATCCTATCCCTAACGGGCTCTCCAGCCGCTCATGAACTGCTTTGAGCGGCATTAGGATACAATGCTTGTCAGCTATTGGGTGAGGAAGTGTGAGCAGAGAATGCGCATGCGTATTAGTCAGGGCGTTCCTCTGTATACGTCATTTGGGTATTTCCGCAGCGTTGTAAGGGATAGTCTATCAATGTTTGGAAGGGGGCGTGGGCACAGGGAAGTAAGATTGTATTTTACAAAACTAAATAGCGAACGGAGAGTGACAATAAGAAGTAATTATTGAGAGGAATATCGTTCGCTGCGGTGGCCACTGGACAGTTTCGTCACGGACAGTGACTGACACCTGGAGTAAAAATGGACGGTAAGGAAAGTGTGGGAAGCCGGGGGCAGAACAAGGGGTTATATGGAGTTATAAAGTGCGTGCAGAAGGGTTACACATGAGAATAATTCTATTTGTTAGCTATACAGTTATACTATACAACTTCCCCTCTATTTACTAAGAAACATACTAAGTATGTGCTTTGTCAGGACATTGTGTGTACACATTGATAGGGCCTGTCCTGGGTTGTACAAGGCTCAGCCTCTCCTATCTCTGATAATGGCATGACAGGGAGCATGGAGAGAGAGAGGTCCCCTGTACACCCTGAAAATTACAGGTCATTGTGACATACAGTTCAGGAGATATGGAGGTTTGTACACAGAGCTGTGAGGATGAATGACATGCAGACTTTATACACACTGGATACATTTCACAGGCAGTAATCCGAGCTCGTGGTATGATGGTAGATGGGGGCGGGGCTGCCTGTGTCTCCTTCACATGAAGGCTGAACTGTGTGTGCTCACCTCTTATCGGCAGCAATCCTTTGAATGGATGACACAGAGCACAGAGCAGCCTCACTGAGATCTGTGCATCCGAGGATGAGAGCTGCCGAGAGCTGGGCGGGGTATTTAAATCAGCCGGGCGGAGCAACCGGCTAAAAACCTCTGGGGAGAACTATGTATATGTGTGTGTGTGTGTGTATATATTGTCCCCTGATACATAGAATCCTCAACATGTCTTCCAAACAAAGTGCACCTGTACAAGAAAGTTTGAACTATGTGATATGATGAATTCTCTCATTCTTTATATAAGCCATCACTTTAGGTACAAATGGTTATGAGAAGTAGCAGATGCATTGGTCACATCTCTGTCCAAGTCCAAAAAAGTGATCAGCTGCTTGTTGGCAGACAGCACAAATCAGGATCACAGATTGGACATTATGAAGGATTCCCTTTTCATATTTTCCATGAGTGTCCTGGTTACATCAGGAGGGGCTGCTAGAATCCTTCCAATGTATGTGTAGTAAAGGTAGGCCCAATACAATACAGTCCACCTGTATTGCTTTAGCACCTGCACCCCCCAAGCCTTTTTCACACAAGAAACCCTGATAGCGAATAGTAAAGAGGAACAAGATATGGGAGATGACCTTATTGGCGATCATTTGTATTGTCTATTTATGAGACTTTTTTTTTGTTTTTTTCAAAGCATCAAGTGTGCTTTGCAAATTTTTTTCATATATAAGGTTTCTTTACCATTTTAACTTAGAGGAACCCCTTTAAATATCGTTCATGTCTTCAGGGAACCCCTGCTATAATTACTATATCATAATGACATATACGCATGGTGGTCATTGGACCGCTGAGCAGTGGGAGGAACTGTCACCTTTACATATAGCCAAAGATTGTTGGTGTCACTTAAACTGACCTGAAAGTCAGAAACTGCCTCTAGCAACCTATCGAGAAACCCTATGGTTCCATGGAACACTGGTCTAGCGGCTGTAACAGATACTGTTGGGATTCCGTAATGACTGTTAGCTGGTTTTGTAGGTGTAGTAGGTGATAAAGTTTAACTGTTTAGTTTTTTGGGAACCTTACTAAAGTTTGGGATGGTAGTGTTTGAATAAACATGGTTTGGAAATCCTGGTTTAATGGAAATAAGAAACAGATTCTCACACAAGATTTTTTTTAAACAATTTTCGTACGTTGTGGTTTTCCCAAACCAAACTGATCAAATATTCCTTCAAGGGAACTTCACCTACACCACGTCTTAATTGGCTGCTGGAACCCTGAGCGGGATATTTCATATATGAGGTACATGTCAACAACCCCATCTCTTACAATTCTGTGCTTAGTGATCACAGGCATTGGAGTAGTAAGTGTTCTATTCCCATGTAATTTTGACTTCTGGAAAATCATTTACTGCAATGGGTTTGTTTTACAGAGGAGCTCTGTATGAGTATAGGGAGTGAAGTAAAGGTATGTACCATTTTGTCATACTTTTGTATGAATAAAAGTTGATGTATATCTTACCTTAACACTAGACTAGAGGGTCATGTGACCACAGCTTTGGTTTGTGTTAAAAAATAAAATAAAAGCATTTAGATATTAGATCATTCTTTCAATCAACAACAGGTTTCCCTCAACTAATGACAGGTGGACTTAAGATCGCTCCCTACATCTGAGTGTGTTCCAGACCCTTTGTCACTCGTGAAGGAAAATAGATGTGAACTCTTGTTCAGTTTGGTTCAGTTGCATCCTGGTTGTTCCCAGGTTCAGGAATTTTTTGGTGGAAACATTGCATCCTCTGGCTTTAGGGAACCTGTATGCTAGATTTAGGCCTTTCCTTGCTCTCCTCTTTCCTTTTTGCAAAGTCAAGTTGGAGGGCTTTTTGGTGGGCCTGTTTGCCCTCTATTGACTCTAGAAAAAGGATGAACCTG
Organism: Pyxicephalus adspersus; assembly: GCF_032062135.1. Classification (NCBI taxonomy): domain Eukaryota; kingdom Metazoa; phylum Chordata; class Amphibia; order Anura; family Pyxicephalidae; genus Pyxicephalus; species Pyxicephalus adspersus. The sequence continues at coordinate 28,183,867 of NC_092866.1, forward strand.
CCTGCATAAGCGTCTCATCACCTGGATTCTAACATTGGATCTGGAAAGTTGGGAGCATATTTAAGTCATACATGCTACTGTACAGTTATATTACATGCTTCACTCCTTTTCTATTTTTTTCTTTACCAGACTTTTGGTTTTTTTTTTTATTTAAATAATAATGTATAAAATTTTGGAATAATTTCGGCGAGGTATACCTAAGCAGGGTTCTCCCCAGGCCCTTTTAGCGGGGCGCACCACCCGGCACTTTTTAGCACCCGGCCGTTTTTGGGTGGTTACTGAACCGTTTGGTCACAATACAGGTGCTGCCACCTGCCTACAATTTCTTCCCGCCCGGCTTAAAAAAACTTCTGGGTTGAGCACTGCTAAGATTTATAGGCCTACAATGTAAAGCAAATTTCCATGCAAAAAATGTAATGCTTTTTGCGTAAAAATACGGACAGAATTAGAACGCCAGAGTTGCGTTTAGTGCTACAAGTTGTTTAGCTGTGCTTAAAAGTCGTTTTCTTTCCATACCTTTATTCCAGTACAGAATTTCTTTCATGTACTGTCCTTCAGTTGTGAATAAAGTAATTCTCTATTCCTTTAAAAAAAAAATACAGCTTCTTGATTGATTTTTTTTTTTTTTTTCTGGGCAAGTAATATAGATTTTTCCGACCTTGTTTTCTTTTTTATGCTTGTTGTCTTCCAGTCTGCTTTCCTAGAAGTGACTGGAGAAAATGGTAGTTTCCAGCAATTTTATAGAGAATCAACAATTTTTTCTTTAAATACCTCTTGGGAAAAAAACCTGTTGTAGCCTAAGTTCTTCTGAACCTGGAATTCAGTGTGAGTTGGAGATCTGTTTGTTGCAGATGTTTCCATCGCCTTAAAAATTATGTTTACACTTTTTTTTGTTAAGTGACTCTCTTGCTGAGGATTGATAAGAAGTTGGAAAATGTTTAACATCTCTCCCAATTACTTATTTAAAGCATTATTTCTATTATTTTCTTCCAAATACACAAAGTAATGTATATTGAACTAAATAATCTTTTGTGCTGGGTGTGGGCACTTTAATCCTTAGTTTTGAGACCTAAAATCTTGCAGGTGCTGTCCAATGAATAAAAAGCTCAAATTGACACCAAATATATTGCATATAATTTCAGCAGCTAGCAGGTAATCTGCAGTTTATTTCCTAATTCAGTTTTTCAGTGAGTTGGGAATAACAAAGGCCCTGCAGTGGCCCTCAAAGTGTCTTTCAAGGCAAGAATTTCATTGTTTTCCTTGGCAAGGTAGGTGGCAGAGATGAATTGCTAGGTGGACTGATAAAAAATACTAGAAGTAATTTTGGCCATTCGGTTGCTGAAATTCCATACTTCGCCACAGTGAACCACCCCTCCATTCAAACTTTTAGGATCATAGATGTGTGGTACAGCAGCAGTGGTAATTTCTAGTTTACATCAGCTGTAATGCCACAGAGGCTTTAAAAGCTCTTGGTGTTAATACATACCCTACATTGAACTTGTGGCAATTGCTGATAAGCAGTATGTATATAATTCTTAACTTGTGTGCTGTGGTGCATTGCTACTTGGGAGCTTCTTTAGCTACCAGATGCTGCACTTTGATTATATCAAAGCAAATTTTCCCACTGGCTTACTTTAAAAAGGAGCTTCAGTCTAGATGATCATCTATATTTTCACTGTAACGAAAAAGCTTTTAAAACCTCTGAGATTTTTTATTTTCTTCTTTGGTTTCCTGACTAAGTGGTGGTATTCAATCAGCTCTCTGACAGCCTGACAGATTTCATGTCTGCTGCTCAATCTGTGTGTTGTGATGAGTGAGAATGTAAGCCAACGTATTATTTTAGAGAGTAATTGTTTAGCATCTGCAGCATGCTACAGTTTACTGAAAATCTGAGTTCTAGGTATATTCTATAATTCAGCAAACACCAGGCATACACAAGACTAGCAGATGACTCAAAAAGGGAATCGTGTAGGGATCCCTTTCTGAGTCATGGGGCAACTTCTCTGGAAAAATATGGCAGGGTTCTAAATTGACTGTGATTTTATGGTGCTATTTTATCTGCAAACATTGTTGGATTGGGTTTATCTAATTGGATCCTAGAAAGCCATATTTGTACAGCCTTTAGACATTTTGTTTACAGTAGTTTTAGTGCAGTGTAAGTGTATTTAATGGTGTGAGACCAGGTGGTTGGCTGTACTGTACATTTACTAAATGTATTTTTGTGAGAAAAAATAAATGTCTATTTAGTTTTATGTATTTTTTTTGTATTCATTGCAGATCTACTACATACTTTCATGACAAAAGACTGGCTTGTTTCAAGTAAGTAGATATCAGCACTTGTAACTATTTATTTTGTTTATATTTTTGATAATGCATATCCAAATGTAAAAACAAAATGTAATATATTGCAGAATACCAGTCTTGGTATTCTGTCATGTGGTAGCTGCGTGTGTTTTCTCTTCACCTGCTGATTATCCCAGGAATTTATTAGCTATTTTTGCATGTATACATTTATTTGACAAAACATATTAATGGTATGGGCATATTCTTTAAATCAGTCCTTGATTTAAAATACAGGGCACATATTAAAATAAAATATATACAGTTAGCTGAAAAAGGAAGTGCAGTTTAAATTTGAAGGTTTTGCAAAATTATCTGTTATTTAGAAGGACCTGAAATTAGGTAAATACAACCTCAAATGAACAACAACACAAATTTAGGTGCAAAATTATTACTTGTATAGGAATTAAAAGTGGGTGAATATCAGCCAGTGCTGCCTATCAAATGTACTTGATTGGGTAAACATCAATAATTTTGACCACCTGCATAGAAGTAGAAGTATTGGCCGTTTGCTGGTTTGGAGCATTCAGGTGTGTATTAACACAATGACAAAGAGAAATATACCATATACCTGGGATCATTTTTAGGCTGTTTCCAGACAATTTAAAGTCCACCATTTTTCTATGGGAAGGATTATTCACATGTGGAAGACCGTTTCTAATCTTCCCAGGAGTAGGCATCTCCGTAAACACCCCTGTGGTCAGTGTAATTCCAAGAAAAATTGCAAAAAATCAAGAATATACATTTGCAACTGTATAAACCTCAGAATGTTTAATATTCATAGTTCACAAAGGTGCAATCTGAAAAACACCCAAACAAGAATGGTATGTTGTCAGGAGAAAGTCTCTTTTCTTGAAAAGGTATCGCATAGGGTTGCAAAATTGCATCTGAACAAACTACAAGAATTCTGGACAGATTAGATGAAAGTGGAGATATTTGGCCATAATCTATAGCTCTTTTTGCAAAGACTAAATACAGCATAACAGCACAAACACACCCATACCAACAAAGAAGAGTGGGACAAAATCCTCCACAACAAAGTGAGTGACTGATAAAGTCATACAGTTTTTCACATATGGTTTCAGTGTTTTGTTAACAAGACACAAGGAATGTAATGTTTGTTATAAAGAAGTATACACCTGAACTGGGATTTAAATAATTTTATAACCTGTCAAAGGTGTAGCAATGTAGATGTAGCAATGACGCTTCTACAATAACATGTTTTACCTGTCTAATTGCGTTGGGAATATGTGAAAAAGCGGAGTTGCACATGCCCTTTGCCAGTTTTGATTGCTGGAGAACTGTCACCCTTGCATGGCAAATCAAGAATGCCATCTTTAATGTCTTGATAAGTAAACCCTTAGAATTGCAAGAGGGTGTACTTTTTATCGTGTGTATCTTTGTATCACAGTGTTGCTTATTTTCAAAACAGTAATCATTGGCATACATTATGGTTTGGTCCTGTTTTCAAGTGACATTTGTAGTCTGCATGGTGATCTTACATTCCAGGCGAACGAAGTACGGATACTACTAAAACTCATCCCACTATTAAGGTTTGTATACATACTTACTCACTTTAATGGGTTTACAGGTCTCCGATAAAGCAAAATGTATTATTAGCTGAATTATTTGTAGTCTAGAAACTAGACTACAAGCTGAAAAGCTCCAGCAGTGTCTCTAAGAAGCCCTTAAGTTACAGGCCTATGCGGTATTCTAAGCTCAAACTTCTAAGTTTGCATTGAGGATTGCTTCCTCCTAGCTCTACCTCTGTTATTCAGTGGTTAAAAGATACCTTTGCATTAAATTGTTTAAACCAACATTCTGTCCTGGAAATGAGTAAAGGCCAACTATACAACCTTAGCCTGGAAGGCTTCAAAATTAATTTCGAATTATTATTATATCTCGAACCACAAGGTGATATTTATGTTTTGTCAGCAACAGTTAGAATTCAAACACTGAGTTTTTAATGTAAAATTACCAAAAAAAAAAGTTGGAATTAAAGTGTCAAATTTTCAAAATATACATTTCAAACATTGTCCCCTATGTGCTAAACAGTCCTAAATGTTTTCTTTAAGAGTACAAAAACCTCTAATTATAGCTGAATACGTTTATATCTGGTGTTATATCTATTCCCATCTGTAAGTCACTTTTATATATGCCTTTACAGCAAAAGTTACCTGCTAAAGAAAACCTATAGAGAGAAATATGTAGGTTATCAGTTCTGATTTTCTGTAAATGCTAGTAGCCTAGATGTCTTCCTTTTATTTTTAAGTCCTGGATTTGGGACAAGTGAGATTGGAGTACAGTTGGGACTCCTGTTTAAAGCAGACCTAAGCTCTAACATTAGTCTTATTAGATATCTGTTCTCACCTTCTTGCACTGAAATGTCAGTCCCCTTAGTGGTGCTGGCTGTGTCAGCTTGCATTCATAATAAATAACTGAGCTTACACCCCCCCATCCTCCTGCACGAAACTTGTGACCAATTAGTGCAATGGGAGTGGTTCTAAATCTTTGCTTTGTTTTCCTCCTATGAGCTTTTGCAGCCTCCTCTTCATTGCTGTGGCGAAGGCGGGCCCAGGGGGAGGGGAGGCTCTGTGCTCTCATTTGTTCGGCTCTGTGTGTTCCTTCTGCACATGCCCTAATCTCAGAAATGCGCAGAAGGGAAAGAGATGCTGATCTCATGCACGCGCAGCAAGATCGTTTTTTTTACAGCAGGCTATGTCATCTGATCTCGCACCTGTGCAGTGTGTTATCAGGTTATGGGCTAAAAGATGGAATAGAAGAATAAAGATGGTGGCGCCTGACGAAGAGGAGTTCCAGGGCAATGTGGGACTGGATCGTGGGAAGGACCAGCGCCATTGAGAGATCTGCAGGATTAAAGGTGTCATTTTTTGGTTTTCAGTTTAGTTCCGCTTTATGGAGAAATAGAGGGTGAACCCCAGATTTTGATTAATTTCTTTAGGTAACCCCTGTGAGCAAACAAATCTTGTATGATTGACCTCCTGGGTGGTTCATTTCTGTCCGGATTTATATGTCTAAAAGCAGTACATTGTTTTTCGTGAAAATTTATTTTACAGTATAATATATGTAAAAATATTATACTCATACTATTATATTAATCTTTAAAATAAATTTTCATGAAAGACAATACTGCTTTTAGACTTATAAATCCACTGTATTGCATTCAGTACAATTATTTTGTATTGAATGTGATACAAATAGATTTGAAATTCCTGCCCCCCCCCCCGACACAACGGCTGCACGTACCAATGTCACTGACCGGACCGGGTAAGGCTCTATTTACTATTGTTTTACACTGCTTTAGCTACCCTTTCAGCAGCATCTTTTTTTTTTTTTTTTTTTTTACCTTTACATCTGGGTTACCATTGGGGAGGTTAAGGAAACATTAACCAAGGCAATCCAGGAGAAACTGATAGGAGGTTTGGGAGAAATCCACTGAACCACCATAGTTTTTCTAGGCGAAAATAATTAATGTAAAAGGGTATGTTGTGGAGCGGTAAGATTTATTGTGTTAACAACTTTAAAACAGAAATATCTATTCTAAGTGACGCTGGGCAACCTATTAGCTTATAGGGAAATTTTAAGGATACTCTCCCCAAACTGGCTCACAATGAGGGTAGTGCCAAAAAAAATGCCTTAAAGAGGCCTGAGTTTCCACATGTTTGGGGCAGAAGAAAATATTTCACTAGTCTGTTGGAGGGGAGGTATTCGGTATAGACGACGGAAGTTTAGTTATTTCTGTCACTAACAATGAAGTGTTCTTTACCTGGAGTCTTAGATATAGAGATAGAGATCTAAGATATAGCTACAAGTTATTATTAAAAGTAGAAAGTTCCTGCCACATCCTAAAGGAATGGTGTATGTAATGGTGATTTAGCTTGGCAATTTGTAACGCTCACCTATGAGGTGCTTGTAATAGTAACCTTTAACAAACTGTAGGATTGAATAGCCCACTAAAAACTACTTTTAACTGTGTAAATGCGACGAAGCAGTTCCTGCGAAATGTGTCAAATAGGTAATATAGACTGAACGTACACTGTAAACATGTTCTCATCATTGTATTACTATTTTTAGAATAAATATATTTATGTTTTTAGATATGTTTTTGAGGTAATGAAAGATGTGGTGTAACATTTGTAGAATGTGCCTTTAAAAGTCCAAAATGTGGGTTTATTGGGTCTTTTAGGTAATTTACAAATTTTACAGATGTGGCTCTAGACCTTTTTTGCTGGTTCCCTGTTCAGTGTTTTCCCCAGGCCCATCACTCGAGTGCACCACCCTTATTTTTTTTTTCCAGTAGTCACTGGACTATCATCAGATAATCTCAATATGCTAGGCTGGGCTTTGTGTAGAGAGAGCTGTCAGTAAGTGAAGGAAGCCCTATACCTCTGCTGGCAGAGTGATGAAGATTTATACTTAGTTTTTTTTCCACTCCCCATCTTCTGGGAGCAGAACTGATAAGCTCCCACCTCCCACTATAAGCTTGCTTTTACATGGAACTATCATCAAGCTGAGAAGAATCTTGGAGCTGCAGTGCAGATCAGTAACTATTTGCTGCCCACAGGAGAGCCCTAGTGTACCAAAAAAAGGTTTATTTTACATAATATAGTTTTTTGGCTTTCTTCTCAGGCAGTAACATTGTTGCATGTTGCTATGGGAGGTTTGCTACCCCAGGCATCCCCTTACACTTTAATTGGAACTAATTGTCACTGCTATGGAAGCATTTTCAAGCTTGTTTCCAATACAGTTTCATTTAAATAAATTAAAAAGTCACTTGTCGCCTGAAAAAGCTTAGCACTTACGGCCTGTTATCCCTCAGAGAGACACAGCTGTTTGATATGTAACGGAATCAAACCTACTTAAAAGGTTTTTCTGAGATAAAAACATGAGTGGTAGTTAATATACAGACCTTACAACGGCCAGGGTACTGTACATCAACTACCATTTAAACTCACATGCATCTTAAACCTATTCCATTTACTTGTGCTTATTTCCTCAGTCCTGTTTGGTGGTATTTTAAATCATAACTATAAAGTGAGAACACATAAGGACTTGTAGATTTACTGTACATAGGCATAACAAACACACTGTTCACTGCACTTATACCCGTACCTGATAAATACCCAATTCCAAAGAGCGTGAAAAACCGGGTGTACAATGATGTCATTGACAGAATGCCGTGATAGCTGTGTGTGTGTGAAATGCTGGATGTCATATTCTACAGCCTAACCATTCACTGTGTACAAACCTTCATATGCCCTAAATTTTGTTGTAACAATTTTTCTGGGAGCACAGGGTTTGCCTAAAGCTATAATTAACTTTTAATTTCATCTCCCCACCTTTTAAAACATTTCAAGATATGGAGATCCCATGTGAGAATTGAAACTTGGGTATGCTGTTTCAAAAGCAAGTGGGCCTAGGAGCCGGAAATTGAGAATGCAAATTTGGGATTCCCGGGCCACATACATAGAAAGGAGCATAAATTTATACCTACCAGTCACAACAAATTTTCTGGAACTGGAAGATGTACGAAACTAAAAATGTAGGTGCAAGTGGGGGACGCTTGTGGCTAACATCCCCTTAAAAATTGCATCATCAGCACATAGAAAAACTGCAAAATGTGCTGCCCTGTTGGACGTTACTGGTTGCTTCTAACGTCTAGGCCCCGATTTCTCTGAAGGGGGGTGGGGGGATGTGCAGGAAATAAAAATAAAAGGTATGAATTGGGGACACTCCTGGCTAACACCTTCTAAAATTTCATCACTACAGCATCCTCAGAACACACAATAATCCTACCATCAAAACAAGCTGCCTTATTACACAAAACTGTCCACTTCTAATACTTGAACCTCAATTTCCTTGGGACGATGAGGTGTAGGAAACCAAAAATGTAGGTGCCAGTGGGGGACCCTTATGGGTAATTACTATGGCATCAGTGAAACATAAAAAAATCAAAACAAGCTGCCTTATTAGGGTATTAGCCAAAGTTGTCCCCTATTGAACCTACATTTTTGGTTTTGTACACCTTGAAAATAGGGGAGTGGACTGGGTAGTGTAGGTAAAGTTTTGTGACAGCTAAGTATAAACTTGGTGGCCCCACCCCAATGCTCCTTGCTATGTAAGGGACTCTGGGGGTCCTCAATTTGGGGCTACCAGATGCACTTACTTTTAAAACCGCAACCTCCAGGTTCATTTTACCCAAGTTTTGAAACTTGTGACCCCCGAATCTTGAAATTGTTTTGGTTGGGGGAGATGAAATTTGGGGACTAGGGTCCCCTGTGCACCCTGAAAATTTTCATACAGTTTAGGCGATTTGAAGGTTTGAACACAATGAGTTGTTGGGCTGCAGCATTTCACAAACGCATACTATCACACTGTGGGATCGATGATGTCATTGTGAAAGCAATTAATACATTTTTTATGGGAGACCTTTTAACAGTTTTAAATATTCAGTCTTGTTGTAACATTTGAGTTTATTCAGGTTTTCAAGGTTTTAAAGAACAGTAAAACAATTATTTATTAGATTGTTGTGATTTGACACCATGTTTATTCATATTTTAGATAAACAATTACCAAGGACCAGCCCGCATAAGGATATCTTTAGTAACTAAAGATAACCCCCATAAACCACACCCCCACGAATTGGTTGGTAAAGATTGCAAAGATGGCTATTATGAAGCTGACTTGTCACCAGATCGCAATATTCACAGGTATCTAAATCCGTAAATATTTATGAGTTTAAAATATTATTTTTTTTTTTCAAATACACTTTGAGGTCTGTTTGTAAATGTTTTCAAACCATAGTTGTTCAGTACCAGTATTTGCACCAGTAGAATCCAGTTGGAAAAATATGTAAATCATGTGTAAAGAATAATAAATAGACTTTTTCTAATCTATCATTTATGAGACTAATAGTGGTTAGATTGACATAGTATTTCTAGTTTGATATGAGATAAAAAAAATTTCTTCTGTTTTTGTATACTAACTTGATTTTCAGTTGTATTCTGCACGAGGGTTTTGTGGTTGTTATATTACTGCATAGTAAGCACCGTAAGCTGCCAGTAACTTGTATAACAATGTATTTTTAAGGCTACGTACACACATGCAATAATTGTTAAAAAATTAACGACTGATCAACGATTATTCACAAATATTTTGAACAATTGTATAGTGCACAAATCTGTACATAATGTTACGATAAGATCGTTCAAAAATACTTGTTCATTAATATAATTGGTATATTGTACACATACTGAATGCGATCGTTTGAACGATGCGGCAAGTGACGTGTACTGGAAAAAGTGTAATGCAGAACAATCCACCATCTCTAAATGAACGTACACACAATTGATTGCAAACAATCGTCGCCCAATCAGATCTGCCGAGAAGGTCGTCAGTTTCCAACGACATTCCTGGTTTGTCGTTGTTAGCCTGTAGTTGTTCGCTTTATTTGTTAATGATTATCGGACGATCAATCGTTAGTCGTTCGTTTCAGCGATAATTATTGCACGTGTGTACGTAGCCTTACACACACTTGCAGCAGATCATTTTGTGTGGACAAAGCAAGTTAGGACAGCCCAATATTCCTTTCTGAGCTGTAAACTTGATACTTGATGTACCTCATCCATGCTTTGATTTGTGACAGAACATTTCTCTGCAGTTTGCAGTTAAAGCATATTTAATGAGCCAAAAATGTATTATATATTACAACCTTGCATGTGGCGGCTGCATTACTCTTCCCTTTTAGGATTTCTTACCTTAATTTTTACCTAATCCTGTCAGTAACACATTCCTTGCCTAAGGGTGATGGTGTTTACCCATTCAAGTTGTTAAAAAGTGTATCTTTAATGTACAGATGTGTCCCTGTCTTACATAGAGCTTACTATCCTTTAATGGTTTTGTAAAGCCTGAGATGCTTGACAAGTGACATGCACACATGTGTTTGTGTGTATAAATGTGTGTATTTATTTATTTTTACTTAGTTTCCAGAATTTGGGCATTCAGTGTGTTAAAAAGAGAGAAGTTGAGGAAGCCATTGCCCAACGTGTGCGGACAAACAACAATCCCTTCAATGGTAAATCATATTGCTAATATCATAAAACTAAAAATATTGTGTGCGTGTCGCTAATCATAAAGCGTATGCAGACTTGGGCAAATATGTCAGTAAGTCTTATTTCGAAAAAACAAAAACAGAATTGTCTTTAAAATAAAAGTAAAAGTTATTTTCTTTTTTAACAAAACTCAAACTTTTGCTGTAGAGTTTTTATTCCCAAAAATATTTTTATAAATTACATGGGTGGTATTTGTAGCCCTCAGAACAATACGCCGTATTGTTCTCTGCACAGACTAAGGCACCACCTTCTAGACGCTGCAAAGGGATCACCTGCCAAAAAGATATGGATGTGACTTATCCAAAGAGGAAGAGGACGTTGTTCCAGAAACATCATGACTTTTTTTAATATGCGTTTAAGTATTCAAGTCTGGCTTTTTTATGCTTTGTTTCAACAGTGGAGTGCTCCTGGGTTATTTTCAATTAGGCCCACTGTCCCTCATAAAGCAACCATTAGTGTGCTTAGATACTATTGGACCTTGGACTTTTGACCTCCTTTGCAAGTTGTCCTTTTTGTTTAATGTCCTTGTGTCCTTTCTGGGGGTTAATTTCCCCCCTGTGGATTCGTACAGGAAGGCTGGCCATAATCTCTTTTCCTACTTGTCTTTCCTAAGTAAATAACACACATATACTCTTACCAAAAGAAATGTTTTAATAAATTCTTTTTTTCCATTAAGGCACAATTTATTGAAAACTGAAAACTCATTTTGTTGTCAGCAACACAAGCGATAGGCATAGGTGCCTAAAAAAAAAGACTGTCTAGTGCAAAAGTCATAGTACAGTGATTGGTGCAGAATATGGAGTGAAGATCTAAATGATTTAAATTCCTATTAATATATTAGTATTTGTGTATCTGTGTATGCTCAAAGTTACAATATGTTATTTTATTTGCAGTACCCGTAGAAGATCTTAAGTCTGATTTTGACTTGAATACAGTATGCCTCTGCTTTCAAGTGTACATACGTGAACCAACTGGAGGCCTAATTCCTTTGTCGTTTGTGGTTTCTCATCCTATATATGACAACCGTAAGCTCCGTCCTATTTAAAAATGTACATATTTAAGACCATGTCCTTATTGCAATATTTTAGGTACCTAAGAGGAGGAGCGTCAGGATAATGAAGGCAATAAGATGATTTGTGTGCTTGCTCCAGTGCAGTGATTTCAAATATTGAAGCCAGAAAAACAAGCCATCCTTGATTCCATACGTTACTCTATTCCTTAAGAAATATTCATCTGTTTTTGTCTTTATTAACATCACTTGTTATAATTAGACAGAAACATGCTGCAGAGATACAGATGTGGAAGACCTGTGAAGGATCATGAAAGCATTGCAGATTCAATCTAACCCCATTCCCTAGAAAGTTTGCATTTTGCATGGCAGCACAACACCCTATGATCGTAAGAGCTTTAGGAGGAAGGAATAATTTCATTTGTTTCTCTTAATATTATTAAACAGGATTTATATAGCGCCAACATAATACGCAGCGCTGTTTTGCTCTGTGTTGATTGTTAGATACCACTGATCCCACTCACTTGCTAGTATGTCAGCTTAGCTACAAATTTTAAGTAGGCCCTACATTTTTCTTTATATTCCATTAAGTACTAAGTGTCTCCCAGCTATAGTAAAACTTTTTTTTTTTTTAAGGGACAGACACACTTTGATTCAAATAAATGATTGTGTCCCCTGATTTTTAGACATTAATATGTTGCAAAATTTTGTTTCCTATTTTGTGACATCATTCTATTGTTTTGTGTGTTATTATTTAGGTGCTCCTAACACTGCGGAGTTGAAGATTTGCAGAGTTAATAAGAACTCTGGTAGCTGTTCAGGAGGAGATGAAATTTTTTTACTCTGTGATAAGGTGCAAAAAGGTAAAACCAGGTCATTTTCACATAATAATTAGTAATTATTCAATCATAATAACAGTAATAATTTTATGTGGGTTTTGTATTATTTTTATGCGATCACAAGGTTTCTGATTTTAGTTTTTCTATAGCACGTCTTGCAATGAAGGTAATTTATTTCATGATTGTGGGTATAATTATCCAAAATGTAATAGCAATTGTCTGTAACACAAATACAGAGATCATTAACTGTGATTTACATTGCTATCATGCCTAGAAACTGTATTAATCATCCAGTGAGTTTTTGTTTATATGTGTGGTTCCTTCATTATGAAAGAAATGAAGACATAATTAAGAAATAAAAACTTGGCCACTTTCTTCACGTATGATGGTTGATTGGGCTATTGGCATGACATCAATAGACTTTTCAACAGTTTCTTTCTCAATGGTGTCTCTATCAATTCCTTGCAAAAAAGATTGAAGGCAATCCTACTGCATAATAACAATTCCAAACCAAATGTACTAATTGCTCATTCTGTTAATTTTAAGGGGTCCTCTGACAACATGAAGATCTTGCTTGAAGCAATCCAGTTAAAAAATCCAGTTAACCACCCTTTTACATAAAGTAAAAAATGTGGTGATAAATTCACCTTCAGAGTATCATGCATGTGAATGTTTGTTAGTTATTTAGATAACTCAGAAAGCAGAAAAAGTATTCAATAGGTGAATTCCCCAGCTGCCTGCAATCATCCCACGAAACACGATGGCAGATTAGAGAGGGACTGCTGGTGTCCTGCCCTCATCACTGACCAGAATGTGTTAGCAAATGGCAGAATAAAGAATATTAAGAATAAAGGTTTTAAACAAGTCTCAAAGCAGTCACGCTAAAAGCTTGGGAGGCATGGTGGTGAGTGGTGTTGGTTAGCCATAATTTTTCTGCATACAATCTGTTTGATTCATATTAGAAACTGGACTGTACCACAAAAAATGGCACAATAGCTCAAAGATGTGTCTAATATGTTGCCATACATTTAGATCATGCATGAATTGTTGTTAATGGGCCCTTAGAATCCTCACTTTTCATCTTTCACTTTGTGAAAACTGTAGAGTGCTACACTGTGTGTGGGTGTACACCACGCACAAACACCTACCTTTAAAACTAGTTATACTGCCACCAAAAGGAGGTATTGGACACTGACAGAAAAACAAATGGAACCAGCTGGTCTATAACCTAAGGTGCATGTTCTAAGGTGCATGTTTGCTGCTGTCTTAGGAGTTTGAATGTGTTTTCGTCAGTTGTTCTAAATACAATTCCCTTTCATTTATCTGTCCCATATTAAGCATATAACTGGTGTGAGGACTGCCATTCTCATAATCCAGCTGTTTAAGAATTTTGTGTCCTTGAGTGGACTGCAAAAAGTTTTTATAGCTAGTGTTCTCATTTTAGCGCTATTTATGTGTCTTTTAACAGGGTTCTTTTCTCTATAACCTTAACATGTTTTGTTATTTTCAGAAGATATCGAAGTGGTGTTTGCATTAGGTAACTGGGAGGCACGGGGGTCATTTTCCCAAGCCGATGTGCACAGACAAGTGGCTATAGTTTTTAGAACGCCTGCATACCATGATCAACAAATACACGAGCCTGTAAAGGTCCAAATGCAGTTGAGACGACCATCTGATAAGGAGGTTAGCGAACCTATGGAGTTTCAGTATCTACCGGTTGATGGTATGTTGACTTTTTAGTAGGTGTTCAGTTTTTTTTTTTTTGGTTTGTTGTTCTTGTTTTTTTGTTTTTTTTTAATTTAATTAAATATCTCTACAGCAGATTATCATCACATTGAGGAAAAAAGAAAAAGAACTTTAGAAAGCTTCAAGCACATGGTTAAGAGGAACCCGTTTTCCGGTGAGTAAATTCAGCCTCACAAATGTGTTAAATTGTTTTGTAGCATCCCCTACCTACCCCACCCTCCCTGACTAGACTTGTACTCACCTGTCTCTTTTCAAGTGAAACATCTCTGATAAGGCTGCATACCTGCTTTTCAGGAATATGAGCTGGGCCCACACCTACTTGATGCATTTGATCCTATTGAAAGTTTTCGCTCCAGCTTAGAAATTGTACTCAACACTGTTGTTTGTTTGCCTGTGTAATTCTAATTTCAATATTTTGCTTAATTTATATTATAATCTGGACAATTCTAGGTTGAAGAACAAAATATTAAAAACTTAGTTTCAGTTTTTTACCCCCTGGTGGCTGGCTGCGGATGTACTGCGCTCCACTCACACTACAAACAAAAAACATAAGCTTCATTTTACAGTCTAAAGCTCCAAAATACATTTTCTCCACACATTTTGGCTTTAGAGAAAAAAGCAATTATTACAAATTAAGTGATTGTATCTTCAAATGTGAGGATTGAATATAACCCTTGAGGAGGAGATTTCAACCGCCTCACATAACCACCTTGATTTCTTCTTTTAGTTATGTTATTACACTGGAGCATCATATACTAAACATACCTTAACCCAAGTCTCATTGTCCCCTGAGGAAGTCATTCTTGGCGAAACGCGTTGGGGTGAGACTCCCCACATTGACATTGTACAAGCACATGTATGTTATATGCTATAATCAGTCCTACTCCAAGACTGATATGCCTTTAAGAACTCAAGTTTTGCCACTTATATAAGTTTTCCTTTTTCTTTTGTATATTGACATATTAGATGGAAGGAAACAATTTTGAATAAATGTTAAGTTTTATCTAATTCTGTGAAGGTGCCTTTAAAAGCCTCACTTATCTCTCTCTCCTTCACCCAATTCCTCCTTTTTGTAGAATGTTTCATTCTTTTAGTAATTTTGTCAAGATTTTGGACAGATAATGAACTGAGCATGTGCACTGTTGATCCAGAGGAAGACGAACATCTGTTATGAAACATTAATTAATTTATTCAACAAAGAAAAACAATTATTTCCTGACTCCTTATGACAATCCATCCACCATCCAGTCTTTGGTGTCATTCCTTTTAAACTTGAATTGATTTCCTTTTTAAATCTTTTGTTATATCCTTTATAATTTTCTAACAAGGTGATCCTTCATTAAGAAATTTTTGGAATGCCCTTTTCCTAATATTTATGGCTTTATTTAACATGAGCTGTGAGCCACAAGGGTTTTTAACATTTTTTTTTCCTCTTAAACTTCTTGCCCATTGGAATATATTTTAAAGTGTTTTGCGTAAAAGTGACTTGAAACATTCCGTTTTTGTTCTGTGTCCTTGAGGACAATATTCCTATATGTAAGGAACATTTTGAAGGTATTTAATATTTATGGGAAACAAACTTATCTCTTTATATTATGCAGTATGTGTTCATTAAGCACAATATCTAATGGTCTTGACAAAAAATTTTTTTTTATACTTTTAGGAAACGAAACCAAGAACCAGCGCAGAATTGCTGTACCAACACGCAGCATACCAAAATCAGGTATGTGGTTTGTTCTGGTCCTCTTGACATTCTGCCAATTGTGCCTTAAAAAATTGAACCATTTTTTTTATTGTTTTGATTTAGAGCCTGCACCAACACCCAACCGTCCAAGCCATCAAATGTCGATACCTATTATTCCTTCTGTGTCTCAATATATGGTAAAACATGATGCTGCGAATTCGATGTCTACACTTCTCTCCACTGTCAATATTAGTGACTTTACTAGTATTGGATTTTCCCCCCTGCCTCCAGTTCAACAGCCTCCAGCAGCACCTGAAGAGCGTATAGATATGGACTATCCTTCTTTTACAGATGATGGAAGCATTGAGTTACACATGCTTCATAATGACCCTGATAGCCATTGTGCCAGCCTAAGTTCCATTGACAATAGTGATTTTGGCCAGCTACTCAGTCAGTCTCAGTCTTCAGGTTCTCTTTCACAGGCCCTGCACGAATCTGGGTCTAGTCAAAGTACCCTCATGGCTTATCCGGAATCAATTGCTCGACTCATGGCTTCTGGGCCTAATGAGGAGACTGTAGGAGAGGAAAACTCTGAAAGACTTGACAGCACCTTAATGAATGGGATTTTTGACATTCAACAAGGAGACTGTTTAACCTCATTAATAGATCTGGACTTTTCAACTCTTATGAGTGGCATGAAATGAATAGTAAGTGAAGATGAATGCAGCGCTTACATACAACTCTTCACTAGTCGGACAACGGAACTGGTCAGGACACAGTGGGCTTTTTAGTCCTTCAGGGTGTTTTTTTTTTTTTTTTTGCTATTTAGGTGATATTGGGCCTACAATGCTGAGGACTGTGCTGGCCCCATTGGATTCCATTCTGATTTACTTTATGCAGTAAAGTAACCATGCTACATCTTTGATTACCTGTAATAGCCTTGATATTGGCTAGTTTTGTATGAAATTAATCTTATTGGTATGTTTTTTTTTATATCATCTCTCACATTCTAGTAATTATCAGCAAGTTCACAAATATGGTAAATAAAAGATAAAACATTTAGTTCTTAGCTGGCTGCAGAAGAGATCAAATTTTTTGTGCTTTCTTGGCACTGTTCTTGAAATTCATTACCCCCGACGTAATTGCCCCACACATTTTGCCACTCTGCTTGTAAAAGAGTTAGGAAGACACTTTGCCTATAGTACAGTTAAAAGCACAACAAAATATGTATTTAAATGCTTATTTGAAGTGTTTCCCTGTTCATAAATTATTTTTTATTCACTTACACATTTTACCTTGCTAGAATTTTTATTCTAACCAATTCCCTAGTACCGCCTTCTCTTTTTGAGTGTCATAGCCCCATCTTCTTCTGGGAATGTCTTCTTCTCCCTTTCATAACCTTTTATGTAGCTGCTGAGGAAGAATTGAAGGTGAATACATTGGTGTCACTTGATTGACAACTCTGTCTACTGGGACTGTTGGCATCACATTCAAGATGGTGGTGCCTAGCACCATCAGGGCTTTTCTATGTCTTCACATAATTTTTGTTGACATTAATGGTCTGGCAACAGGGTCTCTTTTAAAGAGCTTGGTTGCTCAAAGGCAAAAAAAAGCAGCAGTGATAAACTGAACTGTTAGCTCTCATGTAAGTAAAATTACACAAATGGTTAACCCATCATATACCATGCTTTAAAAGAATTAACTGTTTGTTAGTTTATATATTACTATTTTAAAGGTTTATTGAGATATATGTATTTTATAATGAAGTTGTAAGGTTTCTGTTGTTGCTATATAAAAGGGGAAATATGAATGGATGTTCTCAGACAATATATATTTTTAATTTTATTTACAATTGCATAAGGAACCTGTGCTTTTAACTAGCTTCTAGTTCCAGCTGAACTGTCATAATCAGAATTGGCTACTGTCACTATCTGTTAACAAGATATTTTTTTAAAATTGACATGTTAAATATTCTTTGCTCTTTTTGTTGTACAAAACTTACTCCAAATGAATCGGTCTTTTGTCTAACACAACATATAGGTTACATGCTAGTGGGGAACGTATAACTTGAAAGGCTGTAGGAATGACTACATTATCTGATTAACACTTTTTTTTATCCATATTGCTTTCAGTGAGGAGCAAAAATAAAAAAAAATGATTGCAAACATTTGTGCTGCTTTTTAAAGCACATTACTAAATAGCTTCTGAAATGCCATGTTCATAAAGTCATAATATTTACAGGACAATCTGACATGTTCATTCTAAAACCTAATCTTTTTTATGTATTGGGTAACTTCAGTCTTTTCATTCAAGGCAGGTAGGCCTTTTCCATGCCTGCTCTTAAAAAAAAAAAAAAAATGCACTGACTTCAATGCACTTGCAGATGTCATTTTTTTCATTTAATGGCTAGTCATTAAAGAAGGCTGAGGACTTAAAAAAAAAAATGGTGGGCCAGCGAAGACTTGATCATCTTATTGCTGGGTAAGAGCACTTTGACAGGTTAGTGTACCATTCTTGCACAATATTGCAAGAGCTCTAGAGACCTACAGTGACACAGTTGAACTTTAAGTGAAATACCTAACCTCAGTTACCCATTTACAAGTTGCTGTATCCCAAACATTTATGCTTATCTAAACTAAAAAAAAAAAGCAATATATTGCAGTTTACCAGTTTTTAGATGTGGTAACTGCATAGGTTCTCTATTTCTTGTATTTTCCCTAGGTGATTCTGCCAGTAACACACATCAAGCCCAAATGTCAAATTAGGGCCGGGATGACAGTGGTCAGACAACATATTAAATGGACAGGACTTCAGCGATCTCTCATCTCCTTCTCTATATTATAGGCAAGCAGGGTTCATTAAGCCGTCTCAAATAGAGCTTAGAACAATAGTGACTGTTAAGTTTGCAGTTAGCTCATGATTTTTGGCAGAATGAGCAGGTATTTATTTTTCTCATCTTTTATATTGAATGGATAACAACACTTTCAACGGTCAGACCAAAAAAGGACGAATTACATGAATTTCTTGTTTGGATTTACATTTTTTATTCATCAGTTTCGGTGAAAAATTTAACACTGTATATTAGACAATTTTTCTTTTTTTAATATGACTTAGATCACATTTTAGGAGTTGGTAATTGGGAAAATTCCTTAGGATTACCTAATGGTTTGATGTACTGTATACCCAGACCTTTTACCAAGTCGTGTAGATTGACAGATCATCTTTGATAAATAAATGAATTCTATCGTGAGAACCAAACAGTTTTCTTGGTCAGCAGTGATGGAAAAATACTGGTCGCATACTATAAAGGATTGGTGATCATTTTTTTGAATGTTTACTTACCAGATCATTTTGCGTTAAACTTTAATATTTTCAGTGGAATTCTTTGTAATTTGAAGATCATGTTAAGCATTTGTTTTAGGCCTTAAAGTCAATCTATAAAGCGGACTTTTTTTAATTGGTTAACAGTCTTGCTATCCCGGATAAATAAAGAATTGTAGAGGTTTTTGATCTTCCTGGAGAAATTGTTCGTCACAAACAAATGAGTCACATATTTGGTCTCATGTTCTCTGTTACAGTGGGGCATTTGTGTTGAGGGTTGCAGAACTTCTTTTTGGTTTGAACCACTATTTATGAACTTGCTGCCCTTTCTCTGAATATGGTAGTTTCTTGCCTGTGATGTTGACTTCCTGGTTTCAAAATACTCCAATCATTGACCTAGATCAAGTTTGCACATCCTTAAAGTCAGAGAAGTGCATATCTGCATACTTGTACTGACAATAGAGGACAACCTTACAACTAGTATTCCTAGAATAAAAGGTCGGATTTATCCTTTTTTTTTCCAGGGGTATCCTTTAGAAATAAAGATAAGAAATTGATCAGATGATCTATGTCGGATGTTATTTTGTGGGGAAAAGCCTGAAGAATCGTTGTGTACTAAAATGTACTTGTTTATCTGTCGCATCTGGAATGTTAACAACACTTTGTTCATTTTTATATTTATTTTAGGGCAAATTGTTCTTGTCCTTTAGAGAGTGTAAATCGGGCAACAATATAATAGTTTTACATTGACTGAAAATCATTCACTACATGCTGATTGACATAATAGCATACCTGTGAGGGCTCATCCAATTGGATAAAAGTAGTGGATTGTTAGCCCTCATAATATAGTGGTCAGATTGTTACATGTGCGGTCAGTTATGTTCCTGTGGAAGAATTTTTATTGAAGCTGATTTTTTTTTTTTTTTTTCACCCTGCTACTACAAAACAAATACCCCATGACTGGATTACAAGCAGTTCAGGAAATTTGAATTAGTGTGTATAGAGTCTTGATAAATGCTGGGGTATTGAGTCATCACACAAAATGCTAATAAGCGGGATCAATATATGTCTATAAAAAGTATTCCAATTTTTAGTAGCTATATATTTTGGCTGCATTTTCGGCAACCTCCTGGCAAAATTTTTTGCAGGCTGTAGTAACATTTTCCTGGATACAGAAACCTTTAATTTTATTCAAATTGCACTAACTGATCCCATAAGCATCTTCTCTAAACAAAACATTTATGGTTCTGACCATGACGTTAGATTTTGGTCTTATCACTCCAAAGGACTTTGTTCCAGAGGTTTTAAGGCTTGATTCAGATACTGCCGGGTCTATTGTAAGCATGTTGTTTTGCATTGTGCATTGGCACAGGAGAGGCATTTTACTTGCAGTCAATTTTTGTTTGTTTGTCTATTTACTGTCCATCTTGAAATGGCAACAACACTGGTTGGGTGAAAAGCCTGTATTTCAGCTGAAGTGGCTTTTGGGTTCTGCCTTAAATCCTGTTTATCTACCTTACCGTGGCCTAGTAACTTTGTATTCTTGAACACTATGGACAGTTTTGTTTAGTATACTTTATCCTGATTTATACAATACAACAACCTTTTCTGGCAAATCTTTTCACAGTTCCCATAGTTTGCTACCCAGCAAAGTCAATGCAGCTCTGTAGCATGTGTCATCTTTTGTGTGTATATATTATCTGCCCCACATTTAAAGGTTTGCAAACTTTTTGGTGATTTCAGTTTCCATTGAGATTTAAAAAAGGGTACAGACACAATTATGTATTTTTATGTTGCTTAATCCAAACATGCTCCCTAAATAAAATACAGTAATTTTTTTTTCTGCATGAATATTTATGTTTTCCAAACAGTGGCTAATATTTCACAAATTCTGCCATAGTATGTAAATTTATGGGCCTGTGTATGTATATATGTGCCATAGATCCACATCATATACAGGTAGTTCCCAGGGTTAAGGACATCCGACATAGAGATGACGCCTAGATACAAACAAAGCTTCCCTGCTCGCTTATGTGCAGAACCATGCTTGAAGTGGGAGGGGTGGTTTGCATGACTTGCAGAAGAAATCTTTTGCTAAACACACCTGAGATTATGGCTGAGGTCTTTTTCTTGTAACTCTAAAAACCAAGACAAACTCTGCAGATGTTTCTTTTTGCATAACAAAGCACAGAAGTTATTGAATGTCTGGGCTTCATTAAGAATTTTTTTTTTTTTTTTGCTTTGTGATTAACTCACTGAGGGTTTTTTACAGTAACTGACACCATGCTGCCTAATAATATGTTGAGACAAACATCTGTCCCAAATTGCATTTATTAAAATAATACACCTGTTCCGACTTGCATACAAATTGAACTTAAGAAAAAAAACCTACAGTCTATATCTCGTATGTAACCCGGGAAATACCTGAACACATTTAGGACTTAGAATTTCCCTTGCCCACCCCAGTCCTCCTTATAAGTTATACTGATAACAAACTCCTAATACCGCCACCAACCTTTCCCAGGGGGATCAGGGCCTGGGGTGAGAACTGTAGTCATGGCTTTTGAAGTAATTTCTGGCCCTGAGCAACCTGCGCAACACAAACTATATATATAATGCATCGTAGTAAAAAGGAATAGGGGCTACTACTATTCATAAAAATGCACTTTTTAAACTACCTGTTACAAGAGAAATTGTGGGATGCCATTCCAAACTTCACCAGAATCTATAAATTGCTGAACTGGCGAGTACTGTTAAGTCCAATTTATCTGACATTGTGCACACTTTACAGGTCTAAAACTAAAGCCACTTAAAACTAGCCAAGACACATTTGTGGAAGGTTGGCAAGCCATTGTGTAGCTGTGCCAAGAAAATTGATAATAAAAATTTTAAATATTCTTAACAGTTACTTGGAAAAAAAATGAATCTATATGATTGTTCAGCTGCAGAATTCCCTTCAGGTCTAATCATTTTAGGATTGGAAGTGAAAATCTGCCTGTATGTACTAGCTCTTACAGCTTACAAGCAGCTAGTGTTTACTTTGGAAGACTTGCAGGCTGCCAAGATTTTGTTTCAAAGGGGGAAAACTGTGCTTTCACGCACGCCCTTACTAGACTCTAAATAAATCTTAAAGTACGTTTAAGAATTATAAAAGTTTTATTGTGCATAGTTCAGGTATATATTCACGTTAAAGTTTTTAGCTGTCCCACTGTACTTCTATCCCAGCTGATATATTTTGTTGTATCATTTCAATCATTATGTGCAAATTTATGAAATAGTATTTACCCAATGGCAATATAACAGAAACATGAAATGGTTTTAGGAATATATTAAATTACAAGTATGCAAGAGCTAGAAATTGCCTAGTTATGTTGTGTGTTTTTTTTTTTTTTTTTTTTTTAAACCTGTCTAAAAAAAAAATTCTTCATTCTGCCATACTGACTGCATAGCCAAAAGATGTCATTAATACAAAACCTTATATTCTCAAGTTTGGAATGTAAATAAAGTTTTTTGATACTTGTAAACAGAGAATCACTATTTCATATTCTGTTTATACATTAACATGTAGTTGTGAAATTTTAGAAAATATCTTTACATGTCTGTACTAATATGTAAATATATATGCATTTTTTTATTTACTGATTTAACTATTTTTTGTGTACAGTTATCATGAATAATCAGTTTTAATAACACAATCAGGTGTTCATTTGTCTGTTTTGGTATTTTTGGAAAGCATTACAAAAGAGGAATAGCTGAATTTTAGAGGGTTGGAGTCCATCTTTAGGCAAAATTGATCTTTTCCAAACCTATCCTGCAGGTTTTACTTGCCTAAATCCACCAACCAGGTCTCTTTGACAGTGCTGCTTCCTGGCACAGGGAACCAGTAATCTAGTGCAGATGGACGTACACAAGCCAGTCCCCTATTTTTTTTCTATGTCTTTTTTGCTGGTCTGGCCACAGACCCCCAATAGGAATCGTCCACAAGCAGCAGTAACTTGGATATCTATGGAATGACTGGAAGTAAACCAAGAAAGATGAAAAATTGGTGGCTGGTGCACCATGTACCCACAGACCTTTCTCCAGTTACCAGAGACATAAATAAATAGAGTAGAGACATTATATACAAATAAAAAGAGAAAAATCTGACTTGAAGACAAATGCGTTTGGGTAAAGCTAGATTAGGCCAGTATACCAGTATGTTGACGTACCCAGTAAACAGCATAACATATATTATTAGTAAGCATGTTGCACTTTACTAGGATTGACTCCTTTTCGGGGCTGGTTGGTTCCTACGAGGCATACCACAAAGTAGATGTTTCTTATTGTAATAGTATATAATGTAAACAATTTTATTAAAAAGAAAATGAAAACATGAAATACCTCAAGCTTTATATACAGTTGTAATCCGATTAATAACAGTGTGCTTAAAAAAAGAGAAAAAAGCTAAAATTTCTTAAAATATCTTTTATTTCCATACATGCAAATTGGGAACACTGCACTTTCTATTCAAACACACATCTGTTTTGTGGACTTGCACCAAATTCTGCCACCTGTGAACTCAATCTGCATTTCTTGGTTTTGCCTCAAACAGCGCTTTTGTGTGATGATAATGATGTCACCCCACAAATTTTCTGTTGGATTAAAGTCTGGGAATTGGGCTGGCCACTCAATTACTGGAACCAAAGCATGGCTTGTTTATTGGTGTTTTGGGGTCGTTGTCTTGTTGAAACACTAATTTCAAGGGCATTTCTTTTTCAGCATGAAGCAACATAACCTCTTCAAATTTTGATGTATTCAAACTGATTTAGAATCCCTGGTATGCTATAAATAGGCCCAATGCCATAGTATCTGAAACATCCCCATATGATGCTTGCACCACCATGCTTCACTGTCTTCTCAGTGTACTGTGGTTTAAATGTTACTGTTTGTGGGCCATGTGACGAACTTTCTGTGGCCCCAGACAAAAACAAAAAGACCAGTCAATGTGTTCTTTGACAAACTGTAACCTCTTTAGCACATGTGTATTTTTCAACATTGGGACTTTGTGAGGGCTTCTTGCCAAAAGCTGGGCTTCACATAGGCATCTTCTAATTGTAACAGTACTTACTGGTAACTTTAGACCTTCTTTGATCTTCCTGGAGCTGATCATTGGCTGAGTCTGCCATTTTGTCTATTCTTTGAACCATTTACATGGTAGTTTTCTGGTTTCTTTCACATCTTTCATATTTTGGCTGCAAATTTAAAGCATTTGAAGTCATTTTCTGCATTTCTTTATATGTTTCCCCTCTACATGTATGCTGTTCTTCTGAATGATGTCTGGAATGACTCATTTTAATCAGATTTTCACAGTGAAATACACTATAACCAACATGTACAACATTTCCTGCCTTCCTTCCCTAAATAATAGCAGTCATTGACACCTGATTTAATCACAGAATGAATAGCTTCATTAATTGAACTCCACTCTGAATAGAATTTTCAGATTCAATTACACAGAATCCGCAGCATGCGTGTCATATCTGTTAGTTTTATACTACTCTACTACACCTACTAGTAAATTATTTGCTAGGTAGAAATATCATTTCTACCAAAAACCAGGATTAACCAGGTTAGTGATGTCAGACTACTAATATTCTGAATACAAATGTACAAATCATATTTTGCAATTCAGCCAAACATCTCATCTTCATCAGGTAATACAATATATTTTCATTAGCTTTTTAAACAGATTTAAACATTGCCCCTAAGCAATGGGGCAAGCTAAGACTGTATTTTTTTTTCAGTCTTTGCTAGTGACGTAATCTAAATTTGTTGTG
The DNA here is from genome assembly GCF_032062135.1 of Pyxicephalus adspersus. Classification (NCBI taxonomy): domain Eukaryota; kingdom Metazoa; phylum Chordata; class Amphibia; order Anura; family Pyxicephalidae; genus Pyxicephalus; species Pyxicephalus adspersus. The sequence continues at coordinate 28,208,754 of NC_092866.1, forward strand.
GACAAAATAATGGGAAATCTAAAATGTTACAGTTGTAACAGAATCTTTTTAAACTCGTTTAAAAGAGAAATCTTCTCTTGTGATACCTATTATGGTGGCAAATATGTAAGTGAAAATTTTCCCACACTTTGGAGGGACTTCCTGGCATGTATTATTCCCTACAAAAAAGGACACATTTTTAGATACACATTTGCACTGTGTCATTCTCTTATGTAGCCTCACTGCAGATGGCTTTTACTGTCGGAAATTACAGATTTCAATATTTTTATTTACATGGCTGAAAAGCTCAATTTACTAAATATTAATGCAAAAGCCATTTGGTTTGTGTATCATATGCGGTAAGCCTCACCTGTGTATAAACTGATTTCAAAAACATTTTGGACTAATGTCAAATGCAAATAGACACCAGCTCATAAAGTGAGAGGGACATCAAGGAGGCAAAAGGTCTACTAGGGCATTTTACTGCATAAAAGTTCCCACCTCATAATCCTTCTTGCCTATTACACTTACAGTTTTGCAAATTTTGTAATGGGCGATGGAGTTTCCCTGAAGATTTAGGGGAATCCTGATACAGAATACAAATATATAATATTGTGAGTTGTACATTGATTACGTATTGATTATAATTTGGGATGCCTCACTGAATCACGTTTTAAATTTTCCGAAATATAGATTTAGCTATAAAAGTTACTTTTGTTACAAATCCATAAATTTACTTTCCCGTGTGTAAATGAAAAGGCATTTGCATGCAGTAACAAAGCGCAACAAAGTGGTGTTTCCACTCAACAATGCTTGCAAAGGCATTAAAAAGCAACTCTAAACCAAGTTTATGGAGTATTTAGAACAACAAACTGCCCTTGGATACTCCAGGTGGATTCTGAAGAACCATAGGGCAACACTACCACAAGAAATCAACTGAAAAAAAAACAAACCCATTCATTCCAGTAGTCACCTTTTTAAAGGCCAGCCTAATGCAATTTAGGTGCATATTACTGCTGAAAAACAGAACTAGCCCTTATGTAGGGTATTAGGGAGAATGACACCCTTCTCCCATCATATATTGATTCAATACCAACCACAAAGTAAATAGAAATAAAATGGAAAAAGAGAAGGCAGGGGGTTTTTATGTAAAAGTACGACTGTATTGAAGCATTAAGCGGGTATACAACCAATAATAATCATAATCAAATACATTCTCATTCTCTACCGTTTCCATTTTAGAACTAGCCCTTATATTGAAAAAACACACTGTGAAGAAACATTGGGTTCTTATTCGTAAAACAAAAGCAGTCAGTGCACTAGCAGTTTGTGGCCCTGCCTTTTGGCCTACACTTCTGGTGTTCACCAAGGTTCTGGTCCCAGTGTTAGCTCTGTAGCTCTTCTGAGTCATTCACCATTGGGAGATAGAAGGCCTCATGGTAAGGAAATAGCCAGTGCCTATATTTTGACAGTCTAGACATTAACGGCAGTTCAGTTGGATTCTAAATCTTCAGAAGTGCTGAAACCAACACCTTGCCTGGAGTATGCCTTGCCTGGTCTGGTCTTGTTTAGAACCCATAAAGGAATAAATCAGACTTTCTGGTCTCCAATTCAACTTCTCCAGCCAAGGAGTAGCCCAATGGTCAGCTTTTGCACGAGGATCTAAAGAATGCTTTGTCAGAACAGAGCAGTCACATATTCCCATTTTCAAAAGTTAACTTTATAAAGCAAACCCCTATATATCATTATATTATCATATTTATTGACACCCTCTTTCTATGTAGTACGCCCATGGTTCAGGCCACAAAAATACCATGCTAAATTATTAATAATTATTAAGCCTGAATATAAATCCCCTTTTTTTTAGAAATCATTATTATTTATTTGCTATAGATGTGTGTTGTATAGGTATTATACACACCTTTTAAATGTCTGTAATAGGATGTGTATGTCAGAACAAGTTATCTTGTTAAAGATGATCATTGAATAATATGCCTAAATATCTTTAGAGGGTATACAAACCATAACAATAAATCTGATGTAAAGGTGTGTTGTGTATATAAAATCAAAAACATTTTTATCTGTTCATGTGCAAAAAATATCTTCTAAAAAATCTTGTCATTTGAACATTCTGTGCTACACTGGTATTACTTGCACAAGTGTAAATCCCTCAATTTGACTTGCTAGCATACTCCGACAGCCCCTGTACAAAGGAGTAGGAGCAGAAGTAACAAAATATGGAACCAACTGCTTTATGTTCTGATATGCGAGAGCTTACTGTACTGCATCTCCCTTCACTATCCAGCCATAGGCTTGATATCAGGGTAAGGATATCTAGTGAAAAACAAGACATACTGCAGGGGACTGTTCCAGATTGAAGGTGAATATTGCACCAGTTTTTTTTTTCTTTTAATGGGCTATTTTTTATTTTAGACTTTTTGTTTTTCTGCTTTAAGTTTGTTTTTGGGTGTAGATCTGTTTTACCATTTGTAATAGGGTTTAGTTTGGGGACCCACTTACTGTATAATAATGACAAGTCTTGAAAAGGTTTACCTTGTAAGACTTCACTGTACTTTGTGCTGCAAAGTTCTTGGTGTTGTATGTTGCAATACTGTCTTTAAAAAGGTAGAATAAAAACAAGCTATCAATAATATTATTTATTCCCTTTTGTAAAACATAGTAATAAGCTCAAATTGCCACATTTACATACTTCCAAGGTTACCTATCACTACTTTATCTCTAATCCTCATTATTCGAATATGATACATAATATTCTGTCTCGCTTCCAGAGACCGATATTATCAATGAATTACTTATGGAGGGCTACAATTTGGCTGACTATATATTAGGAGAAATGTATGAAGCAAATTAGTGTCATGTCAAAATTACATGCAAATCAGGCTGGTTATTTTTATTATGTATATTTGCAACCCTAAAATTCAGAGCAGCCAACTAAAACAGTTGTTTGCAGATCTTCTACAGAATAAAGGTGCAACATTATTCCTCTTCCCAGGTATGCTTTGGATCTTCCCAACCTTTTCCATTCATTGTGCTTTCACCTTCTCCCTTGCTCCTAGTAACTGACAACAGTCATTTTTCCTGGGTTCTCTCTACTTAGATCCAGAAGTCCTTGGTAGATCTCCCTGTGGCATTATATTTTTATTTTGCATCCATTAAAGCCATCATGGAACCCACCTATGATGTTTGTCAAGAAATTGGAAAAAAAATATCTGAACCCCCAAATTTGGAGGCATGTGATGTATTCTACTAACTAACTTTTGGAACTTTTATTGCTAAAGTCTTTTAGAGCTATGTATGGTCAGAAAATGTGATGGTGCCAATGGAGAAGTTAACCATCCTAGGTAATATAGTATGTGGTATCCAAAAATGGCCAGTTCTGGAATGGAACTGGTGGGGCTGATGAAAAGGTATAGTCCCTAGATTTAGGATTCAAAAGTCTCCCCACATTCATCTGTTGATATCTAAAAGGGCCTTTTTTAAGTTGTTCAGATGCAGAGGATGAGGGGCTTGCATCTTGGTGGGACATATCCACTTTAGAATCTGAGATAAGGTTAAAGTCTCCCTAATACTATTAGACTGGGGAAGGATTCCAACAAGGTAGTATGTAGAGACCAATCTGAAGCTCAAACAATTAAGGGATATTGTACTCCAAAGCATACCCTGTGGAAAGTGAAATTACCCATCACGTTTACTCATAGAAATATATATGAATATGTCAAAGCACTTAGGGTCAGCTACCACTGTATGGCTTTTCAGTGAACTATACATGAACAGTATATATAAACTAAAAAAATGTAGGTTGTCCAGAGAATTTGCTTGACATATGCTTCTGTGATACACTGAATTGGATGGAGCCTGGACTTTGTATGGATGGCTAATCCCTTCCTATCTATCTCTCTAGTAGCTGTCATCCCTGTTTATGGCCAAGGCAGAGAAGTTCTATCAGGAATGCTGACAGCAATTCTGCTTGATCCTTTCTTACTGCTTCCTTTGGTGTCTGTCTTCACACTGCTCAAAATTCTAACAATAAACAAATCGTTTTTCTACATCGTATAGAGATTATTTAGCACTGCTCTTTTTAATGTGCATTTTACTGTGATGTTTTGGCCATCTGCATAGAGCTCAGAACAGTGTTTATATTACCACTACTTTTTTATGCCTATGCTATATGTCTATATACCTCTTACTAGTTGCCCCCCCCCCCCCCCCCCCCTCCACTTCATATGCATCTTAGATGGTTAACAAAGGGTATCAAGCCTGCCTTCTTGTATCAGACCCTCATATGCCATTCAACATTACAGAGGTTTATTAGAAAGGGGGCTGTAAAGCTTCTTTCCCATGCAAAGAACCCTTGAATCTCTGAGAACCGAGGGCTTCTTCCCAACACCCTAACTGTCCAAAAGGACTTGAGGGGGCTGTTGTGGGGTTTATTTTGGAACTTAAAAGCCCCTTAATAATAGATAACATTTCCATAAAAAGAACACAATAATTCCTCACTGTTGAAAAGTCCTTTAATGTAATAAAAATACATACATAAACTTATAGTTTTTTTTAAAATAAAGTTTATTAATGTTCACAGAAGTGGGTCTATGTCAGTTATGTCCTTCATAGATATAAATACAATAATCATTTTTACTCATTAGACCACATAAGGCCTAATATGATACAAGGGCAAAGTATGTACTCTGTCCTTTTTCCTGGATGAGGGCCTGGCTTAAAATATACGAAACACCACAGTATTTGTTACCCTTTTTAGAGTACACTGTCCCTGAAAACATGAAAAGACCTTGTGTGGTACTTCAAAAAATATTCAAACTAGACTTATATCTAGGCATGCACCCAAAAACGGTGGGACAGCAAGAATGCATCTTCTACAAGCAAAGGGCTTTTTTTGAGGTCTGGAAATCATTTATTATATACATATATTTTTTTATTGGACATATAATTACATCCCTATCTTTCTTTCTTTCCTATTGTGATTTTCTCACCAGCAAACATTGTTTGTACAGCAACACTGTTTATTCAGCTGCCTGTAGTATGAACTTTTTGTAGTTTAGTGTTAGATGAGATGTTATGTATATTAGTCAAACAAACTCATCATATACAGTAAGGGGTCTGCTAAACAAAGTGGATTAGTAAATTGTCACTAGAGATATTAAAAAGTGATTCCAGTGGATCAGGGCAATAATAAACAAAATTAAAAATATGTATCTGTTCTACAATTAAACACTTAACTATAAAGGGTGTGACTACTTTTAAGGGCTAATTCACACTGGCTGTAAGGTCATACCATCTCCCTATGGCAGCCCTCATAAAGAATGAATAGGGGCTGCAGTGAGCAGTACTAGTACTGCATTTACTAGTAGCCGCTAGCTGTCAAATGTGCAGACACTGGTTCTTTTTTAACAAGTATTGCCACTTGTGTTAGAGCAGCTGCCAAGGTGCCAGTAACAGGGAGGTGCACAGTGTCAGGTGTGAAACTGCTCTAATATTTGCTTGGGTTTCCCTTTGTTCAAAAAGAAGCCTCTTTTCTTAATGGCATGGAATCCATAAACATTCCTGTCATGTCAGTTCCACCTTCCAAATGTGTTCTATTAAATCCAGAGTCAGTAACTGGCCTGCCGTCTGTGTGCCACAGCATAAATAGTGATTAATTGAACCATTCTACCTTTGTTCTTCATCAGTTTTGATGAGTTTGTGCCTGCTGAAGTGTTAGCATTCTGTTCCGCTAATCACTGGGTGTTTTTTGTTTTTCAAGCCATCTAGTTGTGTGTGAAAATTCCAGAAGTTCATCAGTATCAACAAATACCTAAATGAGGTAATCAAGCACCAACAATCATGATATGGTCAAAATCACTAAATTTACATTTTTACTATTTTGAGTTTTCACCAGGGAAAACGGAAAAAACAGAAAACTTGAGAGTTTGTATAAAATAAAAAAACATACATAAAAGATAATGTATTTAAAAAAAACATTTACCAATGATTTCTTGAGGCACCAAAACCTACAGGGAATGTACTAGAATCTCAAAGTCATCTAATTTTCTAAATACTTTTGCAATGGGAATGGAGAAAGTCAATTAGATACTACATTTGAGAAGCTCTGTGTACATATGTTGGTATCCCACAGGTTTTTAATTTTTCCAGTTTTCAGAGAACCCTTAAACTAGCTGTCCAATCTGTCACCAAAGAAATCATCTAAAGCACCAAATAGGGACACCTTGGATGCTGGCAGAAAGGTGTTAAATGTCCCGTTCCAAGGTAATTCCAAATTGTTAATACTTTTCTGTAATCATCTCAATGATGTACTCATATTTATTTACTGTAAACACATATACATGTATAACAAGTGACAGAGTCGGAAACCATGAGCATTTTAATGTAGTTTGGGCCTTAGAACAAAAGAAAGGACCAAACAATCTACACAAATCTTGAATAAAATGATGTTTATGTGCAGATTTTTATGTCACTTCTATGTTAGTAATTTTGTTGGTAACTCTGGATCTCCGAGGAATGCATTCCAGATCATATCGACTTTCATAGATGGTGGGACATATTTGCCACTGGTTGTTTCTGTAAATGCCTAGGCAAGTGTACACATCTGGTTTGTAGGTTAGAAGGCATTTTACACCTGAGCTGCGGATAACAGCATCTGTTTGCATGATGCTTTCCTCATCTGTAAAATCATATGTATATACACAAATAACATGTTTGCTATCTGGCTGATATGGGCTTACCTTTGCTACACTAAGACGACCTTCTACCACTGCAGTGGCTATTCCACGCCATGCATGGTCAGCTTTAAATCCTGTGTCTAAATGCATCAGCCATTTTCCAGATATTACACCGTAATTCAGAGCTAATTCACGTACAAGTTCATAGTTAATTTTGCGTCCTGTACTCTGTAGGTTATCCCAGGCATCCTGAAGTTCTTTCCCACCTTCAATCTGTGGACAATAACCAGGGCCATACACTGCCAACCACCCTACTGGTCCAGATCTTTCCTCAGGATTACCAAAACGAGAGACCCTGGATGGACGATTTGTTTCTAGCCACTCATCAAACTCAGCTCGTGGAGTCTTTCTTGCATCAAAAATGATCCAAGGGTCCATATCAGCAGCCATTGCTTCTGCAGCATGGTCTTCTGATCCTTTTGACCACCTTTCTCCCTCTTCGTAATCTCCCATTTTTGTACAGCTACCATGAGAAGAACAGAAATACAGTTATGTTGATGCTATATTTTTACTTTTTTTTTACTATCTTTTCATCATTGTGAAGTACATCAATAATCTAGGGCAATATACGGTTGCTATTAATGTTATGAGTTGGGAAGGGATATATTATTTTTTGTTGTATGGGGTAATCATATGCTGTTGCTTTGCTTGGATCAACACATCCATAAAATTGAATTGGTATAGTTTTAAAGAGAAAAGTGAAACTATAAAGGACAGACAAGAGTAGCTGAGGACAAGATACACTGCACAATGTCCTCGGCTAGGATCGTTTTAATATATATACATGCATACATATATATACTAGTTATAACATTTTTTGTTTCTTTTATGTTGCACATAATTGAAAAACAATTAACAAAAAATATTTCCTGATGTTAAAAGGTACTATGACGAAGTGTGTGGAAAAAATACAACAGATTAAAAGAACGGTCACGTGTTCTGCTAACCACATGCCATCAAAACTACTCAACTAGTGGCATGTATCAAAGATTTGCAATAAAAAAGATAAAAGATTGACATTTTTCCTCAATTTTTTTCTGGTTTCTGCTTCTATAGTGCATTATTTATGAAGGGGGGATCAGGTTTTATGGTGGTAGGAAGTGATTGGCTGTCATAACTAACAGTAACTTGAATATAATGCTAATTGCTGATTTTCCAGGTCTGATACACATTGCAGCTTATGGTTTGCTGGCGATCACGCTTCATAAATGTGGTGAAAAAATGGCAATAGTCTTAGCTGATCACAAATAAGGTAAACAGAAAAAATAAACTTTTATGCAAATACATTTTTTGATGAACAAGCTGTTCCACATTTCATAAATGGACCTTTTAGTCAGTTATCACAATAACAGTGCGAAAATCATATTAAGATATCAGTGTTTTATATAATAACCTGTAGCGGACAGCAGTCTACTATATACTACCAGTGTGTGGAGAACAGGTACAAGATTGTACAGTTTTCTTCTGACCATCACCATAACCACTGTATATCAATGTAATTACTGAGCAAAGTTTATTAGGGTTTGAAGTCATAATAGACAATAACAAAAGCGTATATACATATCTAGAGATACAATGGAGACATTGCTCTGGTGTGGGTGTAATAACTAACTGTGGTACAGATATATACACCATGATGGTTCACTAACAATGCCAGTATTTTTCTACACAGAGACAGATGTGGATATACTGCTTGATAGATAGCCATAACCACAGTCAGACTGGTGGCCTATCTGAATGAGAAAAATAGCTATTTGCAGTCAGAAATGTAATAAATGAATTGAATAATGTTTCTTACACTACTAGAGTCATCAGTTCTATACTTGTACATTGGTTTAACTCCATATGCTTCTATCTAAGAAATGTTGAATATAACTATACCACTATCATAGTTTTACCACCTATGCAAATTATTTTTTTCATTAAAATGCCATCACAGCCCTATACTACTGAGACAATTTAAGAAACTTGTCTATAAAAAACACATAAAAATGAATGATGGCCAGATGGGGCATCAGCTAAATTATGTATTTATTTTTGGATTTGTGGGATCTGTGTGATACATTTAAATCACTAGCAAAGTATAAACAGGGCTTTCTTGTGTTTTTTGGATAGCTGGTTAGACATATCTGGAGGATGTCTGGTTGCCCTGACTCAGTCTAAGGCTGGACACACATGGGCATTTATTTACAAACAAAACTGTAGTGTGATCATGCAATTTCAGTCCCCAATCCCCCATGATCATGTAAATGCTATATTGAACTTATCACTGCATTATTTTTTTTCTACTATTAGATGTCCTGACAACCAGCACCATTCAATCTGTTTCCTCTGAGTTCAAATCGACCTGGACCCACCCCAGCCTGTGATTGGACAGTAAAAAGAGAAGCTGTTAGCAATGGTAAAGCTGGAACAAAACTGGTAAAAATAAAAAAAACGTTAATGGGTAAATAAACCGAAGAATAGCTAAAAGATCAGTAAGAAAAAAACTATTGAGGACATCTAGTGGCCAAAACCTGTACCACCTAAATTGTGTTGTATAAATGCCTGATTTGTTATACCACAATTAGTAACCTATTAAGAGGCACTAAAATAAAATAATAAAAATAAAGCTATAATTAAAAAAAACTTAAAATAATAATGTAAGACAGCCTTTCATGCATCTAAATAGGTTACATATTTAACACTAGTCACCAATGATAATTTTCTGGGGAGTCTCAATGATAATAATATGAAAATTCTCCCCCAGGTACATTATTATAAATACACTATACAGATGGGTGATATTGTTTGAGGTAATGAAATAATCAAACATACATGTTGCTTAGTGAAGTGAAGGGTGGTCCACTGCTGCATTTCAGAAATGTAATTGAAATGTCAAGGATATCACAATGTACAATACTATTTTGTCCTATGTTTGGATGTGTACTTTGTCATTTTTGATGATAATGTTCTATGATATTCATTTTTATTATGAATACCAATAAAAAAACAATGTATTTATACTGTTGTGTGCCAAGTCTCGCACCTAGTTAGTTGTATCTTAAGCCGGCTCTTAACACAACATTTTTAAATTAAAAACTTTAAATAATTTAAATTATTTTCCTCAAATACAAGTATTTGATTTGCAGGGAGGGAACTTTTAAAGGCCGGGTCATTTTACAAGATAAGTAATCGCACCAAAGCTGTTGCACTTTAAACCTACATCTTTTTTCACCAGAGTTGTCAGGATTTTAGTTACCTTATATCTGCTTTTCTCCATATGCAGATCTATGGGACTGAAAATCAGCCAAAGCAGGTCAACAGCACCTGTAATGAATTCTGAATAATTCCTAAAGCATCTCTAACTTCAAAGTGTGCTGTAGAGTAAGTCCCCGTGTTACATACGGGATAGGGACTGTAGGTTTGTTCTTAAGTTGAATTTGTATGTAAGTCGGAACAGGTACATTATTTTAATAAATGCAATTAGGACAGATGATTGTCACAACATAATATTAGCCAACGTGGTGTCAGTTATTGTATAAAATCATCATGGTAAGTTATTCACAAACAAATGGAGCCTAGACATTCATTAACGTCTGGAGCAAGCTGTGCTTTGATTTGCAAAATGAAACAACTGCAGAGTTTGTCTTGATCATTAAAGAGTTACACGAGGTTAAAGAAGAGCTCAGTCCTTAAAATCCCCCACAACCTCAGCTGTGTTTAGCAAAAGATTTCTTCTTCAAATCATGTAAACCCCCCCCATCAAGCCTCTGTCCTGCACACAAGCGAGCAGGGAAGCCCTGTTGGTATCTAGGAGTCATCTGTATGTCAGATGTCCTTAACTCGGAGACTACCTGTATTTCATTTGGTCACACCGGCTCTTATACTGGATTTCCCAATAAATAGGCCAAGGACAGATCTGTGTTGTCCAGGATATTAATATGCACAGTGATAAGAAAACCCATTTATCAGAAAACAAACCTGCACTAACTTTCTCCTGCCATGGCACTGCAACCCAGATGTGTTACTTGGATTTGTTGGAGTGCCATTCACAATCCACTAACACATGCAAGGCGCATTACCACAATGAATAGGTGTGAAGTAAGTTTCTGAGGTTGGATAAAAAGGTATTAAACAAAGGTTTCCTGAAGTATAAATATCAGACTAAAGGGAGGAGAAACAAGTAGGGAGGAGAGGCTCAGAGAGAGTTGGTTCCAAATGTGGAATAGTTAGGGACTATGCTATATATAATGTATGCCCAGGACACACAGATACATAACAAAAAGAAAGTAAATACCACTGAGGAGAAGTGCTGGAAATATATCTATAAATCAAACGAATGAGGAAATGAAAATAAAGGACCCCTATTTCTTGGCACAGCACACCCTGTTATGAGCTATAAGGACATCCATCAACATGAATGTATACTCCGAGAACAGTCACACATCTCTCATTTACGGCTTACTGGAGAAATGGGTCCGTTGTCATCCCAGATCAAACTTCCTGCTGTAGGCCCCGTTACCTAGGCGACAGCAACCATATTCAATCGATTGAAAAGGCTGTGAAATAGCAAAACTTTATTAACAAGAAAGAGGAAAACAAAACAATCATATTGGGCTTTGTAGGCCACTAGAATGCTTTTTGCAGGCAAAACGAATACATTAATCCGTACCGCGATACTAAGTCGGTATCGTTTGTATATTGTAACACATGAAACACGTTCCGTTTTCACAACATCTTAGTTTTCTACTAGTCCTCTCAAAGCGGAAACAGGCTTGGAGAAACCGGAACTGCTATACAGAATAACTTTATTGCCTACGCACATTCACCTTACAATGCACTAGGAAGTATTTTTTTTAACAATAGAATAAACTTTATTAAATACCACTTTGTGGACAAATCCTGACAATCCTCCCGGCAGTTGTGGTCAGTGAATTGTTCTTCGCCGTTGGTTTCTCCGGTGTTTGGGATACCTATTAGTGGACGATGCCGAGCAAGAAAAAGAAGTACAACGCGCGTTTCCCGCCGGTGGGTTTAAGGCCTGTTTACACATTGGAGGTGTCCTTCCTCTTTTTACACTCTGGGGGTTTTCTGGTACCGCTATGCCGGAAATCCTGCATTCGGTCCCCGGGTGCCCTGCTGTTCAGCCGGCTCATGTGCCTGTAACCCGACCTATGTTCAGCTCGCTGCTCCTCTCGTGAATAGTATAGATGGTTTTCCCATCCGCCCTCCCCTCAGCAGTATTATGTTGGTGCTGAGTTGCTTTATTTTACTTTCTGTTTGCTTCCCATGTTCATTTCCCATGTGCCAGGGACAGCTTGGTGTGTCTGATAGCTGCACATGATTGTGTTTGCAAACACTAAGAGATAATGCAATGTGGGAGCTGGGCTGAGGATGTTATGTTGGATGCTGGTGACCCTATAGGAGGGGTAAACCCCATTTAGCCCCCAGTCACAGCTACTAATGGGGATGAGTGATGGTCATAACTGCAGAGAAAGTCAATGCTGGAGGAATACAAATGTGAATACTGTATATAAGAGACTTGTAGTAATGTGATCATCACACACAGTGCACATGTATTTACAGATCAGCTTCCCCCATCCTAAACTGCCAGAACCATAAATGAAGCTGCATCATCCTAAAAAAATCCATCCATCCATACCGAGAGGAACAATTTCAGGATTGTCACTCTTCAATACCTCCGCAGCTCCCATGGGTTCTTCCCTTTGACCTCAGCACATTTCAGGATACAGTACTGATAATGTCCCCACCCCCACCCATGTAACAAATACTATTGATATCTTTATTTATCATAAAGTCTTCTGGGAACAGCTGCATGCTCTGTTATTGTTCTAGTTAGGTCCTGAACAGTCCATTTGATTACTATCAATATCATTTACCATCTTTCTACAAAAGCCTTAGGGGCAAAGTAAAGCACCTGTTAAATAAAGACGTATGCATAACATAGTCTCATATTATGGCAATCTTTCCATGTACAGCAATCTGCATTAGCACTTTCATTGTCTCCCAATCTTCTGTCAGGCCTAGAATCTACCTGATTATTTGGCTGGGCCTTGGTGATATAACTTTGTCCTGGCACAGCAAGCACTTCTTTTGTACTGCTTTTTTGAATTGAGTAGCCTCCTTAGTTGTAGGAAAGAAGGACTAAGTAATTCATGTATGCTTCTCTTGGAGGGAAATATAAGATGTGAGCGCAGTGATTAGTAATTGAGTCAAATTAAAACCTTGTAGTTCTCTAGTTGGTTAGAAATGATAACGGAATAGAAAATGCAAGCCCCCATCTTCAACTGGTCTGTCCCAGTGATTCCTGGGGGAACCTGTGATATCCATATCCAGCTTGAGAATGCAGAGCAAATAGGAATTGGAAAAATGTTCACTTTTTAGGCTAAGAACATTTTCAGCAAGTACAGAAAATCTCTGTTGATTTTTGCCAGAAATGCAGTGTCTTTGTAAATTCTCGTGAGCTTGAAGGAAATCACAAAAAACCTTATATGTATTATGTAAATTGTTGGTATTTTATCACTGCACCATGTAATGCATGAACAACAGCAGATATGTTTGAAATCCATGACTATTCCCTGACACAGAAAGAGGAATGAGTAGATCTGAAGAGATGGGATGTATGTTATGTCCGCATAGACTTTTAAAATTGAAAAGCAGCTAACATCTAAATATGTACACCTAAAGCGTACCTTTTTTTCTTTTCTTTGCAACACTTTTTTTTTTTTTTTTTAAAGGGTGCAGTACCACCCCTAATTTGCCTAGCTGGTCGAGAATAAATAGGAGCGCAAAGCCTCCCAGGATACCTACGTCACGCATCCCGGGAGGCTCTTGGGTGCTCCTCCTACGCATGCCCAAGCATCTCAGGCATGCGCAGCAGGGGCCGTTTCGTGAACCTACATCACCCGATCTCGCGCCTGGGTCTGGTGATGTAAGTAGAAGAACCAGGAAGAAGAGGTGAAGATTGCGGTGCCCAGAGTGCCGGCACGGAGACAGATGCCAGGATGACGTGGGACCCGATGGAAGTGACCTCCGAACCGATCGACAGCCCTGTGGGATAAAAGGTATGTGAATTTTTTTTTAGTTTGGGGGACTTTGAGTTTAGTTCCTCTTTAAGTTGCATATGAGGGAGCCTATTTTTGTGGCATTGCCATTCTGACCATTTATTCCTGAACTTAGCCAACCTCACCACTGAGAAGCCAGGTGGATGACACTGCTTTTCACATTACAGTAAAGAAATAGTGTAACCATTCCTTAACTGTAACAACATCATCACTTCCTACCTTACACAAAGCAGCAGTGCTTTCTTTTCACCCTGGTCTGCTTCTTGACAGCTCGCTTTTCTCAGCAGATCTGCATGTAGTTTATCAGTCTGGAGTTTATCTTTTAAACAGAATTGCTGTCTGGCATAGCATGCAAAAAAACCTTTTACTCTGTTTATCTGAGGGACATCTTCCTGTTTTGTTAGCAATTAAAGCTTATGAGTTGATATTCTACATAAAAAAATTCACAGCAGAGTGCTTTCTGATACATTTTTGGTCTAGCTGTTAGGTCTTGACTACAAACTCTTTCACATTCATTTCCAACAAATGACTGAAAGATGAATGAATGAGCACTGTACATACAGCGCCATTCTGTTTTTTGGACAGGGAAGGGGGAGAATGAGCAAGCGGTTTGTTTTCTGACTTCATGGATACACCAGGATGGATCCACAAGCTACATCGGATGGCCTCTGTACACATCAGGTCCTCGTCTGGGACAAGCCTTGTAGCTTGTATCGGCCAAGAATCATCCGACATCTGTACATAGCCTTGGGGAGAGTGAAATTAAGTTAGTTCAGCCATTTTAGATAGTGCCTGAGTTAAAGTCATCCAACATATGTACGACTCCTAGATAGGAAGGGGCTTCCCTGCTGGCTCCTGTGCAGGACAGAGCCTTGATGGGGGGGAGGGGGGTGGTTTGCATGACTTACAGAAGAAATCTTTTGCTAAACACAGCGGAGGAGGTGGGTGATCTTAAAGGGGGTAAGCTCTTTCTGCAGCCTTTTGTAATTCTTCCAGTTCCAACTGACATACAAATTCAACTTAAGAACAAACCTACAGTCCCTATCTCGTATGTAACCCGGGGACTACCTATACTTATTTGTAAAAAAGAGTCTGCTTCTAGTAGTCATAGTAGTGTGGCACAGAAAAAATTAGACTTTTTTCATTGGATGAAATGAAGACGGGTGGATAACTCTGTTAGGCTTTTTCCCGTCTGTACACAGTGTCCTGAAGAAATAGAATAGATATTTGATCAGAAGCATTGAGAACTAGCAAGGACTTTGTTTAACCACACTTTAGAACAAAAGATAATATTTTTACTCCAGCATTCAGAAAAACCCTGTATTGATGATCAGATATACTGTGTAGTGCTTAGGATTCCTAGAACTTTTTTTGGAAAAGGGGTTTACTCTTTTAAATACCCATGATTTATTCACACCTCTATTCTTGCCACAAAACACTGTACTGTCTAAAACACCACCCCCTTTTTGCCACTAGAAATTATTCAGGTACAGAGAAGAAAATAATACATATTGTCTTATTCAGTACGTCCTATAATACTTATGTCTTATTCAAATGAATGAGACTGTAATATAAACCTGACGGGATTTACTGTTTCCTGCTTTATCCAAAACAAAATAAAAAGATTTACCAGAAGTTGGGGTTCAATAATAAAGTCAGATGTCATGTTTTTGGCTTTGTCACGTATGAACGAAATCTGTTTCAGAAAGTATGTTCTACTAAGTCATGTTTTGAAAAATAGTAAAGTTAGATGTGACATGCACAGTTTTTAATCCGCAAGGTAAGATTATGCTGCAGGGAAAACATTAGGAAGAGGAAGTTACAAAATGCTGCCGGCTGTATTTTGCAATGATTTTCACTAAAAACCTATTTTCTCACAAATACAAGTAATGCACAATTTTCTTGCAATATAATCCTTGTAAAGCTATATTGGTAACATGTCCACATGCACAAGTATACATCAAAGTGTAATGTTAACCCTAAAAATTAATTTATTTTTTGCTCCCATTTGGTCTGGTAAATTTATCATCAGAAGCATGGTATTTGCTTGATTAGTGCAGAAAGTGTGTTTACTTTTTAAAATTTAAAATATTAAAAATGGAAATTTTTAAACTAAATCCATGTTCCCTAAAAACTCCTTATACTGTAGGGGTCAGTAACGATTTTGAGTTTGCTAATGCATAAAGACCTGTTGATCATGCCTGGAATCTTGTGAGCTGATAATTCCCCGTGCACTCTGCCTTTGGTGACGGTTATCGGTTAGCTTTTTGTAGATTACCAAACATCTCCGCCCTAATAGAGCTCCTGTTCTTGGGTTTAAACAAAACAAAATATGGTGCATACGTCATACAGTCCCTACTTGGCATATTACCGATTTTCATAAAATGAAAGGTGGACCTTACAGTGTTCCACTGATAGTTTTGATTTGTGCATATTAAAAAAATAAATTAATATTCTTACATAATATTAAGAAAAGTAAACAATGTTTGCAGGCTTTGTTTAGAGCAGGTTCAGACCTGTTTCTGGATTGAGCGATCCTGTGGGGTTTCCCTTGCCAGCGACTCAGTCACTCACTCCACAGCACTGGTTCCTAATGAAACAACTTCTGCACATTTGACAGCTAAGGGCAATGAGTGGTACTAATACGATTTACTGCTGCCCCCATTCATTCACTATGGAGCTGCTGCCAGGAAAAGCTACATATAGCAGTCCCCTGGCATGAGTAAGTGCTAACAACATGGCCAATGGTAAATATAGCCATATTAGCAGTCCTGAGTTACAGACAGCCCAGTTGTACCAATGATTCCCAATAGCAAGCAGGAAGGGAGGATATTCCAGGCATATGAGCTCATCTCAATCTGTTTGGAGTAAATTGTTGAACATCAACCAGGTAAATTAATTGTTTTGCTGTGTTTTTAGTAATTTGCACTAGAAAAATAGCACAATCAATCTAGTTATGGGCAAGCCTGTATTTTTCTCACATTTCAAATTGTAACTTTTTTTGCCATTACTCTGATATCTTGTTCTTTCGTGATTTGCAGGCACGAATTAAGAAGATTATGCAGACGGATGAAGAAATAGGCAAAGTTGCTGCTGCTGTTCCTGTCATAATTTGTATCCATTTGATATGCCTGACTTGATTGAAAGTTTTATAACTTTAGGGATTGTGGTTTTAAGGTACAAAAAAGTCTTGCTAAATTGTACCTGCCCAAACATTTTTAAAAAAATCCAGTATGGTAAAATAGTAATTCTGAATTGTTATCAAAAAAAGTTAGACTTTTTATGTTTTTGAGCAGTTAAAGAAAAACTAAACTAAAAACTGCCCAAAAAAAAATCTTACCTTTAATCCCTCGGGCAGTCTGATCCCTCTGGGGGGGGTCTTGCATCTGGTGTCGCCAGTGCTCCGAACGCCGCCATTTTCGTCTCTTATTCCGGGTTCTTCATCATACTTTACCCAACCCAGGTGCGAGATCGGGTAACGTAGGATGAAAAAAAAGTAATATTGGCATTTTTTTACCCCACGAAAAGGCTCGGGCATGCGCAGAAGGAGCACCCAAGAGCCTCCCGGGATGTCTGACGTAGGTATCCCGGGAGGCTTTGCGCTCCCATTCATTCTCAACCGCCTAGGCTAGTGATCACCTTAGGGGGCCATGCTGCACCCTTTTATTTATTAAAAGGTGCAACACCCTTTTTTTCCCTAAGTTATGAGTTTTGGTACGCTTTAGGTACGCTTTAAATATAATGGCCTTGTCAGGATTTTATTACTAAAAAAAGAAGTCGTCTTGTGAGGCACTTGATCTCCTTATATTTCCCTTAGGCAGGCAGCTCTACAGTAATCAAGGCCTGCATAAGCTAGTGTTTCTTGTGTTGGTTTATTATGCAGGAAGGGGGGAAAAATGAACAAATATAAAGGCACCCTAAATCTTAATTAAAAAAATGTTCAGTAAAAAGTCAATGCGTTTCAGTGAGGGTTTCCCTTTATGTGAGCTAAAAGTGAAACTTGCAAAGAATTTCCGATTGATATGAATAACATTGGTTTATCATATATTTTACATGGTTATGTCTAGACAGTGCAGTATTAAACAGTGTATGTAAGAAAGGAATAAAAAAATAAAAGGCAAATAAATAATTGAATAAAAATAATAAACTCTATAGGATGCAAGGAAAAGTATTCCAAATTAATGGTGCCTTAGTAATCCTTAGGAAAAAATTGGAATTGATGAGAACAATGGTATATGGTGATGGTAAGACAAGTACAGGAAATGAAATTGGTAGACATAATTATTTGCAAGGTGTATAAAGGTGGAGCAGTTATGGGGTGAATAAGTAAGGTGGCTGGGGGGAGGAAATTGAGAAACTGGGTAATGGTCTGGAGGAAACTGGGAAGCTTGCTCTAGTTTCTGATACACCAGCAAACTATTTATTTTACTGTCTTTGTCTTTTTTTCACCTACTTCATTCACAATGATGCTATCTGCTCACCACATACTCTTCTACATAGCTTTTATAGTTTTATTTGGTATCCAGTTTGTTCCTTCTGCTGCTGTTTTTACCTTGTAGTTACTATGTATCTTCTTTCTTTTCTTTCTTTCAAAAAATCAAATTGGGTTGGTGCTATTCTCTCTGCATATTAGAAAGTGATTATGAACATTCAAGTCATTGTTGTAAACCGAACTC
>NC_092866.1:28227258-28232587 GCF_032062135.1 Pyxicephalus adspersus
AATCTCCTGTTGACATTTATCTAACTGTTCATAACATTTTGTTGGCTCCCCCCCTCATGCTTGTTGTTTAGGAGTTACCTTTGATTCTGCCCTCTCCTTCACCCCCCACATTCAGACCATCTCGAGGTCCTTCAGCTTTCACCTGCTCAACATCTCCAAAATCCGCACCTACCTGTCCCCAGAGACCACCTCCCTCCTTTGGACTACTGTAACATTCTCCTTACTAAACTCTCTTTCTTCTCCAATCTATATGAATGCTGCAGACAGACACATCCGTCCTTCCCACCACTGCTCTTCTGCTACATCTCTCTCTAGTTCTCTTCATTTCACCTCACAGTCAAATTCAAGCTTCTGTGCTTTGCCTTGAAATCCCTCCACAGTTATTGTCCCACTTACCTTTCTGACCTAGTAAAAAAATACTCCCCCTGCCTCTCTCATGGCTCCTCCAATAACCTACTTATGACTTCCTCACTCATAACCTCATCACACGCACAGCTTAAAGACTTTTCTAGAGCTGCCTAGACTCTGGAATGGTCTTTCTCGTCCTATTCGGCTTGTTTCTACTTTCTGCATATTTTAAAAGAGCACTCAAAACCCGTCTTTTTTTTTTTTTTTTTCTTCCCATCTTCTTTTGTCACTTAAATCCTCAATACTTACCCACCATTCGATATCCCCCTTCCTATTGTGTGCTTCTTCTCCCTCTTCTTATATTGTAAGCTCTTCTGGGCAGGGTCCTCTACTCCTCCTGTGTCACTGTCTGTATCTGTCTGTCATGCTACCGCTATTTGTACAGCACTGCGTAATATAAATACTGTTTATTAATAAAATAGACTTCAAAATATATACTAAGTAAAAATAATTATACAAGATATATTCTTTACTTGTCCATCTTGGCAAGTAAATGACCTAAAGCTTCAGCTTGATTTTCAGGTGTATTGGCCAAGTTTGCTCCCAAAGGTTTTTTTTTTATATCTTGAAAGAAAGTTCGCTCTTCAAAAGGTATATTTAAATGCTGAAAGATTTATCCTCCTTGACAAAATCATAGCTCGTGCACTAGAGTTGTTCCTGGAGTCACTCCTGAAGAAGGCCTGTCAGGTCACACAGTCTCGGAGTGCCAAGACCATGACTACATCACACCTGTAAGTTTTTTAAATGTGACAGCAGAAGGAAGGTTTGGTAACAGTCAGTGTATTTACCATATCTGATGTTTAATGTTACATCAATAATTTGATAATCAGTTGTCCAAATAATGCCTAATGGTTTTGTTAAATATTTTCGTGCAGATGGTGAAGTCACTTTTGATTGAAAGCACGGAAATACTGTTTTTTTTCCCTTAACTATGAAACATAAAGCAAATGATATGCCATCTTGGCAAAATCTATATACAGCTTCTGCCAAATTTTAGTTTTCTGTCTGTCAAAGAAAATTAGGTCAATGTAATTCTAATCTGATCTGTCACTCATTGTATATACAACTATCATTTGTATATCCTAATTTGCCTATGACATCTACTGGGCTAATCTATTTATAACAATTTCAGCAAGTAAAAGTGACTTCTCTTTTGAGAGAAAGCATTTATGGTGAAGAACATTTGTTTGTTTTTCAAACTGATGTTTTAGTAGTCTGTTAAGGATGTGTGGATGAGACAAATGGCCACAAATGCCATTTATCAGAGAAAAGGTTAGTTTAAAAAAAAATTACCTATACTTGTCATGTGTAAGGACCTCACAAGTGTGTTCCCAGATTGGGTAAAGATACACCTAAGCCTTTTGTGGGATTCAGGGTGGAGGAGTGGAGAGGAAATAGAATTTGTTAGTTAAGTAGAGGAATGCTGGCACATATATCACCTTTTCTTCATTTTATTACTGGAAAAAGACTGCGTCCCCAGCGCAGAAAGGAAGGGGAAAACCCTCCAAGTAAATTCTCTGAAATTTGCTGACAGATGGTTGTATCTCTCTCTACTCTTGTCCTTTCAGGTCCTGCCTAAACAAGTACTCGTTCTGCCACCTAGTGGCCAATCGTCAAAAGTGCACAGCTGGCACAATAGGAAATGAATATCAAATAAAGGAAATAGTATGAGCGAATTGACAGGGGAATCATTTTTAAAATGAGCCCCTAGTGTAAACCAAAGTGTAACTAATCTAATTACTAGAAGGTTGATGGGAGTATCTGTTTGTATTAGTACCTAAAGCTTCTTTCTTCTATCAATTTTGCTGATTGTGCACTGCTAAGTAATTTACCTTATAAATGTTTGTTACAGCTTGCCTACCACTGACATAGCCATTTTATTTTTTGTCGATTACAGGAAACAATGTATAGAACTTGAACAGCAGTTTGATTTCTTAAAGGACCTTGTTGCAACTGTCCCAGACATGCAGGGGGAGGCAGAAGACAATCACACAGAAGGGGAAAGAGTATCTCGGAGGTAGAATGTTTGCACCTTTATTGGATATGTTTCGATGGTATATTTTGCTTAATTTGTTTCTGTGATTAGTGCTGGTTAGGCATGGTTTCGTGGTTTGTGTGTGTGTGTGTGTGTGTGTGTGTTTCCTATGATTTATTAGAACACTTTCTGAGCATCACAAAAACAAATATGTTTTATGTTTCCTCAGGGGCCGAAAACCAGGAAGTAGCCGAAAGAATGGAGGTACAACTATGAAGGGAAAGGACAAAAAGCAATCTGAAACTGATTCAGACCAAGAGGTGGCTATTTCTTTTTAGTGACTTCTTGTGGTGATTACTTTATTTCTGTTTACATCTTGAGCACCCTTTAAATACATTTTATACATTATAGGATGATTCTGAAGGCACAGAAACAGAAGGTGAAGAAGAAATGTGTATGGCTCCAGCTGCAAATATGCAATCACATGCAACGTTTCAAAGGTAAAACCTGTGATCAATCCATTTAAGGGCCATTTAGGTGGATGATGTAGATATTTTTAGTAGGCTTTTACAGGAACATTCACTGTGTATGTGTTTCACATGTGAATAAAAGGTATTGTTAAAACAAATTTAATCACATTTTTTTAAAGAAAATAATTGAATACCTTCTTGTTGGTTCAGTCACTTATATTCTGGTTTCAATCCTTTGTACTGGTAATGAACTTACTACTAAGTAATAAATATACATCTAGGAAATGTGTCCCGACACCTTGCATAAAGATAATTTTTAACAATTTTTTTTTGTATAATTAGTGTAGGGTTTAAACAGATTGACAAGCTTCCATCTCACTGTGTAGTCTTTGCCTGTTGGAGCCATTTTCAATCAACTAAGAAAGCGGGGCTAGGGATATGGAGAAAGATGTGACTATGGGGACACAGCTTCCTGTCTCCCAAACATGCAGTTAGGGTTTCAAACTGAGCATTGCAGAATGGAACTGCTTTTGTGCTTGTCACTCTGAGAATGCATAAAAACACATGAGGAAGTAAAATAGAATAGACTAAATAGAAATGACCAGCAAAAATGGAATTGTGAAACATACAGCATATGTGTATGTGAAAATGTATGTCTTTAGGTTCACATGCACTTTAAAGCTAGATTTGCGCATTATGTGTGTTGGTACACTGTGGTGTCATTCATTCTTTGTTACTCCAACACACCTTTCCCAAATGCACCTGCATTGCAACACAGTACTGTGAGTAGTGGTGCGTTGAATCAATATAAAATAGTGCAAATGTGTTTATGTGATGTGTTAAGAGTTCCTAACCATAATGCATGTAATATAAAGATTTAAATAAGCTTTAGATCGGCTGTGGTAAAGCACACTTTACACACAATGGTGCAGGCACATTGTAACACACTTGTTCCCATTGCAGCACATTGTAACAACCTGTTCTTTGTGCTACAATGACAAAAAGCTTCCTTTTTGGTCACTTGTGTGTTAAGCCTCTATTTTAAATTTTATATATATTGTTTTGGAACTGCCACCCCCTCCTTTCCTTACTCTTTTATAAACTAATTTCTAGATTCTAACAAAAAGCTGTCATATTGACCACTGCATATGTTATTTTTTTCTTCCAGTCCCCCTCCGGCTCCATCCTTCCTACAGTTTCATTCTGTACCAGTCATGCCCCCAGCACCTTCTGCTTTGCCCACCATGCCAGCTCCGTTGCTTTCTGCTGGCTGTGAAGAAGAGGAGGATTATGACTCGTAGCCTCTGGACAGATCCATTTAAATTCCGTTTTCATTTATTTGCTTCTTTGGTTTTGTTTTATTTTGGTTTTTAAACTAGGCCCAAAAGCCTTGGGGTTTGGGGTGGGGGTGGGCAAGAGGGATGATATTGGAAATGTGTTCTTAAATTTATTAAAAAAGGATGTGGAGGAAAATACACATTGTTTTATTTATGCAGACCTCAAAATCTCAAACCCAAAAGTTCTCTAATAATTTCATTTTTTTGTTTTCAAACTTCAGTGTTAGCTTTATAACACTGATTCACTCTCATACATTGTGGGACAATATATGAGGTTAGGAAATTGACAAGGAACAATCATCAAACTTCAGGTGACCCCCTCGCCCTCCTATATTTTAAATTAAGTGTCAAGGTCAGACAAAATAGGAGGCAAATATAAATGTTTTATAAATAGGTGTATGCAGTTACAATAAACATTTATTATGTATTATGAATTAACATTTCTTCATTCGTCCAGTTATGACTGCTTCCTTCCGTCACTGACCTTCAAGTAGATATAAAACTTATGTAGTCATTTAAAAAGTCAAATGTGTTTTTACATGCAACTATTATTATATCAATAACTACATCATATCACTATACTATCTAAACTGTCTATTAATAATAATAATAATAATTTTAGGCTTATCTTCTGTTGTTTCCAGCTTTAGATACAGTTAGGTCCATAAATATCTGGACAGAGACAACTTTTTTCTGATTTTGGTTCTGTGCATTACCACAAATAATTTTAAATAAAACATCTCAGATGCTGTTGAACTCCAGACTTTCAGCTTTAATTCAGTGGGTTGAACAAAAAGATTGCATAAAAATGTGAGGAACTAAGGCCTTTTTTTTACACAATCACTTCATTTCAGGGACTCAAAAGTAACAATAGACAATTTAAAAAGCTGAAAATAAAATGTTAATTTCTAATACTTGGTTGAAAACCCTCTGCTGGCAATGACAGCCTGTAGTCTTGAACTCATGGACATCACCAGATGTTGGGTTTTCTCCTTTTTTATGCTCTGCCAGGCCCTTACTGCAGTGGCTTTCAGTTGCTGTTTGTTTGTGGGCCTTTCTATCTGAAGTTTAGTCTTCAACAAGTGAAATGCATGCTCAAATGGGTTCAGATCAGGTGACTGACTTGGCCATTCAAGAAT
>NC_092866.1:28232850-28289547 GCF_032062135.1 Pyxicephalus adspersus
AAGCCATCACACTGCCTCCGCCATGTTTTACAGATGATGTGCTATGCTTTGGGTCATGAGTTGTTCCACGCCTTCTCCATACTTTTTTCTTGCCATCATTCTGGTAAAGGTTGATCTTGGTTTCATCTGTCAAAAGAATGTTTTTCCAGAACTGTGCTGGCTTTTTTAGATGGTATTTCAGCCAATCTAGCCTTTCTATTCTTGAGGCTTAAAAGTGGCTTGCACCTTGCAGTGAACCCTCTGTATTTACTTTCATGCCGGCTTCTCTTTATGGTAGACTTGGATATCGATACACATACTTCCTGGAGAGTGTTGTTCACTTGGTTGGTTGTTGTGAAGGGCTTTCTTTTCACCATAGAAGTGATTCTGCGATCATCCACCACTGTTGTCTTCGGTGGACGTCCAGGTCTTTAGGCGTTGCTGAGTTCACCTGTGCTTTGTTTCTTTCTCATGATGTACCACGCTGTAGATTTTGCCACTCCTAATATTGTAGCAATTTCTCTGATGGGTTTGTTCTGTTTTTGAAGCTTAAGGATAGTTTGTTTCACCTGCATGGAGAGCTCCTTTGACCACATGTTGTCTGTTCACAGCAAAATCTTCCACATACAAGCACCCTGCTACTAAATTGATAATGACATAACAAAGGATTGCCCACACCAGCCCATGAAATAGTTTTTGAGTCAATTGTCCAATTACTTTTGAGCCCCAGAAATGAAGTGATTGTGTTAAAAAAAAAGATATAGTTCCTCACATTTTCATGTAATCTTTTTGTTCAACCTATTAAAAGCTGAAAGTCTGTCCACATATTTATGGGCTTAACTGTATCTGTTTATTTCTGTTTTCTGCTGTAAGATTCTTTTAGTAATGATAATGCAGTTTGACATAGCTTGGTTATTTTATGTTTTTTAAGTTTTACAATTTTACAATACCATAGTTTTCTTTTTCTGGTTGAAGAATAGGCATTTTTAATGATTTAATTTCTTTGTTTTGATGCAAATAAAAGATTTACAATATATATTCGGTATCAAGTGGGGTAGTCAAAAAAAGAGATAACAGGAATATAAACAGCACTGAGGTGCAAAAAACATAATCTCAACATTCACCTCAATAGTGTGAGAAAGGGTAAACGGCACACCTCAAGTATTGTGTTACACACATCCATTCAACTTAAAATGCACTAGAGGGAGAGATTTCTACAGCTGAAGGAAGAGTCAAGCAGAAATATATTGTGAGTGGGAATGCAAATGGTACTGGCTTCATTTGAAGCTGCAACAAAAGGTAGGAGGGAGTAAGAAATATAACATGGTGTACAGTAGGAAAGCATATGCACTAGAGATGCAGGAATATAGAGGAAAACTCAAAGAACATGAAATGAGGAGAGATGCAAATCTATCCAACAATAACCAGATCTATCTGTGAGGGATAAAGTAACTTCCTCCATAAGACAGATATAATTTTTTCTATCGAAGCACTCACAAAGAAAGAGGAGGTTTCCACTGCATATGGCATGGGTCTTCTTCACATAGTGAATTGATACAGATCAACAATAGTATTTCATTATAATGCAGCAGACAAAACATTGGATCTTTTATGCAGAGTGCAATTTAAAACTTTTCTTTGTGCATACCGTATTTCAGAAACTTTACAGTTTGGGGCTTGACCAGAAAACATGTAGGATATCCCAAAGAACTGCCACAATGCCAGCAGTTATCTGGAGCCATAGGAGAAATAGCATGAAAGGCAGATGACATGCTGTATCATCTAGTGTTTTTATATTTCAATTCTTGGTATGTACTGCAATTTGAGGATTGGTAGGAAAATGGTACAGAGCTTGAATCTGGCATAGTTTGGTGGAAAGATCCTTCTTCCATTGATGCAGAAAAGGAGCAACGGATCCCAAGTGGGGCTGGTTGAGTAATTTGTAAGTGAAAGAAAAGGTGTCTCTAGCAGGTTTCTCCTACTAGTGCACATTCCTGTTCAAAGGTTGTGAGTGAGTGTAAAAAGTGAGGGTCTTGGCTATGTGTGGGGAAAATGCAAAAGCTGGTACCATTATCAGTGATGAAATCCAAGTATTTTAACCATGCAGCTTCCTTTATGAAGAGCACAGCACAAAATCTCTCCAAATCTTTTAAATATCAAAAACTAAACCTAATTTGAAAGCTCTTCGGGGCAACTCAATCATCACCTAAAGCCCCCCGTAACACTCCAAAACTGCAACCCACCGAAATGCCAACCCTATAGTTGACTCAACTTTGATTCCTAACATTCACCAAGCTAAAAAAAGACCAGTAAGAGAGACAAGCCCTCTAATTCCAGAAAACATCAAATGTAAACCATTCGTGACATCCCCTACTATACCTCCTACTCCTCTTCCACGCAAAAGCGAAACTCCAACTAGGTCTCTCAACACCACCATGGACTATTTGGCAATCAACTTTACCACCTTACCAATTGATAGTCCTGTACCTGAACTGCTACCATCACCCACACCAATGGAAGGCCCGATCGACAAATTTTTACTGAAGATGTCCCTAGAGGACAAAATTTAGAAGTTGTTAATATTTCATCTTATCTATTAACATTAGAAGAAATACAACTGTTAACCCCTCTAGCGATCTAAATCCTTACAAATTTACATGCAAAAAGCGGTACAATTTTTTGCATGGAAGTTTATTTTTTATTAAAGGCTGTAATTCTTAGGCATAACTCACTGATATTTAATACATTTAATAATAAACTTTGAATAACAAAACACAAAAGTCTGTTAAAAAATAAATAAAAGTAATTGTATAGTAGCATATATAATATATATATTATAATTTTATAAATATTATATGAATATTTATTTGTATTTGACTCAATACAGCTATTTTGTATTGAATCCAATACAAAATTAGTTTAATTTCCCGCCGATCCTACGCCCGCACCAAAGTCAGATCGTCCCTGCATTGTGCAGCTTGAGATCGGGGGAGCAGGACGTGTTCCTAGGACCTGCGGGGACCAGCAGGACGCCGGGGGACACTGACGGAACAAGGTAAGTGGGTTTTTTTTTTAGTTAAAAGCGACCCCGAGTGTGACTCGGGAATACTGCTTTTTCCAGGTTAAATCCACCCTGAGTCACACTCTGGAATTTTATTCAACAGGATTTATATAGCTCCAACATATTACACAGCGCTGTACATAAATAGTAGGGGTTGCAAATGACAGACTAATACAGATGGTGATACAAAAGGAGAGGACCCTGCCCTGAAGAGCTTACAATCTAGTAGGTGGGGGAGTTTCACACACAATAGGATGGGAGATATGTAGTGGTGGGAAGTAGTGGTGGTTTCAAATGACAGAAGAAGCCGGGTAGGCAAGTTTGAAAAAATGGGTTTTGAGTGCTCTTTTAAATGAGCAGAAAGTAGGAGCAAGCCGAATAGGACGAGGAAGACCATTCCAGAGAGCAGCTCTAGAGAAGTCTTGTATCCGTGTGTGTGATGTGGTTATGAGCGAGGAAGTCATTAGTAGGTCATTGGAGGAGCGGAGAGAGCGGCTGGGGGAGTATTTTTTTACCAGGTCAGAAATGTAAGTGGGACAATAACTGTGTAGAGATTTGAAGGCAAAGCACAGGAGCTTGCATTTGATTCTAAGGTGAAATGGAAGCCAGTGTAGAGATCCAGCGGAAGAGGAGCGATGGGAAGGATGGATGAGTCTGGCTGCAGCATTCATAATAGATTGTAGAGGAGAGAATCGAGTTAGTGGAATACCAGAGAGAAGGAGGTTACAGTAGTCCAGATGAGAGATGATTTGCTAGGGGGTTAAAATTGGTTCTATCTTTTTGTCCTTTGTTTGAAATCGATCATGTTCAAGTGGTTAAAGATATAAATTTGTTTTCATGAAATCTCTGAAAGTCATGTTTGAGAAAGATGTAACCAAATCAAAATCTAATCCACCTCCTAAAATTTGTGGTTTCAATGCTGTGGACTTTAAAAACATGAAATCTCTTCTACAACTCCTACAAGAAAACCAACTACCCCAGACACAACAGGAAGTAACCCCAGACACAACTTTGAAACCACAAGAACTATTTCCTATCCCCAGGAGGAAACCCAAATCTAAATTTTTCCTAGGCATTTTTCAATATTCTCACATTGAGACTTTTGTTAATGTAGTGACCCAAAAGAATAAAGAGATTTATACATCCTCAGATTCCATTAATAAAAATCTGAGTCCACAACAACAACAAGCCCTAATTAAACTTAAGAGAAACACCAACTTTGTTAAAAAAAAAAACCTGCAGATAAAGGTGGAAACATTGTTATTATGGATAGAAATCAATATGAAGATATGTGTTACAAAATCCCCAATAATAAGGATTGGTATGTAGAAATCCTTGCATCAACCATTAACACCTACTACTCAGAGTATCGATTATAACTAAAGCCTTTCAGTTAGGCATTATAGATACTAATATGTAGAAATATCCAGTCATCCAACATCCTAGATTACATACATTTTACTTATTGCCTAAAATTCATAAAGATCTGTACAATCCTACAGGTAGACCGATTATATCTGGTATTGGATCCATTGCCACAAATGCAAGTGAACTTGTGGATACATACCTAAGACCTATTGTAAACAAATTGCCATTGTTCCTTAAGGATACTCTAGAAATACTTAGATTTACTGCAAACGCTAAGGCTCCCCCAGTTCCCATTTAGTAACAATTGACGTGGAAACCTTGTATTCTAGTGTTCCCCATGAGTTGGGTTTACGTATCCAATATATACATATCTGTAGATTTTACCCTGACAACACAGCCTTTAACAATTTCATTATCAAACTATTGGAATAAATTCTTACTAGAAATGTTTTCATGTTCAATAATTGTTATTATCTGCAAGCACAAGGTGTGGCGATAGGAACGAGATGTGCCCCATTATATCTAAAAGAGACTTTTCCAGAGACTGGGAGGAAAATTTCTTTTCAAGCCCCAAATTGAAACCATACCATCACTGTATCTTTAATTGGAAAAGATATATTGATGATGTTATTTTATTCTGGACAGATTTTTTAGGTGCCCTGGAAATTTTTTTTTCAACTGTTACAAGAAAATTCATACAATTTAAAATTTACTATGTCCTTCCATAAATCAGAAGTTTCCTTCTTTGACACCTATATCAGAATTACACCTGACGGTATCCTCTCAACTACTTTGTATCGCAAAGATACTGCGGGGAATACTAATCCTCATGCCGAGAGTTCTCACGCTCGGCCATTGAACAATAGTATTCCCTACAGCCAATACCTAAGATTGAAAAGAAACTGTACTAACTCAACTCAACTGACTTTGAACATGAAGCTAGGGCCCTTATGAACAGACTAATCTTTTGGAGTTATACAAAAAAATGTTTAGAAAAGCATTTAACAAAGCTAAAGGACTAGACCACAATGATCTCCTTTTCCATAAACCTTCCCCAACTCAAGAGAAAAATTTGAGAATCATTACCACTTTTTCTAGATAACTTCAGCGTCTAAGAAACATCCTCTAAAAACACTGGCACTTCTACAAACGAATTGCTTACCCCTTATCTTTCTACAAACAAATTTCTTACCCCTTATCCTTCTACAAACAAATTTATTACCCCTTATCCTGCTATTACCTATCAAAAATCGCCATCCCTAAAGGACACACTACTTTCCAGCCATTATTGCACACCTAGATCTTCTTGTTCATATGGATCTACCCCAGGTACCTATAAATGCGGGCACTGCCCACAATGTAACTGGGTTAATGAAAACAACACAACATTACTTCTAAATAATTCAATACATAAACAAAAATATCAAGTCGATTGTTCCACCACTGGTGTAATTTATTCAATCACTTGCAAATGTGGTAATTTTTATATAGGAAAAACAAAACGTTCTAGGTGAAAACTTATCTAGGAGCACATCCATACAATAAATTCTGGTAAAATAGTGACTCCCCTCAGCTATCATACGGGGACCAAACACAACTTTGATAATACTGTTATCTCCTTCTCAGCACTTGAACATATTCCCCAAACTCTTGTGGGGGTGATATTGACAGCAAGGCTCTTTGCCTATGCAGGTAAGGGCAATATTAATGGGATAGTCCCTTTGAACTTGAGCATATAATTTACACCCTTAACAATTCAATATTTTATATTTCCTTTATGTCAAAAATGTTACTTTTTCTCTTCATTTACTTTTTATCTCCTTTCTCCAGCTGTATTCAGTTTTTTCATAATCATATATTTGCAGTATATTTAACACTCTTGTTAATACTCATGTTTATGGGCAGCATGGTGGCTCAGAGGTAGCACTCTTGCCTTTGCAGCGCTAGGTCCCAGGTTTAAATCTCAGCCAGGACTCTATCTGCATGAAGTTTGCAGGTTCCCCCCGTGTCTGCATGGGTTTCCTCCCACATGCATTGAGGTTAATTGGCTTCCCTCTAAAATTGGCCTTATACTGTATAAATGACATATGACCATGGTAGGGGCATTAGATTGTGAGCTCCTTTGAGGGACAGATAGTGACACAACTATGGACTTTGTACAGTGCTGCATAATATGATGATGCTATATAATAATTTAAATATTCATATCTGTAAAGAAAACATTTTCATAAGGACCTTTAACCCTACTCATTCAATATAAGATCCATCGGACAAGGTATTCCTTTTCCAGGACTCCCAACAATTAACTACCACACATGTCCTACCCCCTCCCTTCCTTTCTTTACTCTTATTCAAAAAATGGATCTTTTAGGACCTTTCATTTATTTTACTCCATCTTCACCTTTTAATACAGCAATTTTTTATTTCTGATTGCAAGCATGTGCAACAAACACACATGCTTGTTTTCCTTCATTGAATCCTTTCAACAACGATTGTTTCATTTTCCCACACATAGTAAGGGCGGAAGTATTTCTTCCACCTTTACTATGCCCTCTCTCTTCCCCATAAAATCACGATCACTCTATCTCTCATATAAAGTTGGGATGCCTAAAGGACCTCTTTAGGCTGACTGCCGGCATCACGTTCTCTTCTCCACGCATATCACCAACGATTTCTCCAGTAAGTCCCCTTTTTGCAACACCTATTTAGTTTCTTACTATTTATACCACCAATGATTTTAATTTGGATACTTGTTTCTACGTTAGATTCCATATATTATCTGTTCCACACCATTAACCATCTACTAACCATGTACTGTTTGGGCAGCCAAGTGGCAAATGACATTTTACATAGCTAAATGTAAAGTTATGCACTTGGGAGCTAACAACATGCATGCTTCATACTGTCTAGGGGGAATACATTTGGGGAAGTCAGAAATGAAAAAGGATCTGGGGGTTCTGGTAGATCATAGACTTAATAACAGCATGCAATGCCAAGCTGCAATATCTAAAGCTAGCAAAGTACTTTCTTGTATTAAAAGAGGAATAGACTGCAGAGATGGAGACATAATCCTGCCCCTGTACAAAGCATTTGGTCAGACTACATCTGGAATATGCAGTCCAGTTTTGGGCACCAGTTCACAAAGAGGACATTGTTGAGTTAGAGAGAGTGCAGAGAAGGGCAACTAAATTAATAAAAGGAATGGAGGAGCTCAGCTATGAGGAGAGATTAGCTGATATGAATATATTCTCCCTTGAGAAGAGACGTTTAGGGGGGATATGATCACCCGGTATAAATATATAAAAGGTCCATATAGAGAACTCTCTTTCCCATTATTTACTTTGAGATCATTACAAATAACAAGAGGACACTCTTTGCGTCTGGAGGAAAAGAAGTTTAGGCTAAGGATAAGGAAGGGATTCTTCACTGTAAGGTCTGTGAAAATGTGGAATCGGCTCCCTCAGGAAGTAGTTTCAGCAACTTCTATAGATTGCTTTAAGAAAAAGCTGGATGCTTTTCTAGAAGCACAGAATATACCTGGGTATAAATTTTAAGTAAAAGTGAATTTAAAGTAAAGATAACAGAAACTGTTGATCCGGGGAACATCTGACTGCTTCATGGAATCGGGAAGGAATGTTTTCCCCTGTTAAAGCAAAGGCATTTTTTTGCCTTCCTCCGGACCAACTATGTCTTATAGGGTTTTATATCTGGGATATGTTTATTTCCCTAGTGGTTGAGCTTGATGGACTTATGCTTTTTTTCAACCTAACCTACTATGTAACTATGTGTGTTTGTATAGTAGCACTTGGCTGCTAATTTTCCCATTAATTCTAATGAAAGTGATACTGTGTACTTAATTTTTACATACTGGCACATGTTGTAATGTGTCATGTGTTGCTGTTCATCTGAGATTGTATTTACCTGATTTTAAGACCTACTAAGAACCAGATGATTTTTTATTATGTCCTGGCGCACAAAACCTTAGAATTGAAGCAAGGTGTATTTGTTTCATGACTGTATTCATTTAAAATTAGCCAGGGGCAAGACAAATTTGATAAGCAAGGCTAGGGCCAATTTTGATGGGCCAAAATGTACTACAGAACATAGACTTGGGTTTTACTTAAGGACTTGAGGCTTTGATATTGGACATTTGATTTTTGCAACATTTTGCAGCAATATCAAATTGCTTTTCCAGGTATTCCTCATTTAGCGTCTTACCTGTTTATCAACCACCAGCACTTATGACCAGTTCCTCTGACATGTACACTGTACAAAAACGCACATGCATACTGCATCTCCTCTTCAGTTTTCCAGGCTCCAGCTGTCTTGCTCCTCTGCGTTCCTGTATGATCCCTGGTCTACAGACAGTCAGTGAACTTGTCACTAACAGGCGCTGCATTCTCGCAGCACTGCAGACCAGGTATTTCCCATGCTCCTTGCTTAACGACCAATTTGCTTAACAACCAGGTATCAGGAAAGGAACTTGGTCGTTAAGTGAGGAGTATCTGTATTATTCTGATGTAAATTTTGGTTTTAAGCCGTCAACTCATACTTTGTTTCTCTCATTCAAATTAAGCCAATGTTGTCTTTATCTATACATCTCCATGTCATTCTGTTTTAATAGCATTTGTGGCCAACCTAGACTTGTAAACACTTTGTTTTTTGTTAAGGGTAGAAAAGACTTGTGTATTTGTCTCTTTGTCCAAAAACAAAAATCCATTCTTGTTTTATTAGCTGTGGCAGTATCCATCACATGACATTAAGTCAAACCAAAACATTTATATTTGGGCCACTGCCTGTTCCCTCAAAAAATCCCCAAGCCTGTGGGGACAGTATTATGATATGGGGTTGTTACAGCTGGTCAGGTCTAGGTTCAGAGATGTTATGTGCCCAAAAAATGAGGTAAGCTGACTACCTGGATATACTGACTAGGTTTTTTATCAGTGGATTTTTCCTTCCGTGATCTATTTACATGGATTGGCCACTACAGCTATGAAGAATGTGTACCTTAAAAAAAATCTAGAAGTGGTCCAACTATAAGTGTGTAACTTCTGAGAGAACCTACTTCTAAATATGATCCTCCTATATTGACTTTGATGTTTCTATAGACCTAGCTGCTATGAACAGTGCATACAGAATGCAAGCGCCAGCATATTCTGTGATTTCTGCTCAAGATATTTTCACCACGTACATGTACAATGTGAGCAAAAACTATACCTGCTTCATTTTTGTCAGACCCATGCTGAAGAAGTATAATGTGCTTGAGATGAGCTAAACATCATAGGGATTAGTAATATCATAATGAAGCAAGAAAGGGAAAGATTGACTTGAAAACTTAAAGCATGATTGGTGTTTTACTGGCTTGCTATATAAAAAGTGGGAGACATACCTGTTATGGTTTACACTTTCTCTGACCAGCCCAAAATATTTATTGTCTATAAAAAGTGTTCAACCAACTTGGAAAATGTTCACATTTTTGGCACAGAAATTTAAATTATGATGAATTCTATTTTTTGATCAACAAAATGATACTCTTTCCCAAAGTAACATAAATTGTGAAATGTAAATCACTTTAAGGTTTTCAAGTGATTGCAGTCAATTATTTATTTATTTCAAAACCATTAGTCATTTTCTATCATGGTGCGCAAAATAGCTTTTTTACATACAGTTCCCACTAGAATATTGTTTCAGCCAATGAAAAGCTGTCAATGCATAATTCTTTTCCTACAACATACAGTTTTTTTACATATTGACAGAGCTCATTATTTTGTTTTAACTGATTTGAATTTCATTTTAAACCTGTTTAAAGTAATGAAGGGTTAGTCCGCCCCTTTTGTGGTTTATACAACTATTTTTTTCTATTCTTCCCTTGATAAAAAAAAACTCTTTTATTTAGATTCTAAATATTTGTTTTAAATAGTTTCTATAAAACCTATCAAGAAATTGCAGCACTGTCAATTAATATTTTGTTTGGTGTAGTGTAGTTATCTTGCCACTGTCCTTCATGGGATATACAAGCCATGCATTTCAAACTGCTTATAACCATGCACAAGTAAATATAAATCAATAGTGTGGTTGGCACCTCATACTTGTGTGTCGTGGTAATCATGTGCAGTTTTCCTAATATTAGATCAAACAATTATGTATACATCTATTAATTCATATATTGTCCCTGATAATTCATAATTGCACCTTTACAACACGAGAACATGAGCTGCATTGATCTTCTTATTTTCCTTTTCAGAAAAAAAACAAAAAAAAAAGTAACAGACCACATATAATACTTACCCTTCCCATGAGTTGACATTTCTGCCTCAACCTCCCACCATTGAGTATGGAGTGTTTCTCTCTTGCAAGATTACTATTTTCATGAAAGTTTTGCAGAAAACACGCACATTTGGAGTTTTATTTTATAAAAATTTTGTTATGAAGACATTTATCCTTAAAAGTATTAGACCCATGATTTTACAGGAAACAAATCCTATGTTGCATTTTATATCTCACCCCTCTCCCCTACTAAATAAAATGCACTGAAAACTTTATGGGTATTCTGCTTTGCCTTCCAAACTTGCAGACTTTTGTCCAGTTTCAATAGTTTGTAAACTGCTTTACCCACTCAATAAATATCTTACTTGAATAACAATGTAATATTGCAATCCAGGAAAAAGTAACACAAAAAAAAAATAAATGGCTTAAAAAATTACAATATATTGTTTTAGGTAAAGTACTTTTGAAGTGACTATGGTAAACAGTTCCTAATGGGAAAATACTGTTGTGGATGGCAGTAGAACATGAAGGCACCGTGCTTCATTTTATATAGTTCGAAATTGTGACATTTTAAGGCCAAGCTGTAAAACAAAGAGACTAGCAAAATATGTACATAAAGCACAATTCATAATTTTTCTTTATAAATGCCTGCAAAAATGAAATATCATTTGATTTTTACCTTCGAGAACATTCATTTTTTACTTTTTTCACAGGATGACATTTGCAAAAATGAACAAGAAAATTATGCTGGTTTTATGTAGTCACCCTCTTGATTCAAATGCAGCATGCAGATAAGGTTTTCTTTGTATTTTCCATGAGAAGCAATCATAGTGCTGATGACATCAGTTACATTCATGCACAGTGTTGAGATTTCAAGGCCTTTGGAAAAGTTTCTGTATTCTTTCAGTTATTCACAAATCCATACTTGATGTTTATCCCTTTCACTCACTCATGTGTCCTGCTCAGTAGATAAACATTAGCAGCATTCTCCCCAGAGCATATTTTGGACACTGAGCATATTGCTGTAATATTTCTAGTTCCTAACATAGCACTTAAAATGGCAGAATTGATACCTTGTATCTAAAAGTTGAGCCCTTCTTTATCCAATGGCTTTTAAATACCTTGTAAAGCATATGTAAAGACGCACACATTAACCTCTTCTTTGTTACTTTTTTAAAAGCTGGGGACAATTCTGCAAATTTCATGATGCTCTCCATAAGTTTTAAAAACCAAGGCAATTCTTCTGGGTTCTTCTGTTCATCTCCTTCAGTTTTGTCCTTTGATACCAAAGACCACAAATGATGACTTAGCAAGCCACTCCAGTTTTTCTTGTTAATGGTCTTTAACCATGAACAGCCATGCAAGCCCAAACCATAATACAGAAGAAGCAGCAGTAAATGATCAACACCAAAAAGGCTATACACAGCCCAATGTACTGTACAATAAGAGTCCAAAATGCAAAGAGGTACAAGACATCATGGCACTGTCCATGGTAAGAGATGTAGTGGGTAAAAACCCATATACTTCCTACAAGAAAAAAGAAGTGAACATAAGAATTCTAAGACATGTGCGAAAAAATAAATACAAAAAAATCATAGATTAATCAAACAAATCAAAGTGAAATTTAACTTTGCTGCTAGTGCCCTGGGTTTTGCCATAATATGTGTGTATGCACAGCATGTCTGAATATCATGTAGTGGGGTGAGCATCCTCCTGTATATTCTGCAAAAGTTGTACAGAAAGTGGACACGTCCTTCTCGAAAAAAAAAGTATTTAGGAGATAAGAAGCTTTGATTGTAATGTATGAACATTTATTACAAAGTTTACCTAGAATGGATGGTTTTAATAGTGTCACAATTTACTTATAATAGCCAATATAATGCAATCATATTTTCTTACCCGTTATAAGCCAGCAGAACCAGAATGTAGACAACATGGAAATCAGTAAGAAAAAGAAGATTAACTTGTCACTTGAAAGCAGGATCAAAAGTGTGCACCCCATTAAGAGAAAGATTATTCCTTGTACTAGTACATAGATAGGGATATGTCTCTCCAGTGCACACTTATCAATGTATAATGCACCTGTATGGAAGCAAAAGAGGAAATTAAGAGTCAATTCCTATGGATATCACTTAGTTTTGGCAGTTTAATGCATTATTCTTTTAAGCATGTTAACTGTTTAAATGTCCATGATTTACTCACCCATGCTTATGAAAGTAATTCCAACAATGCATAGTACAGAGATTGCTAAACACACTCCAACTAAAAGAAATGTTGCAAGTTATTACTGGAAGTCACAGTTGTTTTTCTGCAGTTCATTAGCAGTACATATATATAAGTGGTCTATAGCTGTTGCTCAATAAATATTGTAAAATATTGAAGAATGCATTAGAACAAAATGAATCAACTTTGTTTATGGATGCACATAACACAGATACACAAAAGACTGTCTCTGGCAGAACGTTCCTAATCATTTACCTGTGAAGTGTTAATTTTCAAATATCAGTACAAAAAAACTAGGAATGAGCATCAGATAGTTGACATAGTAAAATTTGACTCAGACATTGATTTTAAGGTCAAATCTAATTAAATAGAATTTTAAAGAATTTTTTGGACAATTTTATTATACCTGCTTTTGCTGACATCTGTTATCTTCTATGTAGACCCCAGCCACTTCATTCTACAGTGGTTCAAACTAAAAGTATTAACTAAACCTAACAATAAACCATTTTAATGCAGTGGCCCAAAAAAGGAATGGTCATGCTTTGTCTTTTTTAAACCTTGCATTTAGGACATAAAAGTTTGAAAACTTGCAAACTGTTATCTTCTGAAGAGTGCTCCGTGGCTTACTATGAGTTCAGTAGCAAGTGGTTACTGTTTAGACAGATCAACTGCCTAGATTTTCATATTAACAGCCAAAGTCCCTTCAGCAGAATTCATATGGCCAGTGCCTTGTCACTAATCATATGACCTGAACTAGAAAAGACACGAGTATATGGGATTTAGAAAAAAGTAAGTACTGAACAGTTTACCTTTGCCAATCTGAGAAGTAAGGCATAATGATACATGTCATTGTGCCCAGCAAAATATATGATATTATGCAGAGGCTTAAGAAAAAAGATATGATCTGCTGCTTGAAATCAGAATCTAAACTAAATATAGATTGTGTAAAGGTGGTGGAATAATAACAGCACGTTAAACATCCCTAGAAGAAAATATTTGCAACAAGTATAAGAATTCAGTGAGATGCTAATGATGTTTAAAAGGCAGAGCAACTCTATGCAACTCTAAGTTTATTCAATTTTAGTTCTGTGTAATTGCCTGCAGAAAAATACACACACCAGAACTAAAACCAGGGCAGTAGAAGTGTATTTCCTGAAGCCTGTGCTTTTTGTTTTCAGCATTGCCAATTACATGAAGTGCAAGACTCCTTTCTGTCAAATTAGTGGCTGGGAGAAAACTTCTTACATTGAGTCATCTATGCTTGAGGGCAGCAATAAAAGTATTTTCAAGCAGAATCAACATATATACTATGATACATCACTGGTGAAACATGAAGATCCTATATCAATACTTATGTGATTCAAAGCAATGTAAACTCAAATGTGTAAACCAAAAAGTGTAGGAGAATATTTACACAAGGCTTCTAAGAATAATTATTACGCACTAAGAACCCATGTTGGAAATCAAATAGCAAGTCCACAACTAACAGTGAGCTTGAGGTTTTATGATAATGCAGAAGTGACAGACTAGAAATGTTGACTGTAAAATACTAATATTTACTTACCAGTGAAAAGGTCTGGCTTGCAACATACTTTGTTCTAGAAAGAAAATATAAAATGTTAGAATCAAAACTCAGATTAACTGCATAGTGATTTACAGCAGTGCTGGTAACCGTATGGTAATCTTGCTGACAATTCTGTAGATATTATGAATATCTACATAACTGAATTGTGGCTTTTCAGCAACTGCTACCTGTTGCATGCCATCTATTTAAATGGTTCAGATTTCAGTTTATTGGCCCATTAGGCCAATGTGTGAATGATCGCACGTTGCATCTAGACCACACAACTACCTGAGAAGTGCTTAGGCATGTGTAGAGAAGCCA
The DNA here is from genome assembly GCF_032062135.1 of Pyxicephalus adspersus. Lineage (NCBI taxonomy): Eukaryota > Metazoa > Chordata > Amphibia > Anura > Pyxicephalidae > Pyxicephalus > Pyxicephalus adspersus. The sequence continues at coordinate 28,247,634 of NC_092866.1, forward strand.
TCACTTACTTCTGTGATGTGTGCAGGTTGTAATTACCACACAGGGTGGGTGTAGTATGCAGCACATTTCAGTGATCACAGTAACACACCTCTGGGTGTGCATTATGGTCAACATTCTTCATAGAACACACAAGAATTGTTATGCAGGTGTTAACGAACATCTAAACACTGGTTGCCAAACAGGTATATAAAGAATTAAGTATTCACCTTTCTGCATTAGCCACTGTTCTATAAGGGAAATAACATGACGACTACACCTAAGGACAGCTAGAAAAAAATAATACTAAAAGGTGTTTTAGGAGATCCCGGTCCTGTCAGATTTTTACACTGGAGGCCTTCTGTTACTTACCCCTGCCATTGGAGCTGATTTGTGGAGGCTTCGTATGGATTCTGTCAGTTGAAATAATACATAACCTAGGGAAAGGGATACATGAATTTAAAGCTGTGTTTAGAGAAATACAGACAGAAATACATATAAATATACATTTAAATGAATGTATAACAGTTATGAACAGAGGCAGAAAATCAGTACAATAGAACAATATCATGCTAAAAAAAAAACATGAAGAAAAGGAACAAAAGCAAGAGCGTAATGAATGAGTCGTGTCCTGTGGGAGGACATATGAAGAGATTGCACCCCTGACTCATCCTTCCACCTGTAGCATGTCTATGTTCTACAAGCCATTTAATATTGGTCTCCCCTACAATACTGCTTTTCTTCCTCTATGTCTGTGGTTGTTTTCTTGTCTATTTGGTCTTTAAAGCCTCACATCATCCCCCCTTTTTTCTTCCAGCACATAATGTTATGTTCAGCCACCCTCATTCCCTGTCTGTCTCAATCCTCTCTGTTAAGTGACTGGCAGCAAATTTGCAGCTGAGGCTCCTTGCGTGATTTCAAAAGGTGTCAGTCCTGCCCTATGCTTGCCCCAACAAGCAATGCTGTACCTCCCTCCCTCCCTCCAAAATCCCATTCCCACCAGCCTCCCACCCCTGGAATCGAAGTATCTTTCAGAGCGTTGAAATGTCTTCTTCCCATAGCAACAGCAGTAAATAGGAGCTGAAGAACTGAGCTACACCTCCCTCCCTCTCAATACTTTGCCCTCCCTCTATAGGAGCCTTTATTTTACTATCTATCTATCTATCTATCTATCTATCTATCTATCTATCTATCTATCTATCTATCTATCCATCCATCCATCCATCCATCCATCCATCCACCCATTCATTCATCCATGTTCCAGTATTGTAACCACCTTGTTGCTTTTATTCACCTGTGTTTGTGCAGTGCAGTTACAAAATATGGACATTGTACACACCGAGTCGAATCTTTCACTCCTGCATTTTATCTTTCATTCTCTTTTTTTCCAGCCTGTTACTTCTACAGGCTCTATGCATTGAAAGGTCGGTGACTAAAGAGCTACAGGTTCTATGCTGCATGTAAAATAAGGGTTGGACTCCCAGAACTCACCTTAACCATTTAGTCATACAAATGTCAGCTTATGTACTACAATGCCGCTTCTCACATGTGTTCCCCTTTTTTGTATCCTCCCCCTTTTCTATGATTGCAGAGATTACACAATTCTAAACCAACATTTCCTGCAGAAACATTAACCCTTAAAATAGGTATGAACAGCAAAATACCAATGTTAGGTGGAATATGGTATTAAAAATTATTACTCTTTGTAAGAATGCATAAAATGACAGTCTAGGTTAGGGAAGCTGTCTGAAACCAGTCTGAAATAACATGTACTTTTCATACTGACATCAAAACAGTTGTAGGGATTGTAAAAAAACTAATATTTATGTACAGGTATTCAACCAGAATGCCTCATGAGCATATGCAAGCCATTTACTTTTAGTCTGGCACCCAAGTGTTGTTTGTGATACATTTCTGGCTTTTCAGAATTTTTAAAAACTTTACTGTATTTAATTAGGGACAAATAACAGCAAAAAATCTTGGGTCACAGTAAAATTACTTTGTGCCATTGTGGGGTACTACAATAGAAAGATGATTACTTTTTTCAGTCCTCCAGGTGTTTTGCCAACTAATATTAGGTCTAGTACACATGGGTAGAAGTTCATGAAATTTTGGTATTGACCGTGTGACCCAAATAATTTATTTATTCACTAATGGAATTGTCTAAAGTCTCAGAAAATTCACATATGTGTATGAGTTTCTTTAAATCCAATTGTTTATCGTAGATAGCAAGTGAACAGAATTCTAATCAGATGTACAGTACTCAATTGTTTATTCACATAATACTACTTGCATACTCTCTTTCAATATTTACCAGCACATGTCATTTATCCACAACAGATGGGGACCTCAAAAAAATATTTTTTATAATTAGTCACTGGAATTCCCACCAAAATAACTTCAACAAAGTGGAATTTATTGATTGGATCTAAAGTGAAAATCTGACCTTGAGTACTAGCACTTATATTACATATCCTGTATTGATAGACATTAAAACAAGCATTAGTTATGTGCAGAAGTTATAAAATAATAAATCAAATCATGAGTAGTACTTCTATTAAAGTGTATGGAAAGCCATCTCTTTAGAGTAGGGAATGAATAAGAACTCTGTCAGGTGTTTTGCTATGTGTGTACTGTCAGAAAGATTTCTTTCCATTTTCTGTACCAAAGAAATAACAGCCAGCCAGAAAAAAAATCTCCAGTGAGGTGAGAAAACCCATTTAGGGAACCCATGTGCTCCTTGGTAGAATTCCCCTCAATTCTTGGTCTTGTGACAATTTTAAAATTTAAAGTTGTAATAACCAAAACTAAAAGTAATAATATAAAATCTGGCTATGGTTTTAAACAATTCCTAAATTTATTCAAATGTAAAAATAGTGTTTTTACTATACACTTTAAACAGAACCTGCAATTTGGATGCTGTGCCCAGAAAGGAAAAAGCAGTAGTCATCATTATTGGTTGTAGGCTGCCTTTAGCTGATATTTTCCACATTATTGCAGTCTTAGCAGAGGCAGGGCTTTACTTCCTTATGTCAGAGCTACCCCTGATGATGGTTATGGGATGACCAGTGGTGTTATTAGGAAGTGAAAAAAAGAGGTGGAGGAAGCACCCATCCTTAAAATAAATAAAACAGAAAAAGGAAGATTCAAGCAGTGTAGGACCTCAGGTACAGTTTCTTCTCCAGCAAGGAGAACAGTGAGTTCAGAAAGTGAGAGCAAAGAATTGATATCACCAAACCTACTGAGACTAACAGTTAGTGCATATAATTTTTGCAGATATACTGCATGGGACAGGATTGCCTAAGCACATACTCATGCCAGGAGGTCAACTACTAGATTTTTCAGAATACTGCTTAGGTACTATCATCATTTTTTGATAATGCCAAATAAGATAGCAGTGTTCACCTTTTGAGTCCTCTTTAAAGCATATTTAAACCCAAGAACACAAGTGTAAAATAATATAGTTTACCAGCCCTTTGATAGGGTGACTGAATTAATTGTGTTTCTTTAGGCATTAAGGCACAACTTACTATTCAAAGATGCTCACCAAACATCTATAAACACACTGTGTTGTCACATGAGCAAAGCACTACAGAACACCTTACTCTCTCATTACTTTGGAATATATAATGTGGAAGTATATATACAATGCTAACTGATAAAAGTCAGGACAAGCAGAGAATGCAGAATATTTAACGCACAATATTATTACGTTCAGGATAAGCAGGTATTTGATCCCAATCATGGAAAAGATTCAATAAAACACATTTAATGGTATATTTAAAAGACCAAAAGGGAATCGTTAAGAATACATATTTGGGGTTTCTGTAGATAATATTGTGGTGTAGAATACAAAACTACATTTTGGAGGTTCAGAAACTATTATAAAATTAAATTGCATTTTTCCTGGATAATATCTACTGAAAATCCACACAGGTCTGAGCAAAGTGGGTAAGATTTACAACTTTTATCCATGGTTTTAAAACTGCCTATATCTTCATTAAGGAGGTATACTCTTCCTTTGGTCTCCATTAGTAAGATTAAATCTGTTTGGCAGGTTACAGCAATGAATAACCAACATTTCTTGGTTTTATCACACTACTCAAAACTAACAAAATGGTTTGAAATTTCACTTTGAAGATCATTTTAAATTTAGGTATTTTAAACCTTGTTTAACCTTGTTTAAAATTTGTTTTTAAACCTTGCGGTTTGCCCTATTGTATTTATTTATTCATTAATGTAATATTGCAATAAAACATTGTATTTTCAACAACAGGAATCACTAATAGCTGAAACAGTTTAGGCGTCAATCATTCATTGCTCTGTCACTAGCAAAAGGTGATGATAATTTGCAATGAAATGTGTATATATATATATATATATATATATATATATATATATATATACAGTAAGGGAAAGAAGTATTTGCTCCCCTGCTGATTTTGTTTGTACGTTTGTCCTCTAACAAAGAAATGACCAGTCAATAATTGTAATAGTAGGTTTATTGTAGCTGTGAGAGACAAAATAATAAACAAAAAAATAAATAAACAATAAACAAAAAACAAAAAAAAAGCTTGATGTGCATTGTAATGAGTGAAATAAGTATATGATCCCCTATCAACCAGCAAGATTTCAGGCTCCCAGGTGTCTTCACTGTATGCAGGTAATGAGCTTAGATTAGGAGCACCCTCTGTAAGGGAGTGCGCCTAATCCAAGCTTGTTACAGTACCTGTATAAAAGACACCAGTCCAAGGAAGCAATCAATCCGATTCCAAACTAGCCACCATGGCCAAGACCAAGGAGCTGTCTGAGGATGTCAGGGACAAGATTGTAGACCTACACAAGGCTGGACTGGGCTACAAGACTATCGCCAAGCAGCTTGGTGAGAAGGTGACAACAGTTGACCCGATAATTTGCACGGATTTTAAGTCCTGATTTTCCCTTTTAAAATATAAAATTGTCTTATTTTAAAGTGTCTTTGTTGGAAATTGTCTCAGTAACAGACCAGGGTCATACATTTCCCCTTATCAGATATTTATTGATCCGACAACCAACATCCTTCCAGACCCTAGTTTACAACCCCCATTGTAAAAGTTGAAGTTTTGTGTCTCCATGTGTCATAAAACTCAGATAAGGCTAGTAGAGTGCCCCCTGATTGAACTCTGAGATGTGTTCTGAAACACATTTTTTATTAATCTTTGTATTTCCAAAATACCATTCTGTATAAAGTAGTAGTTGACTGATTTGTAGTTGGATCATTATGGTGAGCATTTTGAGACCAAGGACTAGTCTCCTAGGCCTCAGGAAAGCCGGGAAACCACATGTAGCTTGTCCTGGTGAACCATAAGTCCCAGACATGCCTAGTTTGGTCTCTGTGAACTCCCTATTTTGTGGTGAATAATAATCTGGGGGTTGGCCATTCATAAAAACCTGTACTTGTGAAATTATTAATAATGGCTCGAACAAGGGAATTTTGGAAGTGTCCACAGAGCATCATAACCCATGTGGAGACAGCCCTTCAGACAGCCCCCACCCTGCTGTCATTGAATCGTTGTATTAGTCCCACCTCTGTGGTTGGCATAAAAAAACCATGTAAGTCTAGCAGAGATAGCTTTCACTGATATCATCGGCACTGACACATTGAGCACTGCAGGGAGCCCAGTGACTGACTAATAACTTGGACTATACACAGCAATCTGGACCAAGGCAAACCAACTCTACCTAAGTATTATTTCACAGTTTTCCCTTTTAATTTATACTGTTGCTATAGTTCTGTTATTGCTTTTTGATTAGTCTTTATTTTTTTGTGTTTGTTTATGCACTATTTTTGTTTGTTTTTACTTATTAAACACTATAAAAAAGGCTGAATCTGTGAATGCCCCAAGTAGAAATAATGTACCTTGCTAACCTGAAACGCTACTATAAACATTGTGATTACTGGGATATCCCTGTCTGGAGTGGCAGTGGGTGACACTAAAGAAGCAGAAGCATAACTGTAGTTGTCAAGGGTAACGGTGCATGCTTCCATTTATGCACATGGTGGCAGTCTACCTGTGATGGTGTGTGTGGCAAGGGTTACCAGAGTGGTTAACCTTACCCTGTGATGGCAACCGCTTCAGCCTGCTGGTGCGTGGACTGTTGCAGAGCATGCTGAAAAGTCTATGTGCAGGGGTGCGGGCTGAGATGGCGTTCATCACATTCGAAAATGGAAGAAACACAATCTCCCTCAGTCTGGGGCTCCATGCAAGAGCTCCCCTTGTGGAGTTGAAATGATCATGAGAACGGTGACGAAGCAGCCCAGAACTACACGGGGGGAACGATTGGTAACACACCGCGCCATGAAGGCCTGAAATCTTACAGAGCCCTCAAGGTCCACCTGCTCAAAAACAGCACATGTACATTCCCATCTGCGGTTTGTCAATGAACATCTGAATGACCCAGAGGAGAACTGGGTGAAAGTGTTGTGGTCAGATGAGACCAAAAATGAGCTCTTTGCCATCAACTCAACTTGCCGTGTTTTGAGGAGGAGGAATAATGCCTATGACCTCAGAAACTCCATCACTACCATCAAACATGGAGGTGGACACATTATGCTTTGGGGTGTTTCTCTGTCAAGGGGACAGGACACCTTCACCGCATCAAAGGGACAATGGACAGGGCCATGTACCGTCAAATCTTGGGTGAGCACCTCCTTCCCTCAGCCAGGGCATTGAAAATAGGTCGTTGATGGATATTCAAGCATGACAATGACCCAAAAAACAGGGCCAGGGCAACAAAGGAGTGGCTCAAGAAGAAGCACATGAAGGTCCTGGAGTGGCCTAGTCAGTCTCCAGACTGGTTGATAGGGTATCAAATACCTATTTTACTCATTACAATGCACATCAAGCTCTGACTTTTGAGCACTGGGTTTTTGAGGGTGCTTTTGTTGTTATTCTGTCTCTCACACCTACAATAAACCTTTACAATTACAGATTGGTCATATCTTTGTCAGATATATATAAACACTGTATTTCCCCATGTATCAGAAACACTTTGTTTCGAAAAATTTGGGGTCTAAAAACAGGGTGAGTTTTATACAGTGGTAGTAGATTTCTTTTTTTTGTTACTTGCAATTCATGCTTTATCTCGCTTGTTGTTTTCACACCCATAGTTTTTTTGTTAATTGTGGTTTTAGGGCTACGGATGCCTACGGCAGCCCACCACGCTACGGAGGTAATAAAGTCTTGGCTCAGAAAAGCGATCAGCAGAAGGTCCTTGAATTTCATTGTTTCGTCATTCAATGTCAGAAGACAAATCAGTTTGAGTTGGGACAGATTGAAAATATGGATGGGGTCCCCCTTCAATTTTATGTACCAAGTAACAGAACTGTTGATAAGAAGGGGGTAAAAACTGGAACTGTGAAGACAAGTGGACATGAAAAGAGCCAATATAAAGTTGTTCTAGCTTGTTGTGCCGACTGAACCAAGCTGCCTCCTATGCTAATTTTCAAAAGCAAAACAATGCCAAAAGAAGCCATTCATCAAGGAGTGATTGTCTATGTTCATGACAAGGGTTGGATGGATCAGGATGGGATGAAGATCTGGTTTGAGAAGGTTTGAAGCAGAAGACCTGGTGAACTCTTACACAAACCTGCCCTGTTGGTGCTTGATCAGTTCAGGGTACACATAACAGAAAACACAAAAAAGATTGCTGCAGAGAAGAAAACAAAACTTGCCATCATACCTGGAGGCTTGACATCCCAGCTCTAACCACTTGATGTCAGCATTAACAAACCCTTCAAAGCTGCCATGAGAATCAAATGGATTCAATAGATGAAGGCTTCTATATATATATATATATATATATATATATATATATATGCAAATATCAACATAGATAATGAGGTGGTAAGTATGTAAACGGTATGAAAAAATATAATGATGCATAAAGACAGGTACTCAATACATGTGTTTTATTAGAAATTAGATTTTAAGAATAAATTATGTTATCTGCAAAATGAAGTAGGTATCATTTATTGGAGGGAGTGGATACTGATTGATAGAAAGTGCCTACTTTAAAAAGTGGGGATTGGTCCAAGCTTAAATGGTTCATGCAATATAAGAAGGTACGTATTCTAAACAAGGATAATAATCGAAAAACATGTGAGTCATATAGAGTATAATGTTAATAATTTATGAAATACTTCTGTTTATGGAAAAAACTAAAACTTACATTAGTGTCCAATGGAAAGAGATGTAGTATTTGGAGAAGCCTTTCTGAGTATTATGGGTTCTAAATAAAGAAATAGTGAATTTAGATAACTGCCTGCCATGAATAAAATATGTACTGACCAAGGTAAAAGTTTAAAAGATTTCTTCTTCTTAGTTTTTTGAAAGTATATCAGCAGCTGGTTATTTACCTTGTGTTTTTTCTTCTTCAGTATTCTTGTGAGTGTCAGCACATGGTGGTGGTCACGTGTGCTCAGTGACATTATTACACTGCCATTGCTTGCTAGCAATGCTTTGTCAGTAGTTGGGAGGGTAAAAGGGAGGTAAGATTTTTTCCTTGCTTTCTCTTAGGTTTTTTGCAGTGCTATCTGTTTGGAAAGGTGACTGATGACATATATGGGTCTAGCAGTGTCACTATTGCTAGGCGACTATTGGTATTTTGCTTTTGGCAAAAGCTCAAATTGTTCATGTCTTCTTTCTGGCTCCTCAGTTTACAGTTGTAAACTTCTTTCTAGAATGCTGGAATTTTATATTACAAATAAAAAAAATATATATAAAGGCATTGGATTCAGATAGCGATGCTAATAGTTTCACTCTTTTGATTTTGCATGGGTGATGCCTTTAATACAGGCTGTTAGCCTAATGGGAAGAAGTGGGCACTTCCTTCTTCCTTTTTGGAAGAGATTCAGCAACGTATTGAAGAACAATGGCAGAAAGTGTGCAATGCAAAAAGACCTGCTGGACTGTATCCACTTATACAGAATTATGGGATTCCTCTCCTATAGTTGATGCTACTCTTCAGTAGCCAAGGATGATGAACACTTTGATGAAGCAAATCAACAGCAAGAGCAATGGAATCAGCTGTTGATGGCCTCAATAAATACAGTGTATTTATTGGAAAAGCTGATGGAATTCTTTGTCACAGCCAGGAAGGCATTGTGGCTCAGACACTGGGCAGCGGACTCTGCTTCCAAACAAGCATTATGGTGAGTTCTGGGCCCTGGCAAAATCCCATTTGGTAAGTCTTTGAAAAAAGGAACAAGGACTTATCACCTGTGCAGAACCCCAGTAAAGGTGACAGTCTACCAAAAACTCAAATAAAACCTTTCCAAGAGGGATCCTCCCAGGCGTTGGAAGTGAGAGCAAGATTGACCAGGTTTTCCAACATTTGAAAGAACACCGTAATAGTGATTTTGTTTTTTTTTACACAGTTGTCAGAATTTGTATTCAGTCCTCCAAGAACCTGGTATGTCCAGACATCAATTCCAAATGTCTTAGAGGAGTGCAAGGTTCTTGCATCTTAGGTGCAAAAATTACTGCAGGCTTAAGCAGTTGTGTCATTTCCAGTGAATGGACAGGAAAATTGATTTTATTCCACACTTTTTCTAATAACAAAGATGAGTTCAAGACAGTTCTAGGCCTAAAGGACTTGAGTTCCTTTGTTCAGACAAGGATTTTTGTATAGAATTATTGCAGATGATTCTGTCAGTTGTTCATCCAGTGTTTTGGATAATTTCAGAAAGACCTAGCAGATGCTTATCCACATGTCCCAATTGCAGAGTGTTACCTAGCTTTTTCTATTTTGCAATGTTCAATGAACATCTCCAGTTCACCTGTCTTCACCTGTCCTTACCCTTGTTATGACTTCAAGGAGTCTCTCTATTTGAGCGGTCGCCAACCAGTGGTCCGCGGTGGTCCCAAATAAAAATTTTGGGGGTCTGCCCCTCTGGTTGGTGCACCCCTGAGTGGGGTCAGGAGAAGGACCTTGCTGGGGGGACACACTGGTCAGAGCCGCAGACCACGTACCCCGAGCAATTCCTAGGCTCGGAGAAGTGGGTAGGCTGTGTCCCTGCATACAACCCGCCCACTCTCCTATTGCAGGCTCAAATCTGTGATGAGAGAGTGGGCGGGGTTATGCCATAATGACGTCACTCTAGGGGAGGTTTCTCCCTCTTTTAGTGATACCCGGCTCCCCGCGCATTACCTGGACAACATACCAGTGCTTGCAAAATTGAAGCTAGATAGAAAGTCACAAGAAAAGAGTTCTCCAGACTTTGACTTACTTTCTGTATAGTCAGTTATACCCAGTTTGAGTATTAAAGTATTTAGGAGTGGAATTTGACACAATGCAATCTTTTTTTTAAATTTTTTGGCCTTTCCGCATGTTTGCACAAATGATTGCATGGGCTCAAAGGGTTCCAGAAACTCAGGCATGGTTGGCAAAAAAATGCATGGTATTTTTGGGGCCAATGTAAGCAATAACTTCTGTTGTTCCAAGGGCAAATGGCACACGCTTTAGATCTAGTAATATGCCTTCAATCAATGTAATTGCCACTCATTGGATCAAAGAATTATTCTTCCCTTGTAAATTTTACAAGATCTGAGGTGGAGATCCTCCAATCATAATTCATTTTAGAGAAACGTTTTAGGCCACAGCACTTGTATTCTAGTCACCACTGATGCCAGCCTTAAATGCTGGGAAGCCCACTGTCTGGGACATTATGTGCAGGTTCGGTGGTGACCTGGGAAGAATTGAAGATCTTTGCTCATGTTCTCAATCAGCAAAGAGTCAAGGTGCTCATGGACAACAGGACATCAGTGCCCTACATCCCCAGGCCAGGCGGAATAAAGAGGGTCTGTCTCGGCCATGATCATTTCAAAGGCAGGGCAGTATCTTCTCTACTTTTCAGCTGCCAATCTGCCAGGCTCGCAAAAATATGTTTGTCAATCAAATCAGCGGATCCTTTCTCAGTCACAACAAATGGTCCCAGAACAGATAGTACCAATGTTTTTTTTTTTTTTAAACATTTGTTATTTAGGGTTTTTCAAAAAGGGAAGGAGAGAAAACCAAAGGAAAAATAACACATTGAAGTAAACATTATTATAAAAAACGGACAAACTTCAGTACATCAGACAATAAACAACATTACAGAATAACCAAATAGCAAAAATAGAGTTAACATTCATATAAAAGCATTCTAAATTATGAACATTGTGTAATAATTCCCAGCAGATATCGTATAATTGTGTGTTAAAGAGTAGACTCATATAACAGTGTCCCACCCATGTATCAAGGCCGATAAACAAAGGGGTCATGGACATAATAATGTGTGAGAGCGGGGGTTACACTGACCAGGAAGTGTTGATGTCGGCATTACAGCCATCGATGATGGCGCGAGTCATGGGGGGTGAGGCAGATAAACCAGAGATGATTGAATTGGGTAGACCGGAACTATTTCTGGAAGGGTTTGTCAAGTTTCCCGGGGTTCTACAGTTCCCAGTCTGTCTGGTCACTGGGTACAGATGGTTTTTAAACACTGGACGTTCTGTTGTCAGATCTGATGGCATATTCAGCGAATGCACAAGCGAATGCACAAGTGCAGAGATTCAACCAGGTACCGCAAAGCTCTAGTCCAAGATGCCTTTACAAGGAAGTGGAAGCCCAACCCGGGGGAAACGCATCGGGGACTTATACGGAAACACGGTCATATTATTTTATTGTGTTAGCACCATACTGTCTAGTAGATTACCCTACTTCTGTGAATTACAACAGAACTAGGAAACACATACAAAAGTTTGTATACATTTTACTTTGTTTATATGTATGGAGTTAATATGTATGAATTTAATACATATGAATAAAATACACTGTGACTCACTACTTTTGAGCCTCAAAGCTCTTTCTTTGCCCTCTCTTTGCAATTTCGTGAATGTATTTAATTTTAAATTATATGGATCCTTTGTTCACCAAAGGTGCCACCACTTAATAATTTATTAATAGGTATGAAATTCATCAAAAGGAAAAGGAATAAAAATGTATTCCAATTTTGAGTGGAATGCATAATCTCATGCTAAATAATGTATATTATTCTGTTAGAAAAATGGGTGAAATACCATTTTGAGTGGAACCGGTAACACAGCTCATTTTATGGTTGAATAGAATGACTAGCAGGTTTCTGTTTTGTATAGCAAAAAACTGTCAGGGTGCCTTCTAGGCTACTGAAAACAAGAATTTGCAGTTACTAATTATTGAAAAGCGGCTGTATGATGACATTGTCATGAATTCTCCTTGAATGCTCAGCTTAAAGCCTCATTTGTAGGAACTATCAAAGGGGAATCCAATGCCTGCATTAATGTTCAATTTACTAAAAAAATAATAAAGATAATAATTAAAAATAGCAATAGTCTAATGTTAGGAAAAGTCATGATGCATATGGCCATTCATTATTTTGCTGAAGTCAACCACCTTTTAAAATACAGTTTTGTGGCAGTAGAGCAGCTGGACCAGTTACATAGTGATCTTCAAATATGAGCTTTTTATCCCCCTTCAGGCAAACCTTACTCATCCTGACTGTCTCCCTATAGTCACAGATGATGTCTGAATCACTACTGTTATACACAACCTTTGGAGTTGGTAAAGGAAAAGACTTGCGGGCATGACTTTATAAAAACGATACAAATGTCCTCTAGGAAAAGATCTCATGTCTGTAATTAAAAGGAGAATACCAAATCTCCCAAATGTTCCTGATTAGAAGGGACTACCCTTGTTTCAGAATGAAATCTCCCTGTCGTGCTTTCCACCTCATTTGTCCCTGTTTTTTGAGGGGGATATATACACCTCTATACAAAGGTAATATTTAACTATTAAAAACTGTTGTTTGCACTAAACCTTTTATCCAGCCTGTAAAATAATAAATTTGTTATTTTGAAAATTTAATATAAAGGAAATGTAGTTATGAAAAAAGCACTTGTGCATTGTGCATTTATCCAATCTTTTATGAGTCTTTATTTTTATGGTTCATAAAATGGTGACGTGGCAGGGTTTGCAAACTTTGTCTACATAATATGAGCTAAAATGCACCCTTCTTACCTATTCTAAAAAGGTAAGAGCTATGGAACACTGGCACATTTACAGAGATTGTACTAACAGACTTTATAACTATTTTTTCCTTAGGGATTCATTCAGATGTATTTGGCCTGTGGATCCAAACCCCTGCATACCAGTAACAGATTCTTAGTTAAAATGGCACTAAAAACTTGTTACTCCTTCCTCATATATAATATACACATATATTATACTCTTATATTCTCCTCAGCTGCTGCATGATATAAACAAGCGCAGATGGCAAACAAAATAAGGCAGCATCTGTCAGAGGAAAGGCGTTAGGAGCAACTTACACACTGCAGATTATTTCCTTAGACAAAGCCTACCCCCACATACAGTGGCACAGCTACATAGAGAAGGAATTTACGCGTGCCAATTCCCTGCAGGAGTATGACTCAGTAGCAAAGATTGGAAAGACTTATAAGCTACCCTGTACGCCATCAGGCTTTGACACAGGCTATTACCAACATGATGATGCAAACAATACAGATCAACAAGTCTGTGCCTCACATGCTTTTCTATGACGGGCAGAAGCTAGATGTCTTCCAACATCAGAATCATCTGTCACTATATTACTGTGCTGCACAGTAACCAGTACCTAAAAGTACCAAAAAGGTTAAAATACAAGGCTATTTCTCAGGTTAGCTGTAGAGGAATAGGATCAAGTATTAAAAATAGAGACACCTTTCTGAGTTAATCCTATGTCGCATAACATTATTTTTGCAGTTTATTTGCACATTCAATGTCCTCCTCAGCTAAGACACATGCTTGAATATGTTTGTATGTAAGGTGGCATTTTGTCTCCTTACTCTCACACGTCTCTTCCTCTCTTCCTTCTCCTCCCACTCTGACAGTTGGAAGAAATCCCTGTATTTCACAATTAGTCATTTTGCTCAGTGAATTAACTCTCTGCTTACCTTAAAAATGAACAAAAGGTTTATTTTTTAGCAAAATCGTTAATACACTATGTAGCAAAAACACACATAATGTATACACGTCAGATGATTCTCGTCTGAATATTGCTTTAGAGCTAGTATCAGATAAGAATCTGATGTGTATACAACTCTCGTCTAAAGTCGCTCATGCATCCATCCTGGTGGATCCAAGAATGAAGAATCACCATAATACAAGTTAAGGGGTAGACAGCCCAGCGGGGTGCCGCTCGTTTGTTTTTCCCCCTGCCCTCTCCATAGAGCAGAACAACATTGTATGTACAGCGCTTGTTCATGCAAGTTTCAGTCTTTTGTCATTGGAAAGGATTGTAAAAGATCCTTTCCAACGACAAAAATCTAGTGTGTGTTACATAGCCTAAGGCTGTCTAAACCTAGTCCTTGAGGATGCTGCAAATTTTTAGTATTCCTTTAAAGGACTACGGTAAATTTAGTATGGTACAATTTACAAAGGGTAACAAAATGAATGTATATTGAAAACCTGGCCTGGGGTCGAGCAGTCCTGGTCTATACAGAGCCTTGTACATACAATTCAAACTTTTTGCTAACCAGCATTACATATTTTTTTAAATACCTTTTTACTATTTTGTCAAGTGAACAGTCTCAGTTCCCCTATTAAATTTTCTGTAAATACCCAATTAGGTTCAGGGACTTAAAAAAAAGGAAGAAAAGCAGGAATTTGCTTTGCACAAGACTAAATATTTGAAGTTAATAAACTTTTAATCTTAATCGCCTTGCTTAGGAAATCTCAGTAATATAAAACTTTTAAAAACTTTTCCTTATGAAGTTCAAAGCACCAGGTTCACTAATGGTTGCTATTCTGAAGAGCATGTCCCTGGGAGACACCACTAATAGCCTTAGACTCTTCAGAGTATGAATCAATATTCTCTACTGAAAAAAGGAGACTAAAAAATAAAAAAAATCACTCACCTTTACTTCCGCAGATCTGACGATCTCTCCAGAGGTCTCCTGGATCAGGTTGCTCATCGTCAAGTTATCTACCTTCGTCCCAGCGTAGATAATGGTTGCCTGGTGCCGCCATCTTCTAAAACACCTGATCTCGCACAGATCGGAAGACCTATCCTCCTGTATATGAGGAAACAAAAAGCGTGCCAATCTCACTGCACATGCCTGAGATTGGCATTTTTGCCCCTATGGGCGGAAAAGCTCAGGATCAGGTATGCGCAGAAGGAGCAGCCAGAAGCATCCTTGGATGCGTGATGTGGGTATCCCTGGAGTACCTTTAAAGTTAAACTTACAAGTCTGTGGTTATTTGGTATTGTTTTTGCTCCCTTTTTAAAGATAGGTAGCACATTGGCCTTACGCCAATCCATCGGTACAATGCTTGTGGAAAAACAAATTACTACAAATTAGAAACAATGGCTTTGAAAAAACAGAGCTCTTTGAGGGCACATGGGTGTAATCCATCAGGTCCTGGTGCTTTTTCCACCTTAATTTTATCCAACGGTTTCCCTTATCAATTTTGAGCCAGTGTCGTTCATTTAATGCTGTGAATTTGCTATTTGCATTTTAGATTTGCACAACTGCTTGTCTTTGCTAGTACCTGCAAAGTTTTCACTGTGGATCACTATTAAAATTTGACGTTCATTTGTGGGGCCCTTTAATGGATGTACATTGCAACAACATATCTTTTATATATTGAAGTGCCATTCACTGCATTTTTTCCCACTAACATACTAAGGAAATATGGTTGCAGCTTATTGTTAAAAATAGTTCATGTCTGGTTTCCATTCTGCTATGGTAAACTCCACTTGAACATGCATTTATATGGTCTACCTTACCATATTATTTCAGAGAAGGTAGTGGAATCTGTGGTGGATATTGACCCAGGTATGTACCAAGATTTTAGAGAGGTAGGTTGCATATAATTGTGTGTAATTTAATTTTTTATTTTTGTTGGCTCCTAAAGTTCCAGAGGGAGAACGAGAAAGTCCTGAGCCTGGCACGTCAGGACAGATGGCGAGAAGTGTTGGTAAGCATTCATATATTGTTCATGCAATAATGTCTCATATCCATGTGTCGGCTTCACAATATATGTGTACTTAATATTCTTCTTTTTTTTTCTACACAGATGTTGTTTCCTAAAAACTCGAGGCCATGGACCAAAAATGGAAGGCCATGGCCAAGATAGTGCTTCATGCACGAAGGGACCTGCGTTCCCCTTAACAAAAAATTATGCAAAACACTTAGGAACTTTTATAATATTATTTATTTTTTATCATAGTTTTTATATTTGTTTATTAAAATTTTTTTTTAATTTGTGTGTGTGTCATTATATTATACTTGACTGTCAGCTAAGTTTTAATTTTGAACTACGCTGGGACAGGGTGGAGAACAGCGGTGGAACAGGATGAAGAACAGCACCGGAACAGGATGAAGAACAGCGCTGGAAACTGAATAATTTATTATTACTAATAAAGAGGATTTGTCATATGAATAATAAGGAATAATGACAGGTCCTCTTTAATATTCATATGACAGGTCCTTTTTTATATATATATATATATATATATATATATTTATACACACACACATGAACACAGTGAAGCACCTGTACAGAGCGTTCGTTCATGGCGCATGGTTGGAACATGCACGATCACTGAACGACCGTACACACAATAGATGGTGAAAGATCGCCGTCCAATCAGATCCACTGTGCGGATCGTTCATTTCCAACAACTATCCACGTTCGTCGGCGTCGTTGGTCACTTTTTTTAGAACAATTTTTGGCCAATCTGTTGTTCGTCGGTCGTTCGTTGTTTGTTTCCAGAATTATTGGACGTGTGTACGCAGCTTAAGAATAGCTTTCCAGTGAGGGAAATCCTTTCTTATTTGGTTACCATGGGAATAAATTTCCCCATTATAAGTTTTTCATACTATTCCTGTGGCAACTACAGATGTTGGATTTACTGTCAAATTTATGTCCTGTGATATTAGTGATTAGGACAATTAGAGAAAGTGAATCTCAGACAGCAGAAGAAAATGTAACTGAGGCTCTAACCACTTACCAATCTGTCAAAATGTAGAGAAACTATTTGTTTTAAGTTATACTTTTACTACTAGGTCACAAGGGAGATATACGGTAAATAATTTGTCAATAGCAAAATTCTCTAATTCCAATAAAGCAAAAATGGCCTTGAATTCCTTTTCTTATGTTACCTCAAAGTAGATGTAAGCTTTGCTTTTTGCTATATTCAGTAACGGTAAAGATTTCTCACACTTCTCCTCTCCAATGGTAATACTATTATTATTTTTACTATTTATATAGTGCCAACATATTACGCAGTGCTGCACAAAGTCTTTAGTCTTGTCACTAGCTGTCCCTCAAAGGGGCTCACAATTTAATGTCCCACTGTAGTCATATGTCATTAACACAAACTAAGCTGAATTTGAGAGAAAACCAATACTATCAACACCTGACACCTGTGACATACAAGTTTAAAATATCCACAGCTGTCACCTGATTACTTAGAAGGTGGGCCCCAGAAGCTTCACCTATAAAACTTAGTTGTGAGGATTGTGCTTTTGATGTGTATGTGGATACCCAACCCCAACCCATAAGCACTCCTTGCTGCAAAGGGACCCAAAACGGAGTTCCTTGAACCTCCAACTGTTCTAGAAGAGACATTACTTTATCCAGATAGACTAGTTCTATTGTACACCCCACCTCTTGACAAGATTCTGTATGTGATGACCCTGTATAAGGGCTTATAATACTGCCTAGTTTACCAGCTATTGAACAAGAATGCCTTCTGTTAGACTATATATATTGCCCAATCGAGAACCACAACTAAAAGACTATAGTGAAGTAATTCTGGAGTCCAGTACCACTTCCCCCTCTTTAACTAGACCTTTTCTAGTTTCTTCATGAGTAATGGAATGCAGACAAGCACTATTACCACCACACTAGCCTTTGGTATGATGATGCACCAGTGAAAACACTAACAAAGAAGTAACACTTCTATTCATCCCCTAAGCCTAGGCCGATATTATCTAAACTCCAAACTGGAATTATTGTCCTCAGATGTACTTTCAACACAAACTACTTGCCTCATAAACTACTGGCTTGTGGTTCATCTACCAGGCACAAGCCTTCTATCCCTGGATCTGCTTTAAGATATGTATGTGCTTCCAGCCTCAGAGTCTGTCTGCTACACATGGCCAGTGACAAAACCCTTCTGGCCTCCTCCATATACTGAAGAGTAAAGGGTAGTATAGAGGTAGTGGTTGAAAGAAAAACTTCTGTTTCACTCATGTTGTCTCTTTTTTTTAAGAGCTGTACTTTTACTACGTCTCTATTAGCTTAAATAATAACAAATATCCCAAATAATAAAAATATATTTATTAACAGAGAAATTATTTAACAAATATAAAAAGCTTAGAGAAGCTAAAGAGTGGTTACCAAGACAAAGTAAAGTGATATGTTAAGCAAACGTCAATCCTCCATGTGATATTGGGAAGAGTACCAATGTTAGATCCCCCCTTAAAGATACGATTGTTGCTGAGCGTGCTGGAAAATCAGGATGCAGGGTGTGGGCTGAGAGGTGATCGTCACAATCTAAATCCTGTAATTTGACTGTGCTCCAAGAAAGTGAGAGATTGTAAGAGAGTAAGAATATGTGTAAAAAAGAACATGTAAGAGAGCAATGAAGTAGCAGAGTAAGAAAGTAAGAGAGTATGTGAGTATAAGAGAGAGTCGTAAGAGGGTGATTGGTTTTGTGCTGCCACTTTTTTTATAGCCAGGATCCCACCTTACATTCTTCCACACCCATGCACCCATTTCCTACTCAGGTGAACTCCTATCACCACTTTTGGGATCTTCTGTCCACCTTTTGACCAGTTGGTCAAATCACCTTTGAGGGTTATCAGCTAGTTGTGATGTCTATAAACCAGGCAGGATAATTGGAGGCGTCTTTGAGGTAGAACTAGGAGGAGATTTTATCTTCTATTCTGGTTGCTTGGTCAACATCTCCCAGTTTTGTTCTTAGGAAAGTAAACCTTCACCAAGGCTCACCAATAGTCATGTTGAACTCATCATCTCAAATGGATTGTGCAACAGTGCCTATTTTATACAACTATGTTTATACAACTATGTTTTGCACTCTAACAGTGGTACTTTGCCATGTCATCATGGAATTTACAACATCAGGATGACCTATTGCCACAGAAAAAGTGTGAAGTTTTTTGGTGTGGTTTGGAGTGGTGAGTGAGGGCAAAAAGTTGCATCAAGGAACAGTACAAAGCCAGACATAAAAATGCTGCAAGTATGCTGCTCACATTATGGATGTGTTATGTTTCCCAGTTACATTTAAAAAAAACAAATGAGTAAATCTTATAATTAGCATTCAAATCGTAATTTAAAACCTATAATTTCTTTAGTTTAACAGCAGAAAGATTGTAATCTGAAGAGGAAGCAGACAAAGCCTAGCTGCAGGCATATAGTTTTTAGACTGCAACTAAAACTATAGATTTTATTTGTGTTACAGTATTTTAAATTAAGTGCTACTTAGTATTGTTCATGTTACATTAAAACCCTGAATTTGGCTGGACTTGAATTGTTTTTATGACTGCATTATGTTTTCTATCAACAATGGAATTTCAAATGTAAAGGTTAGAAAAGGCCATATTTTTTTATACATCTGTTGGGGCTTCTGGTAGAAAAAAAAAAACAAAAATCAAAAGATTCTAACACATTTTTAAAAAAAAAAGTATTGTATTAGGAATTGAATGTTCTATACTATAATGCAATATTACCTTATCCATATTTGGAAATACAGATATCTGTACAGAAAGAAAAACACTAAGGGGTCCAATTATAAAGCAGTTAATCTGTCATTCACCAAAACATTCCCTGGTGCGTTTTGGTAAATGTCAGATTCGCTACTTTATAGATAGAGTCCTAAAAGGTGCAAATGTTACCAGACATAAAAATAGCAAAATTTTCACATATTATTTTAAAAGTGTTGTTAAAATGATAATGTTTATATATGTAGCAATGTAGTACTTTCACCTGTTTATTCTGCCTGTTTATACATTAATGTATTCTATGGTAATTACTGCAGTGTGTGTTTTGCCATGTTCCAAGATGGCTGCTGTGCCCTCGGGGATGAGGTCATCAGTACTGACCTAGCCTGGGGCAGGGATTCTTGGGTAAGCCCTTGGGAAGGACATGCCCTGGAGAGTGAGAGACTCAGATTTAGTTGCATGCCCAGAGAAAGTATAACTTCAGACTGTACGTTATGGCACAGTCCTCTCACTGAGACATACTGAAAGGACTTTAACATGTTTACACTGCTGCTGTTTGAGGATTGCAAAGTTTGATGTTACACTGGATTTCATATTTTGTTACCATTCAATACAGAGACTCTTTCTGCTAATACAGTGTGAATTATTGTCTATAAGTATATTATTCTCAACTGGGACTGCACTTGTTACTCACAAGACCCAACTGAGTGGAGGCACTGCGCTTATGAGAGATTTCATCCTGTTTCCACAGATAAAGTAAAGGCTTTGCTCCTGTTCATCCGCATAGGTTGCGCCACAACACACCAGTAGCCTGCAGAGTGGGTCAGAATACGGCTACATATACACATGGAGAGTTTATTAAATGTGTCTATAAGTGTTTATAAGTAAACACTTATAACACTTATATTCAATCCAGGCATGCAAGCATTTGCACAAAAAAATAAATCCTGTCATGCCCGTGCTAACTGTACATGTGCCACAACATCTTTCATTGCTTTAGCTAATCTTTCACAACCCTGCATGGCTCAGGTGCCATTAAAGCAGACCAGCCATTGGAAGAAAATGAATTGCAGTGTACAGTTTACCGGCTCACTGTAATTACACTTTTTCTAACAAAAGGATTACGTAAAATATCAGCCTCATAGGAAAAACAATGTTTTTCAAAACATGAGAATATATTCAATTTTTTAAGGCATCCAAACCTAAACACTCTATACAGATATGCACCTAAAACAGTTCATTAAAGTCACATATAAAATTTATTTTACTGTACATTCTCATATAAGATGGCCCCTCCATTAATAACTGTAAATCAAATCCAGCAAATACATGTAATTGTAGCCTTCTATTCGCAGTTATACCTTGTGACACCAAGGCAAGATTGGAGGTGGAAGGAAGATATATTTGCCCAAGATTCCTCTCTTATGAGATATATTTGCTCAAGATTCCTCTTTTATGTGAGGTATATTTGCCTAAGAGTCCTATGTGAAGTAGCAGGTGGAAGACTCTCACCTGGGAGATAATTAATGAAGAAGCACTGAGGGTGGGAATATAACATAGAGCCAGAAGCTCAATCAGTAGCTTGGTTTGGAGAGAGACAGACAGGGGTTTGTGTCAGTGCAGCTCTATTTGGAGAGACACAGACAGGGGTCTGTGTGAGAGTTCAGCTCTGTTTGGAGACACAGACAGGGGTCTGTGCGAGTTCAACTCTGTTTGGAGACACAGCCAGGTGGACTGTGGGAGAGAGCTCTGTTTGGAGACACAGCCAGGTGGACTGTGTGAGAGAGCCCTGTTTGGAGACACAGAAAGGTGGACTGTGTGAGTGAGCTCTGCTGGAGACTCAGAAAGTTAGTCTGGGTGAGAGAGCTCAAAAGTGAGTAGAAGGTTGCCGAAAGCTTGGTTTTGAGCTGACAGGGAGAAACCCTCCAGCTGATAGACAGGGATGTCTGATGTATAGTAAGTGCCGGACAGGCAAGGTTTTCTTTTGCTGTTTTGTTATTTTATCTGCAACCTTCAATAATCCTGGCTGCAAGCCAGCTTAAACCTCATACCTCGGTGTGTGATCTGAGTTGACTGTACCAGACAAGTGTCCTTTGACCCTAGCAAAGGCGATCCTGAGCGTAACCCCTCACAACCTATATAAAATTTGTAACAATTAATCCATTTACTACAACTGATTTAAACCAGTCATTCTTATCAACTTCATGTATTAGATGTACTATCTATTTGTTTGATATTTGGTTGGTGGTACTATAACTTTCAGCATCAAATTGATAGTGACACAAAATATGGTTTTTGATGGGTTTGAATGATTTAGCTGAACATCCAATCAATCAAAAATACTGCAATGTGTTTGGCTAGCTTAACACTTTTCACACAAGATACCTACTCAAAAAGTGTAGATGGCATTGTTTATGCCTGTATGGGAGTACTCTTGACCATTGCTGACCTTCAAAACATGCTAACTTGTTTGTCTTTGCTTTCAGTACGTGGAAGTAAACCCACCATACTCATCTGTTCCTTTGCAGGACACCTCCATCTTCTTCTTTTCATTCTTCTTGGAGTTGATCTTCTGCCATCTTGAATGGCCAAAACAGAATGGCACAATAGTTCAGTTCATTCATTCCTGAAATGCGTAAAAGAAACTTGGATTGCTTTTGCGCAGCTCAGCCAAATATGACAGCTGCATGGCAATCAGGCAGGTAAGAACAGTTTTTGCAGAAAAAAGGGTGGCTTTTCATGACTTGGACTAGGATGGAAATATTGTGCTCAAAGAACAGAAATAGTATTGTTTGAAGTCAGTTTTATACAAACACACTGCAAAAAAATATTCCAATGGGTAATAAGTTTAAGAGGCTTAAATAAAAACCTATTTGACCCACAGCTAATGTTAAAAAGCCATTTTTAAATGATGAACCACCTTCATCACTTAAAAATTATGAAGAATATAACAAAAGTTGTAAAAAGGTAAAAAATTTTCAAAACTTCAAAATGAAAGAGATTGCAAAATAAAGTAAGGCAAACCCCAAAGTTTTTTAAATATAATATTAGCAGAAAGATCAGATCTAAATATGTGAGCCCCTTAAAGGATGTCTCGGGTTGGTAACAGGGAATAAAGAAAAGGCGGATTTACTAAACACTTTTTTTTAGCTCTGTGTACACAAAGTAAAATAGCAGAGCTCAAGTGCAAATTGCTAATAGCAATGTCACTGCCTTAAATGAGTAATAATGGCTCAAAATTGATATGATTGAAAAAAACAGATAAAATTGAGGTTGATAAAACACCAGGACCTGATAGATTACATCCACCTGTCATTAAAGAGTTGAGCTCAGTTATTTCAAAGCCATTGTTTTTAATTTTTAGAGACTCTTTATTTTCTGGCACGGTACCAGTGGATTGGCATAAGGCCAATGTGGTACCTATCTTTAAAGAAAGAGCATAGTCATTACCAAGTAACTACAGACGAGTAAATTTAAGTTCTAAAGTTGGAAAGATCCTAGAGAGTTTGATAAAAAAAAACCATTGAAGAGTTTCTGCTGGAAAATAATATTTTAACTGATAGTCAGCATGGATTCAAGAAAGACTGAAGATGACAAACAAATATACTCGCTTTTTATGAGGAGCAGCAGTTGACATTGTTTATTTGGACTTTGCATTTGACACAGTACCCCACAGACTGTAATATGCAAATTAGGGTCTATAGGTTTAGAAAATTCAATCTGTAAATGGATAGGGAACTGGTTTTAAGACTGCATCCAGAGAGTAGGGATAATTGATTCATACTCTGATTGGTCTAAGGTCTATGTGGTGTATATCTGGGTTCAATGTTGGGACCATTACTGTTTAACATACTTATACAATCTTGGGGGAATACATGTGGGGGAGTCAGAAATGGAAAAAGATCTGGGGGTTCTGGTAGATCATAGACTTAATAACAGCATACAATGATACGCTGCAAGATCTAAAGCTAGCAAAGTACTTTTTTTATTAAAAGAGAAATAGACTGCAGAGATGGAGGCCCTGATTTATTAAAGTTCTCCAAGGCTGGAGAGAATACACTTTCATCAGTGAAGCTGAATGATCCAGCAAACCTGGCATGAATCTGGTCCAGGATTGAAAAGATTTGCTAACAAATAGCTAATGACTTTTAAGAAAACCATTCCAGGTTTGCTGGATTACCCAGCTTCACTGATAAAGTGTATTTTCTCCATCCTTGGAGAACTTTATTAAATCAGGGCCATAATCCTGCCCCTGTACAAAGCATTGGTCAAACCACATCTGGAATATTTTTGGGCATCAGTATCACTGGGTAAAATAAATGAAAAATTGATTAGTTACAAAATTCAACATAATTACAGTATTGCAGAATCTTTTGACCAGGTTAATTTATGAGTGTGTTAATTGTTTAATTTTATTTATTTTACCTACCAGCTTTAAAAACATAATATTTTGCATTTTACTTTGGTATGGGAAAAGGATAGTGCTGATGTTATTTTGGTTAATGACATGTTTTGGTGAAAACTTTTTTGGCTGTGATGAGTTAGTAGTCCCAAATCGTCATATATTTGTGCATATAAATAATCAATAATCTCTCCTGCCAAGTAAAATATATTACTAAAAAAGTTACAGTACCTATTGCCTGCTTTTTCTGTCTTCTTGTTGTAAAAACATTGTGCAGAAATTTGTGGCTATGACTATATATCTTCATAATATCATCATGAGAGATGAAAAGGGAATTTAGTTTAGCAAATAACATTTTTACTTACCAAATATTAGGATAATGTATAAGGTATTTACATAAATCCAACTATAAAAATATCACTTAACATTCCATTATAATGGAGGCAAAAAAAAACAGTTTGGAATCAATTACGGATAAGTATCCCTGTTCAGTTCTGGGAATTTATTTCTCTAAGTAACTAAATAGCTTGCAAAAGTTGTATTTATTGGGTAATAACATAAAATACAAAATACATGTAGAAATATGTATGTTTGCAAGTAAACATTTTTAGGTAAAAATATTTAATTGAGTAATAGGGAGTGAAGAGAAAAAAAAATCAGATTTTTCTGAAGAGCTCTGACAATAAAAATGAAAACAATGAAAGGACTTTGAGCAATGAAACAACGAAAACAATGAAAGAGCCTTGAAGCCTCCTCTTGCAATTATGAGTAGGGATAGTCAGGGAACTTTTGCCTGACCATCATATTTTCACAGACTGAGAGCATTTTCATGAAAGTTAGGATTATTATTTCCATTTTACGACTCTACATTGCTGACTTTGCAAGTAATCAAAGTCCCTGAACATGGTATTGTCACCAGATTTCCAAGGCATGTGAGGGGGCAGGGGCCTATGGGAACATATCACAAGAAAAATATAAAAAGCATGTAATTTTTTTTCTTCAATAATATTATCCCAGCACACACACAGTTGCAGTTTTTTTCAGTAGTGGTCATGGCATTAAATGAATAAAAACAACGGACACAACAAAATTTGAGACCATATTTTTTAGTCTTAGCGGTCTATCTATAAAGCATTAAATCTGACATTTAGCAATCTTCTAGGTGCATGTATTAAATAGCAGTGGTATTTTATATATAATGTTTTATATAAAATCATGTGGGTAAAAAATAATAATTTGAAGGTGCAATAATGATGCACATGTGTGCTATACATTCTAATTTCAAGATATTCCTATCATGAAAATACATTGGAAATTGTATATTTGATTTGAAAACAGTTATGAAACAATTATTTCAGTATACAAGCAGAAAACAGAAAATTGAGAAAAAATGTGGGCAATAAATTGGCAATTGTGACTACATGGGAACAACAAAGTGGCAAATATGACAACTTGTTAACAAATGGGTAACCATATTGGTGTATGAGCAAATATGAAAATATGTGGACACAAAAATATGTTCCAACAAACGCCCTCCTTCCATTAAAAGACTTACTAAACCTCCGATGCAGGTCTACTAGACAATCCATGGCAGTGCCTGGCTTTCCATGACTTGTTTGACAAAAGTTTGCTTATTAGCCCTACAAACAGTAAGAACTGAGTTAGGTGTGCCTTTAAAGTTTAATAACAACAATGAAGATAGACAGGACTAGTGTTCGTGTTCGAATTCGGTTTGTCCTTATATTCGACCCGAATATGGCTGTTCGAATTGGGCTAGAATTTTTCCTCCCATTGACTTTAATGGTGTTCGACTTTGACATTCGACCACCCGAATAATGTTGCTCTATTCGAGCGAATAGCTGACAAATCGAATAGTGAGCTATTCGACCAACACTGGACAGGACTTTAAAGGTAGCAAAAAATGTATCTTAACAAATTAAATCAACAATAATTTTTTTTTATATTTTATTAAAACAAATTACAAATTACAAATTACATTAAAAACAATAAAAAATACATCATCATCTCAGAAGTATAATCCAAACTTTAAACGGGATCTCTAGATGATGATTCTCGCAAGCTCACTAGATGATACGCATTTTGCAAAAACAGAGTCCGCTTCATCAGAAAACAGTCTTCACATACACAGAGCCGCTTCTAACTCTTGGAAGCAGCTCTGTGTGTGTGAAGACCATTTGTTAGATGAATAACTGAGGACAAACATTGTTATAACACATGGTAATTCGAGACACCTGTGAATATTATCTTTTCTTGTGAGCTTAAAGTTCTTTAGGGGAACTTAAGAATGCTGATGAAACTAACATGCGCTGCTTTTGGGGCTGATTGTCTCGTGGTCCCTTGCCTCCTTTGACGTCTGAGGCCAATTTTTTGAAAGCTCACCTTTGGTATGTTCAGGGGCAGGGTGTAGGGAAGAAATATTTTTTTTTTAAGTGCAACACAAAAAAAAGGGTGCAGCACTTGCCCTTTTAGTCTTTAGTCTTGAGCCTCCCAGGAAACCTACATCACACATCCCGGGAAGCTCTTTTTGAAGGGGCATTTTCTTTAATAAAGGGAAAGACATGCTTATCCCACGCATGCACAGCTCTCTTTTTTCCTCTTTACAGCGGGCTACGTCTTCAGTGCTGGAATGAAGAAAAATTCCTGTACCTTGCCCAGTGGAGCTTACAATGTCTGTGGTAGGTGTGGTCTGCTCTCAGGTGTGCTAGAGCCTGGAGGAAGCCTAACTTTCCGCCAGGAGGAAAGAGTGTGCCTACAGAGAGACTGTTTTATCTTCCAGATGGATGACCCTGACATGGCAGAGGACAAGGTATCTGGCACCTGTAACAGAGTTGAAGCTGTGTCATGCTTTTGGCCTTTGCAAGCTGAAGCCTCCCAGTGTGCATATGTGCCTAGGTTTTAGAACAGCACAGGAAGGAAGGGAGAAGCAAGCAGTGTTCATGGTGATGGGAGCATAGCAGCATGCGGTAAGGCTGGGGTGTGTTTGGAAGATGGTAAGAATGCTGGGACCAGTAGTCCCACTGTGATGGTTGCTGCAGGATCACCAGGAGACATTGAAGTGCCTGTAAAGACTGTTGGGGAACCAGCTGCACCTGTGAGTGACACTGCACAAAGTTCTCATGTTGTTGAATTATTACAGATGTTGTTATTACAGACTCAAGCATACCAGCAAAAGCGGCAACTGAACCTGCACCTGACAAATCTGCATGGACGAACCCTGTTGCTAAGGGTGATTTTGCAGTGGAAGGTGCACAGCCAGTCCTCGTAGAGTCTGTACTTCCATATGCTGCTATGGTGAGGGAAGCAATGATCTCATTTTGAAAATTGTTTTTTTCTGTCAATGAAAATTTTGCCCTAATTTCTCCCATAGCCAGCGAAGAATATGTCCTTTTGTTTTGTAAAACCCCAAGGGCTGGATGCTTTATGGGAACATTACTGCTTTTTGAGCCTATTGTAAAAATTTAAACTGGGAAAGTCCAACTCTATATAGTGAGTCCAGACGAAACATGATAAAGCCAATCACCACTATGATGAGGATGAGTCAATCCACTCAGCAGATTTGTCAGTTTGATTGGGGTGGTATGGTGAGCTTGTGACCCCTTTAAGGAAGGTGTGTGGATTTGGACGGGTGCATGGAAGGCATATGTACGGTTGAAAGTGATTGCGAATGTTGTACAGCATGTCTCCTTCTCTGCCTTCATAGGCCAAGATAGAATTGTGGTGTTTTACCCCATTTAGCCAAAACTGTGCCGTAAGTGTGGAGAGAAGGAACATTTTGCTGCTGCTGTGTGTGAGGTTAAAAAACGATCTTTGTCATCAAAAGGTGCAACCTCTGTGTTTAGGTAGACCATTTCTTTAACCTAGCCCCTGAGGCTGTGGAAGATCAGCTGCAATTAGATATGCAAGAAGATGGGAGAGATGTGATGAATCAGCTGTGCTTCTGAGGACATTTTTGCTGAGGGCAGTGTGAGTGGAATTGTTGCTTGCCCTTCTGATTCAGTTAGTGTGTTGCCCTCCCCTTCTGTCTCTGTGTCTGTTGTGCCTTAGACACAAGAGTGTGAGGAAGACTTCAGGAAGCCGGTATAGATGCTCAGAAGATCAGTTAGAAAGTTGGGGCAGGTGGAAAAAGAAAAGGTTGCAAGGGGAGGATTCTAAAACTTGGCAGGCAGTGGGAAAAAAGTGAAGCAGGATGTAGTAGTTCGGTGAGGTCGTTGGTGAATGGGAGGTGGCACAAAAAAATAGATTCATAGATAGGCAGATACAATGGATAGGCATAGATGCTAGGCATTGTCCGATGGGGAGGTGGAACCAATAGAAGTTGGTCATGGGGTCCATCTTTAAAACACTTCATCAGGTAGTTTGTGTAGAAGTAAGGTCAAGAAGCAGCTAATCCAATCATCCTGAGACCCAGCTCAGTTTTGATACATTTTTTTATGGTGTGGTGGTCCAATATTACACTTGGATGCACAGTGCATACAGAGAAAAATCCTTCCTGTCAAGGAGGTGGTGAATGAAAATTCAGGAGTTTGACAAACTGAGAATGGCGGAATCATGGTGTATTCAGATTTATGGATAGGTGAATATTTATTACATTTGCTTTTTTGTTGCTTGTTCCTGCATCCCACAACAAAAGTGATGATTCTTCTCTCCCCTCTACGAATAGTTGCAGCACAAAGGAAAGCTGAACTCAGATAGCTTTAATGCATTTGAACCCAAGAAGTATTTGTTGCTGGCATTATCTAAATCCAATAAAATTTTATTAATTATTAATTTTTTTTGTTGTTTTTATTGGGCACAACCATTACAATTTGGCCACTCAGCACTCTTTAAAAGTTCAATGTAGGATATATATATATATATATATATATATATATATATTTATATATATAAAACAATAGATAGTAAATTATCTACATTTTAGATCATATGTTTTCTAAAATGTTTATTCTAAGTAAAACTTTACAAGAATACTTCAAAAGGCATGGTCACTCAACATGCACTTTTCTTGCATGTCATCTCACTTTGACAGTTCATGTAAAAAGTTCTCCTTCACAAACAGAACTTGCTTTGCTCGATTAGGTGAAATAACTCTATTGGGCCCCCTTTTTTTAACGTGTGTATACAGAGCTCCCACTGAGTTCTGGTAGCCTGTGACAGCTTTAGATTCCCAAAGCTGGCACAACACTGGTAAAGTGCTGTTTTTATCAGCAAAATTATTGGCACATTTTTGTTCACCTTGCTCAAAAAAGTGTCAGTCAGCTGACATGTTCATCACTTTTATAATCGATCACCAGGTCAGTGTACTTGTGTTTTCTAGCTATTGCACTATTACCACTGAAATCATATATTGACAATCAGTATGACTGCTACTTAACTAATCACCAGAAAGTGGTCCCCACTTTGATAGTTGAAATGCCAAAGGACCACAGTAAAGATCAGAGGTGTTTGTTTCAAACACCCTGATTGCCACTTTTGCCATGATCACCAAATTTAGCTGGGTCACTACTTTTCCTGTGGTTACACATTCCAAAAATGAAGATCATGAACATTATAGGAATTAATTTGCAGTGCCAAGAACCTATTCATAATGGCTATATAGCCGTGTGCTTGGCAAGCATGCACTCAACATGAAAAATGATCAATGATATTATGTACTTAACATGTACAATGATCTACAATGTTAAGACAGCTTACCATTTCTAAATGATAAAAAAGAAAATTATAATGAATTATATATCCATCTGCAGATCCATATATTCAAAAACTATCCATTACTATACAACAGCCATTTGTGATCATTTTAAATTTCTTTATTGTCCAATAACCTTAATTACAGAAAACAGAAAATTGCAAATAATAAATATATGATTGACAACAAAAAAGTGAATATATACATATGATTAAACAATCAATAAAAATTTACCAGTCTGACTTTCCACTGCCCACTTAATGACATGCTTTTAAATGTATAGAAGACTGTACCGTCCATCATTAAGTCCTAATATCAGTGATGTAGTGAATGAGGACAGCAGGCTGACAGCAGAAAGACCACTGTCATTTTAAAAAACACTAAAGACACATATATGTATACTACAAATCTCTATTGTACAGGGCATGAATGGAAAAGTTTTAATAAACAGGTTTTAGAGTAGTCTATAACCTACCTTTGTATGATTTTTGTTTTTGAATTCACTGTTTGGCCCAAATCTATTGATTAACTTCAAATTGCATACACAATCTTCATACTGCAGATTGGTACAGAAGTTGGAAACTGGTGATTATATATATTTTAAGCTTCAGATGATGTAGTTTTAAAGTTGAAAAATAAAGAACATCTACAAAATGCAACTTAATAGCCTGTAGGTGATGTTGTCTTGATTTAAAATTAGAATTTAGAGATCCAGAAAACTCACTAAAGTGATCAATTTCACCTACTGTGCTTGTATACTGTGCATGTTTTCTGTACCATATCTTCATTTGACCTTTCTGCCCAATGCTTGCAAAAGGCACTGAACAATCTTTGTAAGGAATCACTTTCTGGTAATAAACCTATTGTTTCTCATATGTGATATTCTCAATTTATTCCTAAATCTTTTATGACTATAATAAAAGTGAGGTCAAGAAATGGTGCAATACCATAAGAAGCAATACCATAAAAAGTCTCCACCACAAGTAAAGTGTGATTTTAATAACCATTCATGCTTTTTTATATCATTCTGAGAGTCTAATCACTGGTAAAAAAAATAGAGTACTTATCAGGAAAGATACATCAGATGAACTAGTTTAACAGTACACAACTAAACTGGTATTTGCAAAGCATTTTAAATAAACGTTAGTACAAAATTACTGTACATTTTTTACCAGTTTATGAGCATTTATTGTGATGCTAGAAAAATACTAAAATCCAATATTTATGGTATCCTGCATATATTGATGTCTCATCAGTGACCACTGTAATCTAGATTTCATTTAAACATGTTCTTATGTCTCCTCTGGTGCTCATGCTTTTGAGGCACAACACTCTAAACACTTGCAGCAATTTAAACAATTGAAACAACTGCTGCACTGGATGCTCTTACAACATTTCTGGCAGCAGCAGCAGCAGATATCTGAACATAGAGTGGTGCAGGACTCTAGGCATTGACAGGTTTTGCTGCAATCTAGGCACTGACAGTTTTTGCAGCAATCTAGGCACTGACAGATTTTGCAGCAATCTAGGCACTGACAGATGTTGCAGCAATCTAGGCACTGACAGATTTTGCCGCAATCTAGGCACTGACTTATTTTCTCACAATCTAGGCACGGACAGGCTTTGCAGCAATCCAGGCACATGGATTCTTCTAAGCATGGACAGCAATCAAAACAACTGAAAAATTCAGGGATACACTGAAATAAGATAAAAAAGCAGTCAATGATTTGGGACTAAATAATGCAAAATAATTACACATGCAACATAAATAAATAAAAAGCACATCAAATAGATCAAAGTCATAATATTTGTTGAATTTCTAAAAACTCATGCTTTGAATGACAAATGCAAATATTTTTAATACAAATAACATGGATATTATAAATATATTATATTATATATATATATATATTATATTATAAATAAATAAAAAAAAACAAATACAAGGCTGTAGCATCCTTTTAGACAGTGAGATTGAGGCTTCAGTAGCCTCTCTCTCTAGATGCAGCCGAGTTCCACTTTATATTCTGTTGAAATATTTTACAATTAACTTGGTTGGTTAAAATGTAAAACAACTTTATTTTTTTCTTTTGTTTCTTACTTTTTAAGTTTTATAAATAGGCCTCAGAAACATTGGACTCTTATGTTTAGAATTCTGTTTTTAGAGGAAAGTTGGTTTTCAGTAAATTGGAGTAGAACAGTATGCAAACAAAGGTTTACTTTACATAAGGATTTGCTGGTGTTAGATTTGTAGGAAGGTATTTTGAGGGTTAGGGGTAAGGTTACACGGAGAGTTAGCTTGTTGGGGATCTAGAACCAGGGCATCCTTGCCTGTGCCACAAATTACCGGCATTAAGCTTCTAGCAACAAATTTATCAATATGATAATCTATAATCTCCAATTTATTAATCCTTTAAAAGTAACTGACTAACTAAAAGTAACTATATTAAAATATTGATCACATTTACAGTAGCTATGACTACATTTTATTATTTTTCCTATACGTCAATAACATTAATGGTGTTTTGATTCTCTCCTAAAGAACAAACTTTTTACATTTTTTAAAGTTCCTAATTATTTTCTCCTAAAGAACCAAAATAACAATACTGCAGTTTACTAGTCACAGGATGAGGTAACTGTATTCATTTTATTAGTTTATTCTTTTTTATTCATGGGGTCATCCTGTCAGTAACAGATTTTTGCATCAGGTTGACAATGGTTTTGCATCATACTGCATTATTGGAAAAGCAGCATTATCACACTAACAGGGGCGGGACTACAGAACATCCTCCTCTTCTCCAATATCATAATAAAAATGTTTAGTCCACCTAGAGAACTAAGCAAAAATAAACTTCTGGTAACTGGTAACAGTAAAGCATGCGCAGAGTGCACAGTTAAGTACAAACAGTTAAGTTACCTTTTTGCAGGATCAACAGGTACTGGTTTTATGCTTATTGGTCAAATATAATAAAATGCTTTCGACTATAAATTTAACAAATAGGAGCAAATAAAATGCATTTTCTGTAAGATTTTGTAAATATTCTTAAAATTCAAATAAATATAATAATGAACATAAGGATAAATTCAGGTAGTTGCAAGTTTTTTGGGTGAGTAATTATAAATAAGGTAAATGACTAGTTGGCAAATCTTGGGTAAATATGACATCTGACCCTTTATGAATAGGCCCCTTGGTCTCCCTGGTTTAGTAAAATGTTATTTTAATATAAAATAATTGCTTACTGAATTCTTGCAGAAGAAGCAAGATAGCAAAATGCCGATGATTCCAATTCCAATTAAGATCCACTGAATGAGCAGGATGGAGAAAACGAATAAATACATGTGAGTATCACACCTAATTTTTGACGGGTCAACTTGATAACGTCTGAACACCCACACGCTGCCTGTAAGAATTAGAACATTTTAACAGTCCATTAAATTGTGCAATATAAGGTCTTCTGTAGACCTAACATAAGTCCAGCAAGCATTTTAACAAATACATATATATCCATTATACCATTTAATTTATTACAAATATATCCATTTTATTATCTATGTAACCTAGAGTAAAGAGTGAGTTTAAAGGCATTTTTATAGTGACACTTTTCAAGTTACAATTGTAACATTTACTGGAATTTACGTGAAAATCTACTTGTTGATCCACATTTTGATAATTTGACCTCTTTTTGTTATCTGTATATCAGACAATAAGGTAGATGTATACATTAAAGACTCACTGCCCAAACCTAAAAATACTTTAACCCTACAATGTTTCTAGTTGGTGTAGGTGATGCCACATGTTCTCCTTGGGAAGATGGGTGACTGCAATACCTTCATCCTTTTGTTGCAAGTTTAAT
The DNA here is from genome assembly GCF_032062135.1 of Pyxicephalus adspersus. Taxonomy (NCBI): domain Eukaryota; kingdom Metazoa; phylum Chordata; class Amphibia; order Anura; family Pyxicephalidae; genus Pyxicephalus; species Pyxicephalus adspersus. The sequence goes on from NC_092866.1 coordinate 28,281,381, forward strand.
GGTTATTAAACTGCAAATTAGAGCAAAGTGAACCCACCTAGGGGTTGGGAAATCTGCAGTGCAGAGAAAAATTATTACATAGCAATTTAGTACTTTTTGCAGGCCTTTATACTTATTTAGATGGATGTGCACCAGCATCTAGCACAAAATTGGCTCCTGCTCATATGGGCATTGGAAGAAATATCCTTAGGCAATAGGCATGATTTATTAAGGCTTTCCAAGACTGGAGGAGATAGATTATCATGGGAGAACCTGGGTGATACAGCAAACGCGGAATAGATCTGGTCCAGGACTGAAAACATTTGCATTTTTTTTAGGAATCCAGGTTTGTTGGATCACCCAGGTTCACCCATGATAGTCTATCTTTTTCAGTATTGGAGAGCTTAAATAAACCCGGCCCAGTGTTTCATAATCCTGTGAAATACTGGACCGTGGAGTTAGGTCAGACGTAGTCATAATTAAGTGGTACTTTAGCCTTGATCAAAATTAATCCGATTGGATGTGCAGTAAGCAAATATATACTACAGCTTTGGACAAGATCTCAGTTCAGCAATGGCAAGTACATGATGTTAGGCACAATGCTGCAGTAATGCATGGTAATTACTAATGAAATATTGACTTCACTGTTTAAAGTAGATTGCTACATAGACTGAGCTTTAGGGGGTAGCTTTGTGTGTATGTGTGTACACAGAAAACATTATTTTGTTATGGAAGGATTAGTGGGGCATTTTTCTATTTATTTTTGTGGAATATATACTTAATTAACCAGGTTGATAATAATATTTTTAGTATATGTCTCATGTAGACTAAATTAACACAATACTTTCTTGTAAGATTTGTGCATTTTTTTTTTGATTTGTCAGTCCACCTCACCAAAGTAGAAATATCTCTATAAATATAATACCATTGATAACTTAACACAAAATAACACTGTGTATCATACTTTAGTTTAGTGTTTCTTGACCTTTTTTTAACATGGGGGAACCCCTTGAAATAACGTTCAGGTCTCCTGCTATAATTGCTATACTGTATTCACAGCCCAGGGTCCATTAGCTTGGTGGTCAGTGGGTAGAATGTCTCTTACAAATACACAAAAAGATCACTGGAGTCGGTAGTAAATGACCTGAGAGGCACAAATTCCTCACTGCAAAGAAACCCCAACCTCTGGAGAAACCCTTGTTCAGAAACACTGCTTTAGTTATAAATTAATATAAATGTGATCTGTTCATGTACAATATGTATCATTGCGCTTGTTGTGGTCCAGGTTAATTCATCAGGATTCCTTTCAGTTGGTATATTTCTGTATATACATGCAGATCAGCATAATGATTGCAATGCAAATTATAATCAAACCATTAAATATAATAAGTTAACTATGTAAGATAGTTATATACCATAGCCAACATGCCATTGCTGATCTGAATAAATATTCAGCTTGCTAGGTTGGTATTCTTATTCTTTACTAAAAGATCAGCTTATATCTAGACAACTGGAATTCATTAGAATTAGCTCAGCAATGGCAGTTTACATAATTTGTCAACATAGGCCCACTGTAAAATATGTTCTTACCTGCAATAAACCAGGCAAAGACAAAAAGAGCAATAGGAAGACCAAGGATCTTTCCAATGGTGGGAAAGAAGCATCTCAAAGGTAATAAAATCCAGTATGCAAAGCTGAAGGCTCCCGCAACAACCATATATATTGGAATAAATCGCTCCTCAGGACATTTAAATATGTTCATAGCACCTAAAGGTAATAAAAGGAACATACACATTTAAATGTATGATAATAAATGCCTAATTACAGAAAATATGTACATATCAGACATTCTTACCTACTACGATGAACGCCACTCCTAATGCAGTCCATGTTAAAAAGACTATGGTTTGTATCACTAGAGAAAAAAAAAGCCATTTAAAATATTGTTGGTCCATGGAACTACATATACATACAATACTTTTAAAATGAATGTCATTATACTGTATGCTTGTTTTTAAATAATAGTGAAACCATTTTACCACTGCATATGGGACACAAAACCTTAACACAGGGAAATCTGAATCTGTGCTCACAAAAGCAACATAGTTGTTGAATGGACAATGCTACTTTTCTTGCCAAACCAATGGGTTTATTACCCTGAAACTCACTGATCAGTAACAAATACATATCTTAAGGGTTTTTCTGTAACTCTAACTTCACTATCAGCATGCTTCTTTTGGGCCAGTGACACACTGAAACTGGATCTCGGTGCATTTGTCCAGTGGGCTTGTAGAAAGATATGTTGAGTTAGTGGCCTGATGTATTTTGTCTTCCAGACATTAATCCATGCAGTATACACAGTCAAATAGTGAACATTATATACTTTAGCTACCACCATGTTTAGACCTGTGACAACAGTGCCAGACAGAGGGAAGTCTTCTAAAAACAAATATCTATGAAACTCTTGGATATCATGTGATCAAATGACCATTTCTAATGAAAGTGTATGCTTTTATGATGTGAGAAGGCATGTCTGTATTAGAAATACCTATATTTTACCTTGAGCATCAATACATTGATAATACCTATCTGTTACCGTGAGCATCACCATGACACATTGTACATTTTGTGCATTTAGCCCATACAAGTTTGTCGCTGCCTTTACAAGGCCTTTAAAGCCCCCTAGGCCACGATAACTAGGAAACTATCATTTTTGCAAGATCATCTGCAATGGCAGGCCATTCTTGGTATAGTTTTCTTTATTTTGGTCTGTAAAGCATCTATATTTTATTTGAATTAAAACAAAAAGCTAGAAATTGACAAGGATTCCAACTTTAAACAATACGATTGATTACATTAAAAAAAACTGTTCTTTATAATTGTAATGCATGTGTACACACTGCCATTAAGGAATACAACAACAACAAAGTTGAATACTTTTGGCCTAAATCATTCACATATGCAAAAATAGTTCCACATTGACACAAACAACCATTATCCTCTTTAGTAATTTTGACATGTTTCATATGCCCTAAAAATCTACAAAATACAGGGCATGCATTGCAAGCATTGCCTTTTCTTTCTTTGCTGCCCCCAATAACCTCTTCCCCACATAAACACACTTGACTTACTGGCAAGTTTTGCTTTTAAATGACAATAGGAGCTGTAAATAATATCAGTTAGAACAAGTTGTGGGGCAGTTGTTGTACATCCGGTAACACATTTAATTACTGGTGGTTGTTAGGAAGTGCTCCCAGCTGCTAAAAGATTACCCTGATGGATAACATTAATAACCAGGCAAATTAACAATGTCACAAAGATAATGTTTGCTTGCACTGGTTGTTGACCCATCAACTAGTGTATGATTACCTTCATTAATATACTTTATTATTAGCTTTTTTTAACAATTGTGTTTGTCATACTTACATTTACTTAAACCACAGTAGCCTACAATGTGAAAATAAAACAATATTAAAATAGAGTCCTCAATAGTACTATAGGGTACATGGAAATCCAGTCAAAAACAATTTTACCTCATTATACAGTTCCAGAATATTAGGTAAAAATAGTGGAAACATATGGAATTAGTACAAAACAAATGTGAGCAGACATTACCTAATTGTAAACCACTTGAAACAGAAGTTTGTAAAATTGTGTGAGATAAGAAACATGAAAATGTACCAATATAAAGCATAATACATCTCTAAGAAAAAAAGTAATATATTCTCATGTATGTTGCCATATAATAGAAAGGCAGAAAACCTAATTACATCCAATGGTCCAGCAGCTCACCCTATGACAATCATCCAACCTATTTCTGTTCATTATTTTTGGCCATCATTATTTTTTGTGACCGCACCTATAGAGATATGAGCCATTAGGCCAATATCAATAAAGAAGCTTATCATAAGAGAATGTCAGGAATGCCAGGCTTGAAATTCCTGTATGTACTGGTTTGATGTCCTAATTTTAATGACAATTACAGGACAAATAAATGCAATTACCCGCATAACTAGTAGCAGAACATCCTTTCCACCTGTTTTTTCTTTGAGTGAATAATGCCTAACCAAAAATGTTTAATCATGATCAATTATCTCATATTCCTATCACACGTGTCAAAAAATAAAAAATATGGTATTTCATTTCAGAGTATGTTTAAATTTTCTGAAATAAAGGAGCCCATAAGCAATAGGATTTTGTAGAACCATCCACTGATATTTTTGTTTTAATCTTTATCCGCAAATCTCTTCCTTAGGCTACACACTCACGTAGGACAATTGTCACTGGAAACAATCTCTCATGATATTTTCCGGTGATAGCTGCACAAGTGAGCGCTGTACGCACAGCACTGTTCTGCTCTATGAAGAGGGAAGAGGGAAGACGAGTGAGCAGCATCATGCTGTTCTCTCCTAAAATAATGTAGAGGTAAATATGTCAGATCCTTTCCTGAGAAAGCATGACTGTTGGTCTCGGGCGACAATAATTTGACATGTGTACGCAACCCAGGTCTCATCTGATCAGGAAAGCCTCTGGCAAACTCCAGGGGCTTTATTTTTATTAATTTTCATTTATACATATACAACCAAACAACCATAACTAAAAGAGAGGGGGGACAGAACACATAGGGGAAACGGAAGGGGAACACTCATAATATTAACATTATTAACATTCATAATGTTAACAACTAATGATCACATAGTCAGCCAGATATATTGGTGATATACCATGTAGAATATTGAAACATTTCAAGAATCGATTTGCAGTCCGAGTCAGTAAAGGCATAGACCAAAAAGCGAGTTATGGAGTCATCGCCCTACATTTTAGTATCCAACATCTCTCTATGAAACAAGGTCTTCAGGGAGGAGATGACTTGTTCCAAGGGCTCTATTTTTTAAATAAGGAATCTGACATTCCCTGGTGAGAATCAATTACTGACATTGAAACACAGGGCCGTAGCTTTCCACAAGGGAATGTTTGAGGTCATGTCTGACTCCATATATCTAAATAGTGGCCCACTAATAGTTTTTCACATTTATTTTTCCAAGTAGGCAGTGTTATTTCTGTTACCTAAATTTTTGAAATTCTAAATTTTCAAAATACAATAATGTACAATAACCTCTAGCAGCCAAATACATTTCATCTTTAGAAGGTTAGTGAAGAACAAGCTGACTGGTTTTCTTGGGGCTAAACCTTTATTCTTTTTTTCAGATCTGTTTAGCAACAAATATAGCCTGTTATAAGCAAAATACACTACATTCTACTTTCAGATGTTTCAGAGTTAATTACTTACCACCGCATGGTTTACTTTGGGGAACATCATCTCCTGCCATATTGCCTGCTGCAGAGCACTTGTCTCTTTTTTGTTTTTCTAAAGAAAAAAGTATATTAATAAGAACGTTTAATAAAGGCGCGTTAATCAAATTTTTGTATTTCTTTTTCTGCCTACCACAAGGTGGCAATATTTCATGAACAAAAAGTAAGTCATTGGGCACAAAAAAATAAAAGTATATGTAAAAAAACTGCAGAAAAAACGTGCCTTTTTTATTTTATAAAAAGGCTGAACTATAAACAACCCAAGGATAAACAAGTTAAAGACATTACAATTCCCCTCATGGGCAATTTCACCTATGGATTTCCTTAACAGATATATACCAATTCCTTTAAACTATAATGGGTTTTTTTATACCTTGTGTATATGCATTTCATTCTATGTTCTCTCCAGATAGTATTTTGACCATTTTAGGCTGACTGCATCTTTAGATTGTACTGAACACTTTCTAAGGTTATTCTCAGTGTACTGCACATTGTGTGCCAGTGAGGCAGTAGCAAATCTAGTTTTAGACTTTGACTTCATGTTTGAAATTATGAGCACTAATAATCAATGTGTTTTGGTGACTGGTGGCTGAGGAGAAGCAGATCCAGTTTTTAATCTGAAGATTTGATAAAGAAGGTTTTTAAATATAAAACATTCATATGTTGAAGCATATAATATAAATACCTACCAACATATCACAGCACTATTACAGAGGCTACTAACCTAATTGTATGTTTTTAGTCAATAAATATTTGCTATAGTACCTTACCTAAACACTGAAGAAGACTGTAATGAATATATGTTGCACAGTTACTTGAAGTACAAAGAAAAATGTTGTATAAAAAATATTTCTAAAATGTTGTGTAGCATAGTAAACTTTTAAATTCGTACAACTAAAATAAAACTAGAAACCGTTGTTAGAAGTTAAACCCTCAATGTGCTATTGTTACCATCTTTATATGTATGCCACTGAGTAAAAAACAAAACAACATACGATAACCTAATGTATAGTCCCAAACCAAAGCTTTTAACTTTGCCAATGCCACATAACAAACTGAGATACGTTATCCAAATTTAAATCCAGATGCTCACCACGAAATGTAGCCAAAACAATGACAAAAGTGTCCAAGTAACTGTATAAAACTAGTTCAAGCTGTCCTTGTTATATATTGAACAAATATATAAACACAATACCTTAAATGATGTTCTGGATAACTCCAAGTGCTTACAGGCTGAAATGATTACAGTTTTCAAATGAGTTCTATTTATATTAATGCATCAATTAACACTCCTCTCATTTACAATGGTATGCTAATACTTCTGGCATGCTAAAAATCAGTAATTAATTCACTCACACAATTCCTGGTCGCCTCATTTTTGTTTGAATGATCCAATGAATTCCATGTGCCAGCTACAACAAATGCTGATGTACCGAGTCATCTTTAATATCCAACAAACACATGGTTAAGAACAGACTTCTAATATGTCAGAACACACAAAACATGTGACACGTAGATTCAAAAGGGATTCACCATTATTCTATCCTAAGAATAGCAATCATCACTGCCCTGTATGTTCTGTATAATACAGGATATAACTAAAGCAATAGCAGATCATAGTACTATGGAGCCCACAGGAACAAAGAAGCCAATACTGTACAAATGTATAACAATACCCAGTCAACAATAATATTTAGCAAATAAAAAGTTTTATAAATAATATATATATACTGTATAGTTATAAAGTATGACTATGTAACTAAACTATATATGTAACTGACTAAAGTATGGCTATAATGAGCTAGGGGGTTTATTATGGACCACAAACATTTATTGTAAGTTTCTGGCATGTGGGCCAATGTATATCAATTTTCATATAGGTACAATACTTTTTGGCAGTGTACATTGTAAATCCTATGTAGCTTTCAAAGTAACCCAAACTAAGAGAAAAACAGAAGTTTGATATTGCTGATGTCTTTGCAAATGCTTGTTGCATGGCTGTTGTGCTGATCCAATTGTTTTAGTACTTTCTGTTTTACTGATTCTAAATTTAGTGTTTTGTCTTTGCATGTTATTTTAAGGTCAGCAACTAAAAGTATTACAATATTAAATATGCCAAAGTACAATTTTTTTCTTGATGTCTGCAGGTCCTTTTCTTTCAGCACAGGTTTTCTTAAGCCACAACTTTTGAAATTTGGTTAAATTTTAGTTGATATTTTTTGATTTCAATGTTCCAATAGCAACTGTCTAAACGTGAATTTTCTCTCACACTAAAAAACATTTCTTTCAGTTTTTACTCCCTATAGGGCCCTGATCCAACCTAAACGCTTAACCAGATGCCAAAACTTTCTTTTCTTTTATATTTTAAAGAAGTTTTGCAAAGTCTTTACCAGTGGCCATACTTACTGTTGCATAGAAGTTTGCTCATGTAGCGACATATTGCATCTTTTTGTGCAGCAATATTGTAAACCCAGATCAGCTTGGTAACACCCCCCAGGGAAAGTATTGATGAGATGTGAGGACTAGGAGCTAGTCTGTAGGAGACTAGCAGTAAATATGGATAGGCTTTTTTAATATAATCTTCTAGAAAAACTAGAATTATACCTAAAAGTCAAATTCCAGATACATTATTTTTGTAATAATTTGATTGGCGTAGGGTAGGGGTAAAACAATATGTCACTGTTTGTGTGTACATATTGTATATGATTGGTAATTATTTTTACAGTTGTTTGCTATTCAAAACCAGAGAGTCCTAAGGAGGCAAAAGTAGAAGTATTATAATTACCAAAAAAGTGTGACCATTTCAGAAAATAAATGCTTGAAGAAAGGTGAAGAAGTGTTTTGTGAGGCAATGTGCTATGAAGGATAACGTGAG
>NC_092866.1:28290408-28315782 GCF_032062135.1 Pyxicephalus adspersus
TTCCAAACCTCCCCTGACATATTTCCAACTCTTAACAGCACTGGTATCTGTCCCTCCCCTCAGGCATGTTGTCTTGCCGTCACTTTTGATTCTGCCCTCTCCTTTACCCCCCATATTTAGAACATTTCCAGATCCTATAACCTGCGCAACATCTCCAAAATCCGCCCCTACCCCAGAGACCACCAAACTTCTTGTACACACTCTTATCATCTCTAGTCTGGACTACTATAACCTCCTCCTCTCTGGTATTCCACTAACCCGACTTTCTCCTCTATTATGAACAGCAGCCAGACTCATCCATCATTCCCACTGCTTCTCTTCTGCTGCATCTCTTTGTAGTTCACTTCATTGGCTTCCATTTCTCCTGAGAATCAAATTTAAGTTCCTGTGCTTTGCCTTCAAATCCCTCCACAGTTTTTGCCTCACCTTTCTGACCTGGTAGTAATATTACTCCCTCAGCCGCTTTATTTGCTCCTCTGATGACGTACAACTGACTTCCTCACTCATAACCTCATCACACGCACGGCTCCAAGATTTTTGAGCTGCCCCAAATCTCTGGAATGGTCTTCCTCATCCTATTCGGCTTGCCTTCTTTCTGCTCATTTAAAAGATCACTCAAAACCCATCTTTTCAAACTTGCCTACCCATCTTTTTCTGTCTACTAAACTCTCACTACTTCCCACCACTACATATCTCCTCTCCTCTTGTGTGATACTTCCTCCACCTCATAGATTGTAAGCTCCTTGGGGCAGGGTCCTCCTCCTGTGTCACTGTCTGTGTCTGTCTGTCATTTGCAACCCCTATTTATTGTACAGCACTGCATAATATGTTGGCACTATATAAATCCTGTTTATTAATATAAAAAATAATACTAATAATAATATTATTAATAAGAGGGCCAAGCTCTTTACACAGAGGTTTTACTGAGAAGGAATGGAGGTTACCGTTTAGGGTTCTAGAGGGGAAACAGACAGGCATCAGGCATGGAAAAGTAATCACACATTCACTGAGCACTAACAATTGAATATTTATTGCATATAAGCAGAATAGTTGGTGCTTAAAGGTTAAAGCATGTGCATTTGTTTATGAGTGTTTATTAGTTAAACTACATGAGCATGGATACTGTGTACTAAGGGGTAAGCATGGCTGGTGACCGAGTGCTGAGGAGATAGTCAATAGAAAGGCTGTGAGGATGTGATCAGATATTCTGTGTACAGGACATTGAGGGGTAAATGCACCATAGCTGGGGACTGGGAGTTTAAGGGTTAATGTATATGCTGGGTCCAGGATACTTAGAGTTTAATGTTATCATAATAATAGTAATCATTAGTGCTAAAATTGTATATAAACTCAATTTCATGAACTATGTAGTGCTCCTTTTATCTGCAACTTACAAATAATAATAATAATAATTTACCAGGTGGAAATTTCTTTTCTGGGAGTAAAAAGACAATAATCCCAGCAGATAACAGGCAGCAAAAAACAACCATACAAGTGTTTGAATTATATGCCTTTGTAAAAAAAATAACCATGCAGTTGGACCCCTCAGATCCACATTTCAATGTAAATTTTTACAAATGCCCAGAGATCAGCTTTAAAACCCCAGTGAAATTATTTATTCTAAGAGATGGGGAACAAGGTAACATACTAGACTCATTTCACACTCCTGCAGTTTTTTACCCTGTTCTATGAACCATTCTACGAGATGCACTTCACCTTATTTACTATCCCCTAGAATTAAGCTTTAATCCTTCCCCACTTTATATAAATAAAAAGAAAGTTTTAGCTATATAGCTAAATATACACTTAACATGTTTTTGTTTATTGATGAGTTATGGGCATCAGATAATACCATATACCACTGGGGAACAATTTTGAACAAGTTTTTTTGTTGACTTCAATTTTTAGGCTTATTTACACTAAAATTGGTATGCTGATTCTGAAAGTACAGTTAGTTTTCTTCTAACACATTAGGTTTTTTTCTCTACTGCTTATATTATTGCGATTACTGTAGTCTGGATTTGTATAGCCTATTCATTTACACACAAGACAGTAAGGTTGTGCACCACTCTACGTAGTGAATAAGCAAAATTTTTTTGTCTACTTACACACGGATTTCCTTTCTTTCAGATCATGTCTGGCTCTGCTGTTTCTCGTCGTAAGTGCCTAAACAACCCTGATTCATTTTGGTATATCTGTGGCATTCCCAGTCAAAAGGCGAACATCAGAACATTTGTAGAGCAAGCCTATTTGGCATATTTCAAAGTTAAACTTGGTGATCAAGATAAGTCTTGGGCCCCTCATAAGGTGTGCAAACAATGTGTAGAGGGTTTACGGATGTGGATAAAGGGAACACATGATAAGATGTCATTTGGTATACCTATGCTTTAGCGAGAGCCAGGAGATCATTTCAGTGACTGTTACTTTTGTATAGTGAAAACTTCAGGATATAACAAGAAAAATAAATGTAACATAGAGTATCCTAGTCTACCATCGGCTATACACCCAGTGGCGCATTCAGATAAAATCCCAGTGCCGATTTTCGTTGCACTACCCTCTCTTGAAGAACATATTTATGGTAATGAACTAGATGACAACAATGATGATTGATTGATTGAAATTAAAGAGGACTCTGTTCATAAGGGATTTGATCAGCATGAGTTGAGTGATTTGGCACGTGATTTGGGACTATCAAAGAAGGTTTCAGAACTCCTAGCATCAAAACTGCATGAGAAAAACTTACTTGAAAAAGGAACAAAGGTATAGTACTTTAGAACCAGAGAAACTGCATTTCTGCAGTACTTTAGAACTGACAGTGGCTTTGTGTATTGCCATAACATACCTGGTTTATTCGAAGAATTGGGAATTCAATTTATAACTCAACTGAATGAATATCAACACTGATAGCTCGAAGTGCAGTTTAAAGTGTGTCCTCCATCAAAATGGCAATATATTTGGGTCAGCCCCAATTGGCCATTTAGTTTCTCTTCGTGAAGAATAAGCAGACAAAAAGAGTTGTTGCAATATCATCAACACAATTCGGTCACCTGTGTTGACCTTAAAATGGAATGCTTCCTTCTTGGTCAGCAACATGGATACACCAAGTATCCCTGTTATCTGTGCATGTGGGACAGCAGAGCCCGTGAGAGGCATTGGGTGGAAAGGAATTGGCCTCCATGATCTGCCCTAAAACCAGGTGATCCAAACATTCTACATGAGCCACTTATTGATAGAAAGAATATTATATTCCCACCTCTGCACATGGAACTGGGTCTGATGAAGCAGTTCATTAAAGCTTCTCCAACTGAAGTTTCAAGTACCTCATTTTGGCATTTCTTAGCCTGTCATTTGAAAAAATAAAGGCCGGTGTGTTTGATGGTCCACCGATTTGGCAGCTCATCAAAGATGAACATTTCATAATGTCAAAAGTCAAAAAGAATGGTTGGTTATCATTCAAAGCCATTGTCAAGGACTTTCTTGGAAACATGCAAGCAAATAGTTACACAAAAAATGTCCAGAAAATCTTGGAGAACTACAAAATGCTTGGTTGAAATATGAGCATCAAGGTGCATTTTCTGCATAGCCATCTTTCTAACCTGCTGGAAAACCTTGGTGCAGTCAGTGATGAACAAGGTGAATGATTCCGTCAAGATTTGAAGGTCATGGAAGGACGGTATCAGGGTAGATGGGATGTACATATGATGGCTGACTAATGTTGGAGCGTCCGGCGGGATTGTCCTAACACTGAACACACACCAAGAAAAGCTATAAATGTAAATTTTTACCTTAACTGCTTACCTGAATAATTTTCAAATGTTTTACTATAAAAAAAAGTCATAGAGTAACAATAAATCCATTGTATGAACAAAAGCAATTTAAATAAACAGTACATTCAAGTTATTATTTCATTATTTTTTCATTGTATGCTTTTTGACAAAAATGGAGGGTACCCTGTATCGTAAAAACTGGATGTGATAGCAAAAAACTGGGGTCATTTCTGGATTCGCCACCCAAAAATTAGTATAAAGTGTAAGATCTAACTCAACAAAAAATGCGTTCCCTGGTGTAATCTGTGTTTAATTAAGCCAAGCACATATTTTTGAATGGCATATACAATGCCTGCCAATGTGCTGCAACAATAGACAAAGCATATAGCAGCACTGCTTCACTGGGTTCCTTGATTAATTCCATTTGATAATGCAGTTTCCAGAAATGTGTATATTCCTATTATTCGCTAATGGGTTTCCTCCCACATTTTAAAATTAGTTGCACATGAGTTGCAGCTCCTGACTCCTTGTGCACATTATGCTATGTTTGGTATGATTGTTTTTGCTACAGGAATCAGTACCAATAAACATTAAATGAGTACATTTTTATTACTGATGAATACTTACCACTGGAACTTGTAGTACATAGAATAATTGTTAGAAGTAAATAATCATACTTGGAAACCAACATGCTTTACTCATGGCCTAACTAAAACCCTCAATGTAGCCCTAAGACCTAGTGATCAATTGACAACCTAACCCCGTAATATAATGTGACACCCAACCATGTTCCTTAACTCTTAACACTTTCTGAAATGTAAACTAACACCAAGCTCTCATTTTAAACCTAACCAAAACCCTCAATTTACCCTTTAATCTTAACCTGCAATGCTTAACATAATATGTTAAGTTTTGAAAACATTTTATTTTTCCTATAGTGACCAATCTCATGTTGTTGAACTAAAAAAAACATCCATGAGCCCATCTTACCAAATTACCACCGCTGTGTTAGATAATGTTCAAAATTTAATTTGCAAATGTATAGGCGAAATACAAATTACAGTTCAGGCATGCTTATGTACAAAGACAGAGAAATCTTATTTAGATGTTGATCATAATTGTTAGCTATGGTAACAAATAAGCAAACAGCGACTTTAAAAAAATGTCCTTATCACACTCAGTAAGCAGTGTGCCATCTTTTGCAGGTTTTGTGACATTCCTTGCAATTATAAATATGACTGACATGAATAGTGTGTACAGTTGTTTCCTATTTCCTATAAAATCACCCGCTATGTTATCTTGAGATTGTAAAATCTATTTTATTTTTTTGTTTTTTCTTTTGTTTTCTGTAGTTATGTAATTTCCTGCATCCTTATTAAAAATCATTTAAAATATGTGCAAGGTAATGTTTATTTTTCCCAAAAGTATCTAAATCAGTGTAATACATGTATTTTCCTAACTTTGGTGGCACGTCAGCCACAGAAATTAATCAGGTTAATTGAAAAATCTTTTGTAGTTATCCAATTAACAAATATACTCTGGTTTGATTTTAGGCAAGATATCCCTTTTTAACAGATCACTTTATTACCACCATAAATAAGTATTAAGTTTATTAGTTAATTAGCGATTAACCATTTAATAAGTGCACAAATGTTTTCTTTTGTGACCATATGGCTTTTAGTTTTAAGCTGGTTACAATATAAAGAAGTTATAATTCTAATGTATAGAAAGGCATTTTTAGGTTTGGAAAAAGTAGGAAAAGGTTAGACTTTCTGTCAAAATATTTGTTACAATATTTTTTTTTAATTATTAGCATGCACAAACCCAAATTAGCAAAAATACAAAAAAAATCATAAACAAACAGATACAAAGTAGTGCTGTCCACAGAGCAAAAAGCAGAATGGTGTTGTACTTTAAGGCTGGGTCCACACAGGCGGTTTTAAAAGCGCATATAAACATTCCTACTGCGTTTATATGCGTTTTATGTGTTTTTATGTACTTTTATTAGTTTTACTGAAAAACATCTATGCCGAAATAAATGGAAGGGTTTACACGTGGTTTTGGTCGTTTTTCAGCATTAACCCTGCTTTTTTAAATTTTTTAAACGTTGCAAGCAACGTTTTCAATGGCGCTTATAAACGTGCCTCAAGGAAACGTCCTGGTGTAGATTAGCCCATTGCAATGCATAGGATTTTCAAACATAGGCTTTTAAAGCCTCAGGGTAAACGCTGGGGAAAACGTCTGTGTACACTAAGCCTAAGTCCAAGTGATCGAAGGTAAAGTATACAGAAAAAATAACTTGTTACACTGCAGACTACAGAACCAGGGTGATCCAGCAAACCTGGAATGGATTCAGTCTAAAAGCATTTGCCAATCAATAGCAAATGATTTCTAGAAATCTAGAATTTTTCTAGTCCCTATTTGTGACATGATCTAATTAGTGTTACTAATGGCAAAAAGTACTGTGTAAAGTGCCTTTGTAAATAGATATGTACATACATTTCATATTTAGGACTTGGGGGTTTAGATAAACTTTATTATTGGTATAAGGCTATGTGTTCTGGCATACCTGGGCAAGGTGATTTCTCATATTGTCATTGGTATGTGTGTGTGTGTGTGTATATATATATATATATATATATATATATATATACGCACATTTACTATTACTTACCTAAACTAAGAGGATATGGGTGATAAAATGACAGTGTTTAAAAATTACCTCGGACGTATAGGGTGTTGCAATGTACGTTTCGCATTTAAATTCTTGTTTACACACAAAATTACTAAAATATCCAAATGGCCTGGGAAATACTTAACCTGGGACTTGAAATGGTAGAGCAATTACTTGGTATGAAATCTGCCTCTCCTTTAGAACACTCAGTTGTTCTTTTATGACAAATTACATGAATACACTAGTGGCCTACACTTTTAGTCTGTAATAATTACTTACGGCATTTAAAAGAAGTGGTTACATTTTTCTGAAAAATGCATTGAGTATCTACCCACATGAAGCCCACTTTTTCTTTAGCCAGGCTCTTTAGAAATACATCAAGAATAATACCTAAAATCTAGCAACTAGGAAGATGAATAAGAAATCTGATAAAGAATAGCTCAGCAGCAAGTCTTTGCAAGGAGCATTACCATGTGTTTATTTATAAGGTATTTCTAATATGCTTTTGATAAACATCAGCATAACCTGTTCAATCACATTTGCACATGACCCATTTTAAACAAGGATCCTAAGTATATTAATTAATGATACGCTACTCTGTTGGCTGTTTACAAATAAATTATGCTACATAATGAGTGCCAGGAATCATGCAGTGTCATGGGGAATATATGGAAAGAATGTGTAACATTAGAAGAAAAATTAAGGGAGATTTGTAAAACACTCTAAGATATGGTAATACTTATGTCAAACAATAAGATATGTTAATACTTATGTCACATTGCTAGCATCATATCAGCCTGGTGATCAGTTTTACAGAAAGTCCAAACAGCTGATGAATAAGATAGACCCTCAGTGGTCGGTTTCAATTTTGTTTACTATATTGACATTTCTTTTCTTTATATATATATATATATATATATATATATTAGTATGCAGGGTAGTCTTGCATCTCCCTTTGGATCTTTTTGTTGCAATATCAGTTTTTAAAGAAAAAATTTAGGCAGACATCCCTAAGTGTATAAAACATGATTTAAAGTGGAAGAAAAGGGGGGCACTGTAAGCCAATCACGCTCTACATATTTTGGCAAGGACCCCTCCCCTTCTGCCTTTTCTGCCGCGGCGGTGGGATACTTGCATCACATCACCTCATCAGGGGCTTTCACATAATGTAAAAAAAGTGCCCAATCTCATGCATGCACAGTGTGAGTTTGTGTGACACAGGAGAAATCAGAAAAAAGAAGATGGTGACACTGGAGGAACAGCCAGTGCCAGAATGAAGAGGGAAGCAAAGCCATTTAAGGATGTTGGTTGGTTGGTTCATTTAAAAGAAATTGTTTATAAGAGAACCGTAAGTGCTGTCATTTCTTACATGCCTTTGAAAATGCTAGTTGTCTGTCTGTCATGCTGACTTTTTTGTCAATAGTTTAAGTCAAATACATGTAACTTGTACACAGATAAGAGCTTTTGACTTTATCCCACACTTTTATTTTATGACCGTCAATCAAAAAACATTTATTCTAGAGGGTTGGAATAATAGTCTTAACAAGGTCAGGAATGGCAGATCACATATTTATTTCATTACAGATTTAGCTAAACCACTTTACTGTTTATCTTGTCAATACCTACTGATGACTCTTCACAATGATCCTCACAATGATCCAACGATTGTCATTTCTGTCACTGAGTTCCCGTCTCTGTCTGTTTCTTTCATGTCTCTCTTATGATCAATGTCTGTCAGTATTTTAGTAGCCTCCTCCCTTTAGGCTTTCCTGGTTCATTGTGGAAATAGCTGCATTCACAACTTGTATTCTGATGATCTCTGAGATGTTTAGTTTAGGTGTATTAAGCCTTCTGATCCAGATCCCTGGGTGTTCCTGTCTGGGCATAAGTAGGTCTATATTAGCCCAAATAGTAGGACAGTTCCCAGTAAGCAGCATTAGCCTCAAAATGTATGTTTATGTGTGTTACTGCAATTTTTATTTTGTTTCTTTCTTTTGGCCACATGTGGACATTTGTAGCTAGAGAAATGTATTATGAATTATAGGGTAAAGGTGTGCAAAGGCTTTAAGAGAATCACTATAGTTCAAAAAACGTTAAACCATCACTGCTTTTTCTTGTTTGAAGGTTTGTAGGTTTGGAAGTGTTTTCATTTCTGGGACAGAGTTACTGATATTTTAAATAAACCTTTGGCTGACATTCATGGCAGACCTCATCTGGCACTGTTGCAAGTCTCAACGATGTCCTGAAAGCAATATAAAAATTCTCTGCTTAAACATTCATTAAATGCAGCAAAGGTGTGCAACATCCTCTATTAGCACATGTAGTATTATTATTTTAAAAATTAGCAACTGTGTTCAAGTTGCTGAAGCTGTTTACCTGTCATCACTGTAACCATTTACGGTACCCTAGCTGGTAGTACCCTGGTACTATTTTGTCTGTGCTTTTGTCCTGTACCGATTGACCTTGCTTTTGACCTTTTGCCTTGCTGGCAACTATTTGTTCTTGTTTCTTGACCGAAAGCTTCTTGTTCTGTTGTTGCTGCTTGTAACCATTATCAGATTTGTCATTAGACACACTAGTTGTGAATCTTTAGACTTCGTAGACAAAGTGGCTTTTTTATTGGTAGTAATAATGTCTAGCTACATATCATTTCACATGATCAGTAGAAATATTTCCCTTATAAAATTATCATATAAGTTTATGTCAGAATATTCTATGCAAGAATAGGACCATTAAAGCTAGAACGCCAGTCCTTGCTAGTCATCTTGTTTCTATCTTTCATTTCCTTTATGCTAGGATTACCCTTCCAGTCAAAGGCCAGCAGGACATACTGGACAATTCTTTTTTTTCTGTAAAGAAAATTAAATATTAAAAGCAGAGCTTTTAGTTCTAGGTAACCTGAATTCAAATAATAGGCCTTAATTATTAACGCTCTCCAAGGCTGGGGAAGTTACACTTTCATCAGTGATTCTGGGTTCCAGCAATCCTAAAATGGATCTGGTCCGGGATTCAAAACATTTGCTAAGAAAAAGCAAATTAATTCCAAGTTTGCTTCACCCAGCTTCACCCCACTGATAAATGTGTATCCTCTCCAGCTTTGGAGCGCTTTATTAAATCAGGCCCAATGTGTCCATGCAATGCCCTAAAAAGTCCCTTTTGCCTATAAGCTCTCCAAAGAGCAGCACTGAACTTCTTTGCTTTGAACACGCTGTGTTTTGAGCCTATTATCTGTATAACTGAAGTGATATCTAAAGCACTGTTGTTCATGACTGCCAGTCATGGAGTGAGATTTGTTGATCAATGGTCAATACTGAGCTGCTCATTGTTGTTCTGGAGAACATTCTGAAGTCAGCTGTACCTGAGAACCTGCAGGGCAAGGATCTTTATGTTTTTGGCCCATTCTTTCTGTGTATAGGTGCTTCCTTATATTCACCCGCTGTTACCTGATAATTTATTCTACAGTCATCAGACAACCAGACATCATGAGCTAATATAAGCTGATACAAGAAAGCTAAATTCTGGCTTAAACAATAGACTTCTCAATATGGAGTTAAAGCGTACCTAAATTTAAAGTTTTTACTTGATATAAAACGGTAGAAAACCCTTTTATATAAAGTAAAAATATTCTTCTTTTTTGTAGCTGCAACACCCTTTCTGTCCTGATTGCTGAAGTGATCAAGACTGAATAAGAGCACAGAGCCTGCCGTGATAGCTATGTTACGCATCCCAGGAGGCATCTGGCTGCTCCTTCTGTGCATGCCAGAAATAGGGCATGTGCAGAAGGGGCATTTTCCTACACTGAGATGCTGATCTCATGCATCCTCAGTAAGATTGGCACTCTTTTTTGTCCCCCCCATCTCGCACCTGTGCAGTGTGAGATCGATCGACATGAAGATGACCGCGCAAAAGAGAATTCCAGGATGGTGCAGGACCCGATCAAGGAAAACTCCAGCCCGATTGGGGGATCTGGGGAATTAAAGGTAAGTGTGATTTTTTTTTCAGTTTAGTTCTGCTTGAAGTCTATCACAGGGAAAAACAGCCTGAGGGAGCTCACCGGCAGAATTTGTCACTAGAGATGCTCAAGTTTAGTTTGGCTCAGCTCAAGTATTCCATGTTTGTACACCCACATTTACATATTTACCCCTTCTCCATTTGAAATTGCCTTTATGTGTGTACCATACCATTTAATTCTTAAAAAAAAACAAATTAGAGGCTATTCTTACACCCTAGCTTACATTATAGTTGTTCCTATACTGCTTGAATTGATCTTTTCCTGTCCCTGTCCTGGAGGTGTACTAGAAACTGTAATAAAATAATTGGCCTCACACCTACACACACATGCAATTACCAAAGAAAATGAACTCATGCATCAGATGAGTTTTATTTTTCATACTTGCCTTACTGTTATAGACTTGGTAGCTCTGTAAACATTATTCTAAATATTTATCCTAAATGCTTTTTTAAAAAAGTGTACAAAATGTTGTAACAGACCTTCAGCACTTTGAACATTCCTGTATCCTGGTGTAAATTAATTCCTTTGCCATTTTAGCCTCTTGCATCTAGTAGGTCTGGCTGTGTGAAAGTGATACCTATTTACCATTCATCATACTACAATTACAGCTACTGTCATTTGTCACTAAACAAATATGCCTGTACAAATTAGGTAATTCTGTAAAACCTCTGCAACCTAATATTCAATAAGAAAATCTGAAAACAGATTTTTTCTACAAACTTACTTTTTAAATGCATGAGCTGAAAAATATAAATTTGCTTTTTTCTGAATTTTTACTGGGGTTATTAATGTACATGTACTCTCTAGATCCAACACATAGACCCTACCTAGACATGCATCCATTTGCACCTCCACCAGGGAGACTGCTCTCCTTAGCTCCACCATTAAAGAAGTAGCAGATTGTCATTCAGTGGCCCTTGATCCTCCTGTAACCTTGTGTGTTTCAGTATTACCATTTACTGCTTCTCTACTTATCAACTTCTGCATGCTACTTAAGCTGGGTATATACAGCCCCGTTCTGCTCTATGGAGAGAGGAGGGGGAGAACAATGGAGCGGCACCCCGCTGCTCACTCTCCCCCTTTGCTTCCATTACAATCGTTCGTCGCCCATCGTCTGTGGATCCACCAGGACGGTCATTCAGGCGATGGACGACAGGCGCTGTACACACGCCAGATTCTGGTTTCTAGGTTCCTGTTTGGTTTTGTTCAGATTTTGCCACTAACTCTATGACAAAAAAATAATTTTGTTATCAAAGTTTAGAGACCACTTTACTTACTCTACAGTGGATCACTACATACATGGTGAGCTAATTTGTTCCAAACAATTGGCAAGACAAGAAGTTTTGAATTTGACACTTTTTTATAGACACATGGTGACCAAAGCATCTACCACTAAAAAATTAAACATAACTTACATTGGATTAGTTAATTAGTAAAGGGGCAATACCCATGCTAATAATGTGTTTCTACAATTGACTCGGATTGCATTTGCATTTTTTTAGGGCTTCAGCTCTTCATCAGGTCCAGAGACCTGCTGCAAGATGATTAGGTAGTGCAGTGGAGATATGGCACTGATTGGTCGTGGGAAGTATAATATTTGGGCTTGATATAGAACCTGCAGAAACTTCACCTACTTCCCTTTCCTGTTAGTCCTGTATTATAATTAGTAAGAACTTTAACAAGACTGCCTATCTCCAGCTAAACCTTTTGATATAGTACATTTGATCTGACTGAATTTCTCCAAACAAATGTTTCTGGTTAAATAACAAAAAAATAACCTTTTGCACAAAAACAATTTGCAAGGTGTTATTAGCACAATATGTACATTGGCACTGCAAACTGCAAATCAAACAATGTTTTCAAGATTGTGGTGGTCAATACCTCATATTTGGTGGTCCTGCCCCATGGAAAAAGGTTTTAGACTTGTATCTTTAATTTTATTTCCTTGATCACCTCGCCTAATGCCTTAAAATTCTGAAATGGCTAACCATCCCCTTCCCCCAGTCCCCAAGCAAACAGAAAGAACAGTGCATTTCTTTCTTTTTTTTTGCAATCAAGATTACAATTGCCAAACCTTGGAAATCTGCACTTCAATGTAAAATCCAAATTTACCTGGATATTAGTCATAAACAGACTGTCAGGTATTTTGAACATTGATACTGCAAAATTTCAAAAGACCTGCATGAATTTTTTATCTTGTTTAAATCATTTATCCAGCTAGCAGAGATATCATTCCCCTTTTTTTTATTATCCGCCTTCCTAGTACCCTCTCTGTATTCCAGGTTTGTGCACCCACATTTACATATTTACCCCTTCTCCTTTTGAAATTGCCTTTCAGTGTGTACCATACCATTTCATTCTTAATAAAAAAAAAACCTTGAAATATAAAAATACACCAATTTCAATTGTCATAGGCCTAGTGTACACAAGCAAATCTGCTGCCCACTTTGTGATCAAAAGTGTAAATCGACCCATGTGTACTAGGAGTTATTCAACAAAGCATTCCCTAAATGAATGATACTTTAGTTGTTGAGTTCCCTCAAGTTATTTATCTACAATGGTTAACATTTTCAATATCATAAAAAAAAGAAATATATAGGAGAAATTACACTAAATATACTTTGGGCCTGATTTAATGAAGCTATCTAAGAATGGAGAAGATACACTTTCATCAGAGAACCTGGGTGATACAGCATACCTGGAATGGATCTCTTAACAGTAATTTGCTATTTGTTTGCAAGTTTTCAATCCTGGACCAGATTTATTCCAGGTTTGCTGGATCAACCAAGTTATATTGATTCTTGCCAGCTTCCATATTTACTATAGAGAAAAAATGGAACTGCTGCTACTTTGTAACATTCAGAATCTGGAAATTCCCAAAAGTTATGATTCATTTTGACTCTGATCACAATAATAGATACCATTTTACTATTTTCTAGACATTCCGTAGTTCTTCACATCTATTCCTCACTTTACCCCATTTAGTGCTTTGCATGACTCTATTAACCCTCTGAGGAAGCCCATAGAGCGAAATGCATTGGGTTTCTTTTGCAACTAACTTGCTTTTGAAAAATAACTGCATATGGGCAAATTATTTAACCTCCCCAGCGGTCTAATTCAGTCCAAATTTCCACGCAAAAAGCGGTACAATTTTTTGCATGGAAATTTATTTTTCATTGTAGGCTATAATTTCTAGGTATAACTCACCAATATTTATTACATTTAATTAATTTAATAGTAAACTTTAAATAAAAAAACAAAAAAATCTGTTAAGAAAAATAAAAGCATATATAATATGTATATAATATAATTTTATGTATATTATCCGAATATTTCTTTTTATTGGACTCAATACAGCTATTTTGTATTGAATCCAATACAAAATTATTTGAATTTCCGACCGATCCTCCAGCACGAACTGGCACCTGCACTGACGTCACCAGGAAACCCCGTAGATCCTGTCTCTGCACTTCGCGACTGGAGATCGAAGAGGAAGGACGTGTCCCCAGGACCTGCAAGGACCAGCAGGATGGTGGGGGATAGTGACAGAACAAGGTAAGTGGGGTTTTTTTAGTTAAAAGCTACCCCGAGTGTGACTCGAGAATACAGATTTTTGCCTAGAAAATCCACCCCAAGTCACACTTGGGAATACCGCTAGGGGGTTAAACCACCTACCAGCTAATTGTTTGTCTAGATAACCCAGAAAAATGGGTTTGGGATTAATAATTTTGTTTTCTTTGAAACCTGGACAATTTGTTCTAATTTGTAATATTTAAAAATACAGATCTACAAATCAAAATCTACACATTTGCCAACAAAACTCCTATTGTCTTCCTTTCTTCCCCATTTCTTCTCTATAGTTAATATTCTTAGGGGCTGAAAAGAACCAATTTAATATAGTTAGAGATACCTACAACCATAAATTAGTCTTGGATCACCCAGGTTCACGGATGAAAGTATCCTCTCCAGTCTTAGGGAGCCCTAATAAATCAGGCCCTTTGGCTCAATTGCTAAATAAAGAACAAAGAGCTAGAAATTTGTTTGTAATTTGTTTCTATAAAAATAAAAGTCTACAATTCTAGAACCATTTAGTACTTAGCTTATTATTATGTATTGCTATTACAATACATACCTCCCGAATGTTTTGCATTCAGAGGACTTCCTGCTTTGGATTTACTGAAGTCCGGTGTGGTTTAGCAATGCAGTAAAACTGTTGAAATTATTTCATTTCACTTAATTGTTTACAAAAAAATATAAAGTTTTATCCTATATGAAATCAAGAGCAAATGCAATGAAAAAGAGGAAACACTTTGAGAGAGACTTGGTGAATTATTTAGGTAGTGTAGTGCTTTAATATATTGCTAGTACATCTGGTCTGTTGCAATTCTGTTTATATACTATATTATAGATTGCTGGAAATTATGTTAATGTATGTAGATTTTAATGCTATGCATTCTCCATGTAATGTAGTCATCTCTGACTCTTCACTACTGTATGAGCAACTGACCACACCTTTCATACCTGATTATGCTGTGTGGAGATTACATTTTAGGTACAATTACAGGCAGTTCTCACTGAGAAAATTGTTGAATTTTCTCATCATCCCCGTACCATCATTTTCATTCTCTGGTTGCCTTTCACATTTTCTGTTTCAATGCTTTTAAGCAAGCAGGAATTTCTACATATATAGCATGCATTGTAGAGGACAGGTTGAATTAGAGAATTTGCTTTAAAGCTATACTCTTGGCTCCAGTTTTCTGCCCCCTAATGTTGTACCACTGGTGCTCATGATTTTGGATCTTTACTTGGGATGTGCTATCTTTCCCCTTGCTGATGTAGAGAGTGTCAAGATTGTATTGATATTTCTGCATTATTACATCAGAAGTGCATGGCTCTAAGGCAATTCCTCATCAGGAGTTAGGTGCATGACTCTCTTTTACCAGGGTATGTCTTTTTAACGACAGGAAAGAATTACTGTAAGGGACACAGCCACACAAATAAGGTATTACTACAACAATACATGTTGTTTTTAGTTATATTTTACTTATATCTGCAACTGAATATAAACTCGCCATGCTTCCTAGACCATTTTAACTTTTTTTTTTTTATAATGTCATGGGCAGCTGCTTTTTGTGCTAGTCACCTGTGATCAATACCTAATTAATAACCTCTATACATCCCTTACTCATTTTACACTTAATATTGAAGACTAAAAACAGTAGTATTTGCTTTATCTGTACATACCTTGCAAACTGCATGCTAATTATCAGTAAATATAAACTACTAATAGCCCCCATCAAACTTTTGATGATATCCCATAATCTATATTATATACTCTATCACTTATTTATATATTATTGTATAGGTATTAAACGCCAATTGGAATCCTCTGTAGAAATGCACTTTCTCAACCCTGACATTATTATAGAAACCATAGTTGTAACAACTTTAAATCCCCTTTCCTTCCACGTAATCCAACAAAATTCTAACTTAAGAAGAAATCAGCACTGGCTTCTGCCTCACCAAACTAGATTTGGGCATACAGAAAGTATCTGCAACTGACCGATATACCTTTTTGCTTTACCAGACCCTTCCTTTTTGTTACCCTCAAGAAAGTTTTACATGAACAAGTTACCTAACCAAACTACAAAACAGTCAACATACTATCATTACCTCAAATCAAAAAACTTTGCTGAACAAGATGCCCTCCAGGAGAAATACTAACCAGACAACTCTAATCAACTTGATCATGTTCTTCAATATTTATAATACAAGCACATAGTCAAAAATTCTAACCTACTGACTTCTTCAGGCCCATTTATTCAACTTAATATTACTAATATTATCAATAGAGTTAATCAACTAATATCCATGTGTCATTTTCAGTGTTTTTTTTATCTCACCAGCAACCCCTATATCATGGAATTACAACCTGCCCCAGTTAATATACCCTTTGCCCATGCTAAGAAGGAACCAGTTAGGCAGGAAGGCTTAAAATGGACAGCTTTGTCCTAGGGAGGAGTACATACAGCTGTGTGGCAAAATAGCCAGGAAGCTGATAAATGTTAGTTTTTTTTGCTAACATCACTGCAATATTTTGACTTTGGATGAATAAAGATGGGCATAAAGGCATTTTGATGAAAAGTCTTTGGAAAGTCTTTGGAATCATTTCCATCTAAAGTTTTATTTCACAACATATATTAAAAAATATTCTATGCTCTTCTTTAAAGTACCCCTGAAGTATTGTTAACTATATCAAAGCTTGCATATACATAGATCAATCTGTGTAAAAAGTGCTTATAATGCAAAAGTCTTGTTCCTTTTTATTACCAACAAATACTAAAACATATTTAATATCATATAAATAGAATCACTTTATCCAACGAATCTAATATTGATCCATTTAGAGCAATCGTAAATTTTGTGGTACGTTCACACTCAGTACACATCTAGATGGTCACAAATAAAAAGAATATTTCGTAATCATTTAAAAGTTTCCCATGGATCTCTTTCTTCATTTCATCCTTAAGTAATAAAGATAAGATCAAATAAAGTTTCTGGTATATTTTTAGCTTTGAATATTTAAGATAAGTGTTTGGTGACTGTCTGTATCAAGGCAATTAGTTGGCATACACTTACAAAGGTGTTTTGGACAATGAGTAAACTTAATATTAGTTATTAGGGTTATCAAGATAAGTTTGTAGGAGTTTCCAAAACTTTGTGACAGTTGTTAGAATAAAGCAATAATTTGACCCAGTTAAATTAAGTTCTACAGGTAGTATCAGATCGCTGGTTAATGGCTATATGCTTGGTAAAGATTAGAATACCCCTTGCCTAAATAGTATGAGTCAATGGAAGATCTTTTATGTAAGTATACAGTAAAAGTTTAACCCCCCTAGCGTTCTAATTCTGTCAGTTTTTTGATGCAAAAAGTGATCCTATTTCTTTTGCATAGAAATTTTTGTTTATATTGTGGGCCTGTAATTCTTAGGATTAACTCCCAGGTATATTAATTATATTTATTTATTATATTATAATCATAAATTATAATATAATACATAATTATAAATAACAATTTAAAAAAATAATGAAATAATAGACAACAATGTAATCTTAAAATAAAATATAAAATTAAAAATGTACTTTTATTTTTATTTCATGTTGTGTGGTGTTTTTGTACTGTAAAAACCATTGAAAAGAAGATTACACTGCGCCCCAGCATCACAGCGGGACCATCCGATCGCCGCTGGAGCGCGGGGCGAAGGTAATTGGGGCTTCTAAAGTTACCCCAAGTGTGACTCAGGATTACCGCTTTTTGCATGTAAAAGCCATCCCGAGTCGCACTCGGGATTACCGCTAGGGGGGTTAAAGTTACTTAACAAGTTAAGTTATCTGAACAATGCTGTCGCGGTAGGAGTTATACATTAATGTTGAATATACATCTGAACCATTAGTCTGAAGCCTAAGGATACTATCTATACCGTTTAATAATATCTGTTACTATTTTTTTAATTCCTGTTTTTTATGTAAAATATGTTTCTATATTTGTATATGAGAAACAGAAATTACATCCCTATTCAATTCCAAGGTTTTGTGTTACAGGGCATAGAAAAATCATCTAGTCTTGCCTTAGCAGGTCCTAAAATTGGGTTAATAAAACCTCAAGTTAACAACACATGAGATATTAAAATTGTCATTATTTTTTATCAAACCCCCCCAAAAAATACAGAAAATATTGCCACCCTTGTAAAAATACAAATACAGGTTACAGGAACATCATTTTTCAACAATAACATGCACTGATAACATTTATTATATTGGGCGGATTGCTTTATATGTTTGTTAACAAAATAGAGTAGGATTATACATTCACTTCTGTTCCAGGCTAGCAGCTAAGTACCACAAATAAGACACAATAAAAAAAGCACAGGTAATGTAATGGTCCGAATGTTTACATTTTTATTCTTTGTGCAGCCCCCTATAACACAATTGCCATAGTAACTGTCCCACAATTGCCATTATGGTATAAACAGACTTGCCTCACTGTACAAAGCACATACTTTATTCAGTGACTACACTGACATCACCTCTTATTCAGTGACTACACTGACCTCACCAGATTTCCCCTTGGAAGTGACATCACTTGTGTTTTCATTGCTCATCTCCAGATTGGTACCTCTAAATTAGGGGTTCTAATGTGTGGTCAACACAAATAGGATTTGAATCCTACTCTTGTATCCACTGCGCCACCACATCTAAGTTTAGTGAACAGTTCACTCAGAATCCACAAAAAGTAATCAAGCACTATTGACCGTAATACGCTGTACAGTTTTATGTGTTTTAAAAAGTGCTTGGATCTGGATGTACATTATTGCTAAAAATATGCAATTGAGAGACAAGGTTTAGGGAAAGGTTTTCACTGCCTTTAAAGTCCCTTTTAGGGGTTTTTGTACATTTTTTTGTCAAAAGAACACAAACTAAAAGAAGACACATTTTTAATAGAGCATAGAAGTGCTGAAATTTCTGCAAAGGTTTTTATTGCTGATGTTGTCTTTCCTAACCAGTAACAAATGCATACCCAGTTTCTCATTGGTCACACATGGAATGTAGGTCAAATAAATAAAAATTAAAATTAAATTAAAACCTGGCATGCATTGTAGCCCTGGTGCTATCTAAAAAATGGCTTATGTTGAATTTTACAGTGTTTTTTACAGAGATTCATAAAATTTTCTTTCTTCATGTGCAGATTATTTAGTCTTCTCTTCATACAAAACCTCCCCATTTGAGTTTCTAGATCCTGACGTAAAGCAGTAAAGCAGTTTGTACTGTAAAACACTGTGCTCCAAATACTAGTTTTTCTGGATTACATTATGTATCTACACTACAGCATTGGAACTTTATTTTAAAAAGCAGAAAAAAACATGCTATGCTGCTCTAGTGACAATACAAAAACAGTACCAACCCTTAAAATAAAAGCTCTTTGGCTTTGAGATAAATGAATTGAGGTTGCAATGCACGTTTAGGCAGGAGAAGTTGATTCACAAGCTGACTAATATTTGCTTGTAAAAAAAAAGTACTTGATGAGCAAGATCACAAGTAGAGGGCTGGTTCATAGGAATCGGAAACCAGAATCTTTATTGGGCACTCCCAGAGGAAGAACTGCTGTGCCTGTAAACACCAGTATGATTATTATCTGATATATTAGTCAAATACACTGCCATGTGATATTGCATAAAAGCAGAGAGTGAAGGTGGAATGAAACATGTTTGCCATACTAACAACTGCCTAAGTTTAGCTTTAAAAAACAAGGGTGTTTCTATATTGTACAATAATTTCATTCATGAATCACAATGATAAACAGGGGAAGAATATTTGTTACCTTCCCAGTGTTTATGTTTAGTTTTTAAAATACACTTCTAAAAAAAATAGATTTATTGCACAAAAAATCTAAAGTTTTATATACCAGATTCTAGTGCAACTGGGCAAACTTTGTACATACCTGCTCCAACCTCATTACTAGTGTTAGTAGCTCACTATTCGATTTGACCACTATTCGGTCGAATAATGCATAATTATTCAGGTGAATGAACGTTGAATTTGAACTCCATTAAAGCCAATGGGGGAAAAATTTGGGGTTGAGCTTGAGTCTAGTCTGGCATCTAGAGCTGGGTACTGGGCAGTGGGCAGGCGGCAGCAGTAACAGCACGAGGAGGAGGCGGCAGGCCCTGAGACGGAGTGGGGACAGCATTGTTAACTGCCATCTAGAGCTGGGCACCGGGCAGGCGGCGGCAGCAGCAACAGCAGGAGGAGGAAATGGGCCCTGAGACAGAGCAAGGATGGCATTACAGCTTGGGACCATCATCCTTTATTGACAGTGTAGAAGGTGTAGCTATTGGGATGAATGAGATTCCCACTGCCCCTACAGTTCCCGTGGGCCCTGAGACGTAGTGTGGATGGCTGTGTTACTCTTCCTGCTCTTACTGCTGCCGCCTGGCCACTGCCCAGTACCCAGCTTTAGATGCCAGACTAGACTCAAGCTCAACAGGGTCTTCTTTTCCCCTGATACCGCCAAGCCTGTTCCCTTTCATGTGGTTTCGCTACATAGTAGGTAGGGACAGATTGGAATCTCGTTCATCCATTTATGTCTCCAATATCTACAGCTTCGACACTGTCCATATAGGTCATGGCCTCAACCTCTAATGCCGTCCTTGCTCCTTTTCGGACCCACCGCTTCCTCCTCATGCTGTTACTGCTGCCGCCTGGCCAGTACCCAGCTCTAGATGCCAGTTACCAATGCTGTCCACGCTCTGTCTCAGAGCCCACCACCTCCTCTTCTTGCTGTTCCTGCTGCACGCCCCAGGCTTGAGTAAAATGAGATTTCAGGATGCAGGTATACTTCCGATGAGTCAGCTGATTCGAGTGGGTGGCATCTTTAACCCTGGAGTGCAGCTCGAAGCATTAGTGGAAGTGCATGTCATTCACATCCAATTGGTGCAAATCTGCCAGTGTGGCGCTGTCGAAATTCCCTTCTATGATGTCCCAGCGGACATTAGGAATTGGGTACTCTAGCACTTCACCAGCTTTGAATCCAACAGACATGGACATGTTGCAAATCACCAGACATTTGGGGCTTTGGAGCATCTCAGTGAGCCGAATAAACAGGTGGTCCAGGTTGGTTTTGTACATTTGCAGTGATTGCTCATGATACCTGATAACATCCTATATACACGAGTTGTTGATGACAACGTAGGGCTGAGGTCCATGTTCGAAGTTGGCCAGCACGCTCTCTATGTACTCCGAAGAGACACTGGTCAGGTAATAGAACCGTACAAGGTGGTGGTCAGTTCTGTAATGACGCACTTGGCAGTAAATTTTGCCACTGTGCATTTCACCCAAAGTTCCCCCAATGTGTCATTTGCAAATGACATCTCACCCTTCCCTTTCAGCTGCTTCTCAGTCTGAAACGCATCATTCTGCAGTATTTTCACAAGATCCTTGTTGACAGATCTTTGAATGGAGTCTCCCAGGACGGCCACATACTTGTTGTGGAGAAGTCTCCGGACGTCTGCTGAGCTCAATAACTTCATGGCACAATGTGGTCATCCAGGACCTCTCAGTTCCCATTAAACATACCAGTGTCTCCCATATTATCCCCCCGACACATACAGAGGGACTGCTGTCCCACTTCCCAGTTCCGGGGTAACATACACAGAAACTCAGTCCGATAAAGCCTGGTACCGATGGATGAAGCACAAGACGTGGCCTTCTACATTCAATCACAAATTTCAGATTACACACTTGCATTATACACTTCGGGGTGTCACTAAAGATGCACTACACCCAGCTCTAGATGCCAGTTACTAATGCCTTCCACACTCCGTCTCAGGGCCTGCTATCGAGTAAAGGCAGATGAAAGGGAATAGGCTTGGCGGAATCAGCAGGGAAAGAAAACCCTGTTGAGCTTGAGTCTAGTCTGGCATGTAGAGCTAGGTACTGGGCAGTGGGCAGGCGGCAACTGTAAGAGCAGGAAGAGTAGGCGGTGAGCCCTGAGAAGTGTGGATGGCATGGCTAACTTGCATCTAGAGATAGGTACTGGGAGGAGGGGGTGCTAGGCCTTGATACGGGGCAAGGAGGGCATTAGTGGTTGAGGCCATCACCTATATGGACAGTGTAGAAGCTGTAGCTACTGGAGACATTGCTGCTTTTTCCTATCTGCTAGTTGTAACTTTGTAAAATGCAGCATTGACAGCGTTGTTAACTGGCATCTACAGCTGGGTACTGAGTACTGGACATGTGGCAGCAGTAACAGCAGGAGGAAGAGGTGGTGGGCTCTGAGACAAAGTGTGGACGCCATTAGTAACTGGCATCTAGAGTTGGGTACTGGGCAGGTTGCAGCATCAGTTAAAGCAGGAGGAGGAGGTGGTGGGCCCTGAGAAGTGTGGATGGCATTGTGAACTGTCATCTAGAGGTGGGTACTGGGAGGTGGAGGCAGTGGGCCCTGAGACGGAGCAAGGACAGCATTATTGTTTGAGGCCATCACCCATATAGACAGTGTAGAAGCTATAGCTACTGGAGACATTGCTGTGTAGAGGACTGCCTTTTTCTGGCAGTCCTGGATGGCAGTGTGGATGGCATTAGTAACTGGCATCTAGAGTAGGGTACTGGGCAGGCAGCATCTGTAACAGCAGAAGAAGGAGGCGGTGGGCCCTGAGACGAAGTTTTGACAGTATTAGTAAGTGGCATCTAGAGTTGGGTACTGGGCAGGCGGCAGCATCAGTTAAAGCAGGAGGAGGAGGAGGTGGGCCCTGAGAAGTGTGGATGGCATTGTTAACTGTCATCTAGAGATAGGTACTGAGAGGAGGAGGCGGTGGGCCTTGAGATGGAGCAAGGAACAGCATTAGTGGTTGTGGCCATCATGTGTATGGACAGTGTAGAAGCTGTAGCTACTGGAGACATTGCTGTGTAGGGGACTGCCTTTTCCTATCTGATAGCTGTAACATTGTAAAATGCCGCATGGACAGAGTTGTTAACTGGCATCTACAGCTGGGTACTGGGGACTGGGCAGGCAGCAGCATTAACAGCAGGAGGAAGAGGTGGTGGCCTGTGAGACAAAGTGTGGACGACATTTGTAATTGGCATCCAGAGTTGGGTACTAGGCAGGCAGCAGTAACAGCATGATTCGAAGGCGGTGGGCCCTGAGACGGAGTGTGGACAACAATATTATCTGGCATCTAGAGTTTGGTACTGGGCAGGCGGCAGCATCATTTACAGCACGAGGAGGAGGCGGTGGGCTTTGAGATGGAGTGTGGATGGCATTAGTATCTGGCATCTACAGTCGGGTACTGTGCAGGCGGCAGCATCATTTACAGCACGAGGAGGCGGTGGGCTCTGAGACGAAGTGTGGACGGCATTAGTATCTGGCATCTACAGTCGGGTACTGGGCAGACGGCAGCATTAGTTACAGCAGGTGGAGGAGGTGGCAGTTGGCTCTGAGATGGAGTGTGGATGGCATTAGTATCCGGCATCTACAGTTTGGTACTGGGCAGGCGGCAGCATATATTACAGCAGGGGGAGGAGGCGGTGGGCTCTGAGACAGCGCGTGGATGGCATTAGGATCTGGCATCTAGAGTTTGGTACTAGGCAGGCGGCAGCATCAGTTACAGCAGGAGGAGAAGGAGGCGGTGGGCTTGGAGACGGAGTGTGGACGGCATTAGTATCTGGCATCTACAGTAGGGTACTGGGCAGGTGGCAACATCAGTTACAGCAGGAGGAGAAGGCGGTGGGCTCTGAGACGGAGCGTGGACGGCATTAGTAGCTGGCATGTACAGTTTAGTACTGGGCAGGCAGCATCATTTACAGCAGGAGGAGGAGGTGGTGGGCTCTGAGACAGAGCATGGAGGTCATTAGTATCTGGCATCTAGAGTTTGGTACTGGGCAGGCTGCAGCATCATTTACAGCAGGAGGAGGAGGCGGTGGGCTTTGAGATGGAGTGTGGATGGCATTAGTATCTGGCATCTACAGTCGGGTACTGGGCAGGCGGCAGCATCAGTTACAGCAGGAGGAGAAGGCGGTGGGCTCTGAGACGGAGCGTGGACGGCATTAGTATCTGGCATGTACAGTTTGGAACTGGGCAGGCAGCATCATTTACAGCAGGAGGAGGAGGTGGTGGGCTCTGAGGCAGAGCATGGACGGCATTAGTATCTGGCATCTAGAGTTTGGTACTAGGCAGGCGGCAGCATCAGTTACAGCAGGAGGAAGATGTGGTGGGCCCTGAGACAGAGCATGGACGGCATTAGTATCTGGCATGTAGAGTTTGGTACTGGGCAGGCGGCAGCATCATTTACAGTAGGAGGAGGAGGAGGCGGTGGGCTCTGGCACAGAGTGTGGACCGTTTTAGTATCTGGCATCTACAGTCGGGTACTGTGCAGGCGGCAGCATCATTTACAGCAGGAGGAGGAGGAGGCAGTGGGCTCTGAGGTGGAGTGTGGATGGCATTAGTATCTGGCATCTACAGTCAAGTACTGGGCAGGTGGCAGCATTAGTTACAGCAGGAGGAGGAGGAGGCGGTGGGCTCTGAGATGGAGCGTGGACGGCATTAGTATCTGGCATCTAAAGTCAGGTACCGGGCAGGCGGCAGCATCTTTTACAGCAGGAGGAGGAGGAGGCGGTGGGCTCTGGCACAGAGTGTGGACCACATTAGTATCTGGCATCTACACTCGGGTACTGGGCAGGCAGCATTAGTTACAGCAGGAGGAGGAGGAGGCGGTGGCTCTGAGACGGAGCGTGGACGGCATTAGTATCTGGCATCCAAAGTCAGGTTCTGGGCAGGCGGCAGCATCATTTACAGCAGGAACAGGAGGCGGTGGACTCTGAGACGGAGCATGGATGGCATTAGTATCTGGCATCTAAAGTCGGGTACTGGGCAGGCGGCAGCATCATTTACAGCAGGAGGAGGAGGCGGTGGGCTCTGAGACAGCTTGGACAGCATTAGTATCTGGCATCTAGAGTTTAGTACTGGGCAGGTGGCAAAATCATTTACAACAGGAGGAGGTGGTTGGCGCTGAGACAAAAGCCCTGCAATGTTTTTGTGCCTGGTTTGTAATGCCAGTTTCTGTAGTTTAGCAATTCTTCAGCATTGTGCTGTCATTTTTTCCACAAGTATTGAGTACAAATGTCTGCATGGTTTCAACACTAAACTCCTACTTAACCCCCTTGTTGCCTTTGTCACATATTGGTATTTTATTTCTGTTTTGTGTTTGTTTGTTTTTTTATAGTCTGAGATTTGCACTCATGTCCCCACACAACTCCTGTGTTCATTTGTAGTTGTGTTATAGGTTTGTTGTCATTGTGCTGTGCTGCCTGATCTTAGCACTATTGTATACAAACACACTTCCACTTGCTGTCCAAACTGGTTGTCAATT
>NC_092866.1:28316836-28321620 GCF_032062135.1 Pyxicephalus adspersus
AAAAATTTCATGAAAACCTGTAACGCTTTTGGTACAGAAATCTAGACAACAGTGTAATGCCCAGGTGGTTAATGCTGATAAATAGTGGAGTGTATGCATTATTTAGGTGTTTACACAAAACAAATAGTACTAGTATATCAAAGTTCCAAGGCTAAATCCACTTTGTGCCAAAAAAATTCTTGCTTTTCCATCCCTTCAGGGTGTTATTGCAGATTTGAATGGCATTTTAGATGTTGGCCCACTATATATAATTGACTTAGTCCCCTCAGCTTGGTAGTGGAAGCACATAATGGTGGTTTCCTTATTTTAACCAGAAGCAATATCCTCCATGAATGTTGCTTGTAGCCAAGCCCATGATATCCGAAATCACAGGAAGCAATAGGCAAATTTTGTGAAGCAATAGGGTCAAAAAGCTCTCTTTGCCTATTTCTTCTTCTAATTTCTCTTTTCTATGTATATGTACACACATCTAAATGCATACATACAGGTTTGTCTTTATGTGCACTCATGTCTATACAAACATGAGTGCATAAGAAGCAAAACATGCAAAATACACAAAAAATATACAAAAAATACAAACTTACCTTAATGAGGACTGTGCAGTGCATTTTTCAACTGATAAAACAGTTCAAGCGCACGTAGCGGGTCCGCCGTGGCGCACAACTATGAGCTACACGCTCCTGAAGTTTGGTGCACAACTATGCGCATCAAACAAATAAGACAATTGTACTGTTTTAAGCTTTACAAATAATTCAGGGGAAGGAACAGCCTAAAAACAATCACAATTGTCTTTTTAAGCTGTGTATCCTGGGAGATTGGAAAGGAGATCACATAACAAACCCCCACAAAACAAACAATAATATTTTACAAACAACTTTATTCAAAAGAAACATTTGCTAAAAGGTC
The DNA here is from genome assembly GCF_032062135.1 of Pyxicephalus adspersus. Classification (NCBI taxonomy): domain Eukaryota; kingdom Metazoa; phylum Chordata; class Amphibia; order Anura; family Pyxicephalidae; genus Pyxicephalus; species Pyxicephalus adspersus. The sequence continues at coordinate 28,317,743 of NC_092866.1, forward strand.
ACAATAAAATATAAAAACACATCAAAACCAATAAAAAAACACACATCAACAAAATGGCCTAACAAATATTGCATTAAAAAATACTTACCAAACCAATATGCAATTTTGCCCTAACAAGGGTGGAAAACTGGATTAGAAAATATTTGTGCAGGACAAACATTTCAAAGTGGTAATAAAGCCTTCCCCTGCGGAAAGTCGCAAGATTTTCTCCGAGGCCGGTCCTCCGATCAGGCATTGTATGCCTTTAGATACGTGCCTATGTAGAGGAGCTGAACTCGATTTCGGATTTCGGATCGCGAATACAAATGCGTGAGCGAGCTTCCGATTTTGCTTGATGAATCAGGGCCAAAGTGTGGCCAGCATTAGTATCTTGCATCTAGAGGTGGCAGCAGTAACAGCAGGAGTAGGAGGCGGTGGGCCCTGTCAATCGGCTGCCTCCCACAACAAACATGGATGGGAGCATCCCTGCTGTTATTGGAGGGCCCTAGGAATCTTGGGGGAGGTCCCCAGGCATTGTGGGAGGGTCAAATTCCGGGCTTCGAATCCAGCAAAATTCGGGTCGGTCCACCCGAATTCGAACGGTCATATTCGGGTCGAACATTAGGACCACCCGAATTCAAACAACAACACTATTCATTACCAGTACCCATTATCACACACCAATTTTTAAAACATTGTTTCAAAACATTATCTTTGCCACATTGCAATGAGATGGCTTTTTGACAAAGTTTTGAAACATTGATGTATGCTGCTATAACATTTCTCCTCACATGGATCATGAGGTAACCCACTGTAAGAATTTTCAATTATTAGATATACGGGCTGTGTTACACAGAGAGTTTCTCTAGAGGATGCCTACTAGATTGTAAACTCTTCGGGGCAGGGTTCTCTCCTCCTGTATCACTGTCTGTATTAGTCTGTCATTTGCAATCCTTATTTAATGTACAGCGCTGCGTAATATGTTGGCGCTATATAAATCCTGTTTAATAATAATAATATTAAAAATGCCCAGAGAACACACATTATTCTCTTAATGACTGGCAATTCCCCACTGACATTCAGTGTAAGCCTGTGTTGCCAGGTATCCCCCTTCATAGGAAGATATTGGGATTAAATAAAGTTCTTCAAGACTGGAAAAGATAGAATATGACGGAATAACCTAGGTAATCCAGGAGACCTGTAATGGATGTCTTAAAAATAATTTGCTATTAATGGGCAAAATATTTCAGTCCCTGAGGTTATCCCATGATAGTTTGTCTTCCCAAGTTTTTTTTCTGATAATAAATTACCCTTATAACCTAAAATATGACCTTGTTAACAATGGCAGCTGGCAAGCATCCTAGTGGATTCCTGCATCACAAGGTATATGTACCACCCATAATTTATAAATATGAGATACATACTCCTTCAGTGTCCCTCTCCCTCTGTGTTTGCTATATTTTTGCAGTAATACATTTTACACTTGTGAGCACGGAATTTTATCCTAAATTGGGTGACCTAATTACAAGCTTAATTTTATTTGAACACCCCCCCCCCCTTCCCAAACATTCAAATACATTTCTACATTTACAGATATTTGCAGTAAGACAGTTTGTATGTGTAAATAAATAATTTTTTTCTTGATTTGGGTGGTGTGCATTAAAAGTCAATTTCAACATGACCAAACTATAATAGGGCTTCACAGATATCAAAACTACAGGCATGCTTACCATTTCTTAAACATGGTCTGTCTTATCAAGCTCAATGTACTGTATTGCAAGACAAAGCAATTAAGCCTTACAGGGAGTACAAAATACATGAAACAGATGCACTGATGTTAATCTGGCAAGAAGCAACTAAAGCCCTGAATGCGTTTGTTGCCACCAAAGTGGAGACTAATACCCATTTTTTGAAACACAAATATTGTAGATGGGGGAATAAAGTAGGTTAATTATTAGCAAAAATTACTGGACCCCCACTGGCTAAACATGTTATTTCTTCAGTCACAGACCCCCATTCTTCAATTTCTCGTTCCGACCCTGAGCAAATTGCCCATATTTTTTAGACCTTTTATAAACATTTATACACGTTGCAACCATCACGCCCAGATCTTCTAAGGTGAACTTTTACACAAGGCTAAGTTAGCTAAGCTATCCTCAGAGCACAGGGAGCTCCTAGATAAGCCATTAACTATTGAGGAAGTGCAAAAAACAATTAGTTTGATGGTGAATCAGAAAACACCTGGTCCAGATGGTTTCACTGCAGAGTTTTTTAAAATGGCTAGTGTGGAAATTACCCCATTATTGACAGAAGTGTATAACTCAATAATGACACATAATACTCCCTTTCTAAATTTTAATGAGGCCCATACTATTTTAATTCCAAAGGCGGGTAGGGACCCGGCTTTATTATCTTCTTACCGACCCATTTCATTACTTAACTGTGATTACAAAATAGGCTAGGCCAGGGAACAGACTCCTAAATTGATGCTATTGAGGTTGGATGCAAAAAAGGCATTCAATAAATTGGAATGGGCCTTGTTAATAGCTGTACTGACGCATTGTCTTTATTAATAGTATCCTATCGGCACCGGTTCCTTTGACTAGGGGAACTCGTCAGGAATGCCCTTTATCTCCTATACTGTTTAATTTGGCACTAGATTCCCTACTGCGTCTCCTGGAACGTTCTAATGACTTTGAGGAAATCCAGACAGGTAACCAGAAAGTTAAAATTACTGCCTTTGCAAATGATCTACTTCTCTATGTTGCAAAACCTAAAATGAGTTTGCCAGCTATCCTTGATTTGTTAACGCAATACGGTACTGTATCAGGGTACTCCATAAATCTAAAGCTTTATATTTGAACAAATACTCTAAGCCGAGATGGAGCCATCAGTATCCTTTTGTATGGTGTAAGCACAGACTAAAGTACTTGGGTATTCTGATTTCCAAACACCCTTCTAATCTTTACCACTCCACTCGGGCTCTCGGTTAGGGAGCAATTGCAAAAATGGGCCCCTTTGCAGCTTTCCTATGTAGGACAGATTAATTTATTAAAAAAGATATTCTTTCTCAAAATTTTATACACTTTACAAATGCCATTATTACCATTAATAATAAAACAATCAGATCTAAAGAAGTTTTTTTAAACTGCTCAGGACATTTATCTGGGCAGGGAAGAATTCCAGGATAGCAATGTGTATACTTCAACAAGCAGTTCAAAATGGAGGTCTTAATTTCCCAAATATTGAGTTATATAATTGGACAACAATTACTAGATACATTAGGGATTGGATTCATGGTACAGCCTGCTATGCTAATGTTTCTGTAGAGCAACAAATGATCCCAGGCACATTTCTTCTTTACCTCTTGCATAAACATAGAGAATTATTGCCTGGTATGTTTGGCACAAAATCAGGAATATATTTTTGTTGAATAGCCACTCTTCCTTGTTCCTTCCTCTTTGGCGAAACAATTTTCATTGGATAATACGGGAACCACAGGGCAAAAGTCAAGGATACTTGAGGGCACTGAAGGTTAGATCCTCATTTAACTGTCTGACCCAGAAAATAATTTCTTAGTCGGCCATGACTGCATTGTACCCTTCTTTAGGAATGCAAACCTTCGCTTATTTACAAATAAACTCCTATGTATCATCATCAAAAATTATACAGCTTAGATCTAGCTCATACGGCTTGGTATGAACATAAAATTTCAGAAGTTTAAGATAGGACCATGTATTATAATTATTATTATTATTATTATTATTATTGTTAATATTGTTATTATTAACCACCTGGGCGGTTAGCCTGAACCTGGTTTGGGGTAAGAAAACTTGCTACAAGCGTTTACCCCGTACCAGGTTTGGGGTAGCTAAAAGTATAAACAAGCGTTACAGTGC
>NC_092866.1:28321990-28380831 GCF_032062135.1 Pyxicephalus adspersus
TTTTATTATTAAATTTATTAAATTTTGGACATATATATCAGTGAGATATGCAGTAATTCGGTGAATTATAAGTAATTATTGAGTAATTCAGTGAATTATAGCCTACAATCTAAAATAAATTTCCATGCAAAAAAATGTAACACTTTTTTCATGGAAGTACGGAAGTATGGAAAGAATTAGAACACTCGGCGTTCGCGTACGTATCCCTCGGCGATTCCTGATGATGTCAGTGCATGCGCCCGTTGATGAGGGTCGTAGCGGGAAATTCAAATATTTTGTATTGGATTCAATAGAAACTCCTGTATCCAATCCAATACAAAATAATACAAAATTAAACAAAGGGAGGTGTTTTAGAAAAATATAGTACTATACAGTATACCGAATTATTGCATTTTCAGTATCTTTTATTTATTTATGCATTCTTGTTTAAGCTGATTTTTGTGTTTTTTATTTAATTTTATTATTAAAGTATTTTTTTTTTTTTTTTACATGATTGTGTGTTTCAAACTTTTTTATATATTCAGGATATCTACGAGACCCTTGTTTTGACATTTTTCTGTAAGTTACAGGTCTACAAGTAAAAAAAAAAAAATTCATGAAAAACAGTGTATAATCAGTGAAACGCCCAGGAGGTAATAGATATTAATTATAGTTGTTTGGTTGTTGTATGTGTTCTTCATGCAAGTATGTGATATTTATGCAGTACCTGATTCTTCATTGTATTTTATGTTATTAGCACGAAAATGATAATGTTTGTTTGTGTTCTGCTTTTTTCACTGGTTAATATTGTATTGGGTTTCGTTCTATTTATTTATTCTTTTTTTTTCTTTTCTTTTTTTTTTTTGAAAACGGAAATTGGAGGAGAGGCAGATATGTATATTGCTGTTTATATGTAAATGTCCCTGTTATGCTGTCATTGCTTGTCCCCATTCATCACCTGTAGTGCCTAGTATTCTTGGATAGAGAAACTCCATAACCACAGAATTACTTATTGATAGGGCACATAGAGCCCTGGGCACTAAGTCTTCAGCACCCCTACATCCACGAGAAATTAACTGCCGTGTCAATTACTTTAATGTTCGGGAAAATATTCTGAAGGCGGCTCGCCGCAAACAATCCTTGGATTTTAGTGGTGCACAGCTATATTTTCTGCCGGATCTCTCTAGACGGCAATGGGGAGGGCTCTCAAGCCACTGCTAGAGGAACTTAAATCCAGAGATATATTGTATAGATGGGGATTCCCCTTTCAGCTCCACTTCCTGTTCCTGTGGATGGATTTGGTCACTTCCGGTACTATTGCCTACTTTTCATAATGGTATTGGGCCCAACAGTGTTTTTATTGGATCACCTGATTTCTCAGGTCCAGATGGACGGTAATGCTTTTAGCTCTACTATTACAACCACAAAGTTCTCCTATTTTTGTTACATGTCTAAACACTGGGACATCTGGCACAAAGGTTATGCTTTGGTCTGCCATCTACACACCATAGGTGCCTACAGCTGATTGTGTAATGATCTCAGATTATACTACCCCTGATATTTTGGACATGAGACACTATATAGCACTGTGTTTATACCATATTATGTTTTTTCTATTGTTTGCTACTATTTTGCTGGTTTATGAGCAATATTATCTAGGCTATACTTTACTGTGTAGCTTTGTTCAATGATGCATATCTCAGGAGTTGAACTAATGCACTTTTAAGTTTAATAGAGGATATTTGTTGTTTTTAAATTGTTTATTCAGGTGACACCTAGTACGAAGGTGTTAAGTACATTACAGGTTATTAGCCCTCCACGCCCCCATGTAGGTCTCTTATATCTGTAGGATACCTAAGGTTATACAGTTGTGTACCTTGGGACAGAATATCAGAGTATCTGTCTTACTTGCAGTATAGTTATCTAAACTGGCCTCCATCAGTCCACACTTGTGTGGAATACCAGGCAGCTAATTTAGCTGCCTGTATAATCGTGGGTTAAGGGCATCACAGTGACGGTGGAAATGCTTCAATGTACCATTACATCCGGATGTGATGACGTCACACGCCAGTGATATTCAAAGACGCCATTTGATTCCTGGGCTTAAAACAGCAGGTGTTGCTGCTGTAACTAAAGCGATTTTTTGGCTTTACATGCAGTCTGCATTCCCCTTGCGTGGCAATTGCTCAAGGTAAGCCTTATCCTTTCCATAGGTTTCATTAATTATTTTGGAAACAATATTTATATCACCTATTTCTGACTGTTTACTTACCACCAATCATGCCCATGATACCCATAGGTATCACACTTGCTAGTGAATACCACTGGAACCACCTTGATGCAACTCATTTGGGCCACTATATTTGGGATCCAAATACTGCAGCAACCAACACAAACCCCCCCCCCCCCCCCCAACAAGAGAAAACACCACCTTTTTGTACATATGTGTCATCTTCACAAATAAGTAAGTTGATTTTTCTCCTTTTCTCCTTTTTTCATAATGACCAATTTATATATTATAAGGCTGATAAATTAGGCTTTTTGTTATGGAATACATTGGATATGTTAGGTCATTAGAAAATCTCTTTATCAACCAACAAATAGCAAAATAATACTAGATCTTCTGCTTTCATAACAAACTTGACATGATTTTGTGCTTATATGTAGATTACTATATATGAATAAATATATATGTTGTGCATATCAATATAAAGTAATGAGACATATTGATTTATACATGATGCAGGAACATGAGACAGGTACACCTGCTTAGTCATGAGTTATATAATCTTGATCTGACCTGTCACTCTTGTGTTATTATTATGTATGATTCAATACAATAGTCATAATTATTCTTGTTTATACCTTACTGTACAGATGCTCTGACTCTCCTTGCACATCCCCTGATGAAGCAATCTGGCGAAACGCGTCGGGATTGAGATTTGTGAGCTTTATGTACCTTTGTTGCAACACTTAGTTAGATGATTCTATACTTAGAAAGCAAGGCATATCCCTATAAAGGGACATATTTACAGTCCAACTGTGATTTTACCATGTTGGCTTTTCTCACACTGAAATATGTGTCACTCATGTTGTACTTTTATGAAAAATACACCCTAATTTGTTGCCAAAAATCCCTGTCTCTTTCTACTTACTTCAAAAGAAAGTAAGAAAAGACTTGTCTCCCATCTTCTACTTTTATCTCATGAAGCCTCTATTGCAAATTTTCTTTGGTCAGACCACGCTCCGGTTTTTTTAACCCTGAAGTGTGCAGATATACCTCGCTCTCCTTTTACATGGAAACTTAATGACAATTTGTTATCTGATCAGGATTGTGTAAATGAGATAACTCGAGTTATAAAGGACTTGTGTGTCAGACTGTGTCTGACCATGCCTATGATAGTACTCCCCTTCAATTTCAACGGGAGGCTTTCAAATGTGTAGTTCGGGGGTCATTTAATTAAACATGCTTCTAGACTTAAGAAGAGTAAAAATCCCATAAACAAACTCCGGACATGGATGTTCTGCTATCTCTTTCTCAAAAAAGACAACAACTTAGAGTACTATTGAATGAATATTCCTTTAAACTAAGAGACAGAATCCACAAATTATTTTTTCGAAATTGAGATAAGCCCAGTAAGATTTTAGCGAGAGCCCTACACCCAAGAGTACACAGTATTCCCATACTGTGTATCCACACTAAATTGAGGTGTAAGACCTTTAACCCTATAGACTTTGCCTGTTCCTTTAAGGAATACTATTCTGAATTATACAATTTGAAAGGGAAATTTGCAGGTATGGATAAATTCAGATCCAAAGTGAAGTAATACATTATTATTATTATTATTATTATTATTAATAAACAGGATTTATATAGCGCCAACATATTACGCAGCGCTGTACATTAAATAGGGATTGCAAATGACAGACTAATACAGACAGTGATACAGGAGGAGAGGACCCTGCCCCGAAGAGCTTACAATCTAGTAGGTGGGGGAATTTCACACACAATAGGATGGGAGATATGTAGTGGTGGGAAGTAGTGGTGGTTTCAATTGACAGAAGAAGACGGGTAGGCAAGTTTGAAAAAATGGGTTTTGAGCAAAACGGCAGTTCCTACTATCCCAACGGAAATCGCCTCTTGTCTAGAAAATCAGTTTTTGGACATTGAACTACAAGATGTATCTCACCCTTGGTACCAGGTAAAAGTCCAGGTCCTGATGGTTTTTTCAAGAGGTCATGACCCAGTTTATGCTACCAGTATTTAATGATGTGTCCTCAACCTCTGCTTTTCCTACTCAATACCTTGAGGCCCACTTCACAGTAATACCCACACCGGGTTGAGACCCCACAATATGCAGTAATTACTGTCCCATATAACTTACTAACTTGGATATTAGGATAATAAATTAATTGCAAATAGATTGAAACCTGTACTTCCCCATATTATTCACCTGGATCAAGCCAGTTTTACTATTGGAAGGAAAACGTGAGATAATACTTTGAAAACACTCTCTTTGATTAATTGGGCCCAGCAGTCCTCTATCTGGACATCCCTCCTATCCCATGCGATCATGTAGATTGGGTGTTCATACAGGAAACCCCAATTCAAATCGGACTAGGTCCAGTCATGTTGGAACAGATCCAGGCTTTATTTACCGGTCCTAGTGCTCGAGTTAGAACAAATGGTATATTATCTGAATCATTTAAAATAAATAATGGTACTAGACGGGGGTGCCCGCTATCCCCCTTCTTTACATCCTGGTTATGGAGCATTTGGCCATGGCTATTAGGAATACCCCAAATCTTCGAGGTATACAAGTGAGAACTGATCATTACAAACTATCAATCTTTGCAGATGATCTCCCTGATTTTAAAATGTATTATCAAGCGGCAGTGCTTCACAGGATTGTAGATTGGAACCATAACAAACAATATAAGGCATAGATCAATATGGATAACAATATGTCATCCTTGGATGAAACCACAATCTAGAACCCATCTGCCCTGTACCCCACCCACAGTGATCCAAACTCTTTCCCTATGGGACTAATTGATAAGCAAAGGGATTGCTCCCATCTAGACCTGGTTCATTGACAGCTCTGTTTCAAAATCCCTAATTCCCTCCAACTTGTAACCTCCTTTTTGATATGGAATAGAGAGGAACACCCTAGACTTAGTCAAATACTCTCACATGGGGACATTACCTCCTTGACGAAAATAAAGGTTGCTGGGGTTCCAAAGAGATCCCGGTGGTTAGCATACTTTCAGTTAAGAGATTTCATTCACACCCTGAAACCTCTGAACCATTTACTCGATCCCCCACAGAATTTGAGAGATTGAATCTCCAAACTGACAGAGTGGTACATGCGGTTAGGTCTATTTTTTAATATACTGTTGCATGAACTCCTCCACTCACTCTGCATTTTATTAGATATTGGGAAAAAGAATTGGAATGCACATAAGAACCTGAAGAAATTGAAAGATCGTTGACGTATGTACATAAACTTTCCAGGTCCGCCAGGGACCAAGAACGATGTTTCAAGATTCTTAGTCGGTGGTATAGATGTCCACAGGACATAGATTTGATCCCTCATATGAACCCAATTGTTGGAGATGGTGCCTCCTACATCATGTTATTGTAGCAGGTCAAAGAATAATTGCCAGACTTTGGGCTCTTCAGAAGCCCCTATGTCGGAATGGGTTGTGGAGTTTGACAATATCGAATCGTTAACTCAAATATTATGGGAAGAGAAAGGTTCTCATGATAGAATGTCTTGGGACATCTGGGAATTTTTCAGAATATCCCCTGACAATAAACGATTCCTGGACTGATAAGGTACAGAAACGGGATTTATGGTCTTCAATGGTAATGTCTAACCAATTTGTTTTTTGTATACTATATGACTAAATGGCCAAAATAATATTGCTATGGGGGACACTTCCCTATGAATATGTCGACAGCCCTCATACTAATGTGTTATATAGATTCCCTGTAATCTTTTAGATTGCTGTATGTATGTGATCCTTGTATTGATAATGCTACTAGAAGATAATATGCCCCACCTCCTTCCCCCCCCCCTTTCTTTTTCTTTTTCTCTTGTACTTCTACTCTTTCTTTTTCTTCTTCTTTCTCCGTCTGTTTGACCTTTTCTTACCTTTTATTTTATGTGATACTTACCAGTACAAATATTTATAATATGTGTACAATGATATGCAATAGTGTTATCTGTTTACTTGTTATTCTGTTTCAATTTTACCTTGTAAAATTTTCTGAAAAACTTTAATAAAAATGTAATATATATAATATTATTATTATATATTAATATATTTTGGACATTATTGAATATTGATATTATACAAGGTAGCATGGAAGTATGTATGTGTGCACCATGTTTACTTTTAGAGTACTTGTATTGATAAAAGATAATTTAGCAGTGCTTTGTGAAATATCAAACTCCATGCAAACAACTTTAAAAACTGTTGAACTACGTATGCATGTGAATTGCTTTACTTTGCATAACTGGCTTGTGGCGGCCAAGCGTTCATAGCGACGTCGCTTTTTGATCCTTCGGAAAAAAAAAAAAAAAAAAACATCAATCACGGATTTAGTCACTTCTGTGATTCAGGCACCCCTACTACACAGCAAACCCAGTTTGGAATTTGCCTTCTCTGTTGTAATTACGTTTTACATAATTTTGATTTAAAATTTACAGTTTAGTAGTGATTAAAGGTCTCACACTGCTACACCTACCTCTCAAGTCTGATTTTTCTGTGCAGGGTATTACAGGTAGCCAGCTTTGTTTACTTATTCAGTTATTTTCAATGTTCATTTCAGTGTATTTATGAACACATAACTTGAATACATTTTACTTTTTGCAAGTGTCCACACTTTGGAATAATAAGTGTTTCCTAAGATCTCTGTTTTAAAGACCCTGTTTGGAATGTCTGGGCATTATAAAACACAAAGCTGGAGATGATCAATTGTATTGTACTTTCTGAAGCATGTCACCTACCTCCTAACACAATATATAGTAGGTTTTGTTGACCATGGCAAACTCTTAAATAATACACTGACGCCATTTTGTGGGTTAATTGGCCATAGCAGCCCCCTTTTATTAACAAAACATTAACAACATTTTAACCATATATTAGTCACATTAACCAAATAAAGTGCAAACTGAATGACAATTCAAGTACAGTAAAAGGTCCATGAAAACCATTCCCTGGTTTTATCCTTAAAAAATTATACTCTGCTACCATAACCAGGCCCCCAGTTGCTCACACACCGACTTAGGCACAGATTGCGGGTATCCTCCTCACTTTTTCTTGCCCCCACAACAACCTAGTGTCATGCGGAGCTCCCCCTTACTAGGAACTCTGTCTACTCTGCTGAGATCCCACCTCTCCTCTAGTTTTGTATCCTTTCTTACTCCTAAAGACCTACCTCCCCACGCCACCTGCTGCAAGAGTAAAACCTTATTCTTGCAAGCAACCCAACACCCTAAAGGCTCTCCACAGCCCCTCCTGCAAACCCAAACACCACAAGTCAGTCCCCACTGCATTCAGATGCACTCCGTCGCTGAGCAAAAACAAAACAGGATCCTTCTCAAGCTCCCCATGCCTGACTACCAAACCACCGATCCGCGCCAGGAAGCTCCCTAATTACCTTAATCCTCGCCTTGTTCAGCCTGTCAACTGATTGCGCGTCCCGCCAAGATAACCTAGCCACAATCTCGGACCAGCCCAGCAAAGTACCTGAAAAGGAGGAACACAGGCGCAGGAAATAAAACTTAAGATCCTTAATCAGCTCTCTCATGGGCCGCTTCCCCAGATCATTACCCCCTGCATGAACCAGCAGGACATCTGGAGGCCTGTCCAGCCTGGCAAATCTGTGCACCTCCGGCACAATCCTGCTCCACTGCAACCCAGGGATCCCAATCCACTGCACCAGAGCCTCACCTTGCTGCAGGCCCAACTGTCGCCCCTGAGGCTGGACATTTGCCCGCCCTGCACCCCAGTGCATATGTGAATGGCCCAAGATCCACACAAGAGCCGCATCTGAAAAAAAAAAGAAACAACCATTTCCAATACGTGACCCCCAAGGAAACACTGTGCCCCTCCTGGCCAACAAACAACCACGTGCCCCTTCTCCCTCTGGCAAAACAAGAAACACCCAATACAGTAGGAACAAGCCATAGCCCTCCAGGCCTTTACAACAAATGTGGGGGAATATACAACTTGAACCTGTTAGACTCTCAACGACTGATCCTCTTGATAAGTTCAGGTCCCAAACCCCACCTTGCTGCTTCTGTAGCCGCCCCAATCCAGAACGAATGTGACGAGAACTTACCTGCATTCCTGCCCACAGCCCCCACTCATTTCCAAAACACCGCCCCAAACTGGAAGCGGGACACAAAGGCACCATCCCTGTAAATAAAAAACACACCCTCCGTAGGAGGCCGGATCTGCAAGTACTTACCCACTACCTCTACAGGACAAATCGCAGAGCCAGGAATGGCGCCCAACTCCAAACTCACCCCCTTACCCCTCTGATCTGTCTTAGATCTGCAAATCCACACCAACACCTTGCGCCTCCCTAAACGTACGTCCCCCCCACATCAAACCTCCCGGCCTAGCTTTGCTAGGGTTAACCACTTCCCCCAAGCACAATGCTGCAAATAAACTCACCACAAACATGGCCAAAAACAAAATCACTTCAAATGCATCGGAACACACCCGTCCCAACTGCCCCACTAAATCACCAAATCGAGCTGCCCAGCCCCCTTCCGGTATCCCTTCAACGTCTGCCGAGCAATAAAACTCTTAGTGCCATCCACCCAGCCCATTAATTTAAACAGAAAGGCCAAAGCCGACAATTTCTTGGCCATGGCCCCACCCGACACACCCTTCTGAAAATTGAGCACCACAAACAGTAAAACTGACGCCTCACTGCCACCCGCATCACCCCCAACCCCCTCACTCTGTAAAAAACTAAACCACTCCCGCCAAGTGACCACATATGCTTTCCACGTTCCAGGACAGACTGACCTCCGGATTAAATCGGTAACAGCCCCCAGACCACTTGCCAAAGCCTCGCCGGGCAAGGAGTTCCACACTTGTCTGCTGCTGGCGCCAATTACTGGAAACGCGACCACTGGAACAGAGAAAGTGAATCCGCAATTACATTCTCGCACCCTGGCACATAAATCGCTTGTACAGAAACGTTTAACCACAAACACGTTAACACAAAACAACGCAGTAAGCAAATCACAGGGGGAGAAGAGGCCGAGATATTGTTAATGTCCTCCACCACCCCCATGTTATCACAATGAAAACGCCCCTTTGCGATCCCTCAACAACTCACCCCACAATGCCATTGCCACAATGATCGGGAACAATTCCAATAGAACTAAATTGGTACACAGCCCCTTTTTTGCCACTCCGCCGGCCAAGGCTCTGTGCTCCACCGCCCTCCAAAGTAAGCCCCATAACCAAAAGCACCAGCTGCATCAGTCACCAAATCCAGCCATTCGTTATCCACCACCTCACCTATCCACAACGAGCAACCGTTATACGTCGCCAAAAAAGACTGCCAAACACCCAAATCTTCCCGCAAGGTCCTGGTCAACCTCAGAGGCCCGGGGGCCCGCACACCAGCCATAGCAGCCGCCAGCCGGCAACTGAAAATTCTACTCATGGGCATGATGTGGCAAGAAAAATTCAGTTTTCCCAAAAGAGACTGCAAATCCCTTAACCGGATCTTCTGCAACCCACCAGCAATATGAACTTCCCTCTTCAAAGCATCCAATCTGTCTGGTCAAATTTCTGACTGGCCCCCTTTCTGGGACCCTCCTTTATCCCTTAGCCCTTCAGCCCACACACTTGCTGACCCTCCCCCAAAAACCCCTACATTTTTCCTGCACTTTTCTCTTTTTTTAACTTTTACCACCACCACCACCCCACCTTACAATCCCCCACTAGTCCTCCCCCCTCGCCCTCCTTTATCCCTTAGCTGGCCCCCTTTCTGGGACCCTCCTTTATCCCTTAGCCCTTCAGCCCACACACTTGCTGACCCTCCCCCCAAAACCCCTACATTTTTCCTGCACTTTTCTCTTTTTTTAACTTTTACCACCACCACCCCCCCCACCTTACAATCCCCCACTAGTCCTCCCCCCTCGCCCTGGCATGAGGCGCTTCTGTTTAAAGTCTCTGACTAGAGCTCCAGCGCCTACTTTTTCTTGTATAGCCAAGGTCAAAAAGATTGGTTGTTGGTGTTTGTCTCCCTCTGTCGGCAAATGAATAAACTATTTTCCTATTTTATTTTATTTAACTAGTAGTTGTCTACTACATTCAACTGGCACATCCAAGCCATTTCTTCAGTTCTCAAGCCATTTCTTCAGTGACTTGTGTAAATTAAGTAAGTGGCTTGCATACAATGTTACATTTTCAACATTACAGAATTATACCACATGAATGTAAAAATGTGACCACATACTATACCATGACCTAGATAAGTGCGAGCCCTCACATATTTCTAATATACCCTTCAAGAAACCTATTAGTAATATATGAATAATGCATACAGTGCTTGTTACTAGAAAAATACAATGCAGCACATTTATTGTGTATAAATCAATGTGTGTAGGCAATAGTCTTTGGGGGATTTTTTACAGTTAGGGGGAAAAGTTTAGGTTCATGTTAGTGACGCCAAATAGATAGCATTTACTCTTTTTACTTTTTTCTCCCTTGTGCCACTACTTTGAGCACTTATTTAGTAAGGACATTTAAGTTTGGAAATGTTCTAGAACAAAGACTTGCTAATGGGCATTATATAAACACATGCAGATATAAATATATACATTTTCAGAAGGCAAATGTATGTTATGCATACAGTATAATGCAAAAAGAGATAAAAAAAGAAGTTTCATCAAAGCAACTTCAAACAATAGGAGAGTTTTATTAGTTTATGGATTTGATGAGTCATTTTATTTACAAAAGTTCTGAATAAATAATATTAACTTTAGGAATGGCTTTAGTCAGCCTGAATAATATATTTTTTAAAATAAAAATCCAAAAAATGGAGGCTCCAGTGCTATGGTTAAATATGGATCCTATGTTATGTTTATTGGTAGGTTTGGTATAGGTATAGTGCTAAAAATAGGCAATGTGCTATGCTCAGGTGATTACTGATAGCATGAGTGCCTCCAGTGACATTTACATCATTATTATGATCTATTTATATAGCACGAAGATATGCAGCACTTTACAGGGTCTATAGTCATGACACCAACTGTCCTTTAGAGATTCTTTAATCTAAGATGAATTTTGGGGAAGCCAATTAAACTATTAGTTACATAGTTAGGTTGAAAAAACATACATAGGTCCATCAAGTTTAACCACATATCCCAGATAAAACCCTAAAGACATAATTGAGTTAGATCCAGAAGAAAGCAAAAAAAAAAAAAAACCCTGGTTCAATTTGCTCCATTAGGGCAAAATAAGTCCTCCCTGATCCAGTGAAAATCTGATGTTCCCTGGATCAACAGTCTCTGGTGTCCTTACTTTGAAACTTAAATAACCAATTATATTCTGTGCTTCTAAAAAAGCATTCAGATTTTTCCTAAAGCAATTGGACATACCATTACACTCTGCAACTCCCAACTTATGCCTTTGGATTTTATCATTAGGTATCCACCTGGACTCCAACACAACCTCTACTCCTGCCATCCTTAAATGCTTTTTCACCGATCCATCTCTCTGACTGATTCATCCTATCCCACTCCTGGAACTCAACAAGCTGACAAGCCTCACTACAACCCATCTTTTTTCTCTGCATAAAGTTGTCCCTGCCACCTTCCACTACCCCCACCCTGCTAACCCCTGACCCTGGCACAACAATCACACTAAACATCTACAAAACACTTTTAATGCAGCTGAGTGGAAGTGGAGGAAATCTGGTTCCAGCGTTGACTTCACAGACTACAAAGCCAGACTACAACACTTCAACACTGAATTTGCCAAGCAAATTTATTTCTCTACTGTCATTTCCTCTTAAGCTTCCAATCCACACAGCCACTTCTCAACAATTGACTCCCTCCTAAACCCCACACTTGCTCCCTCCACAATTACTTTCTCTGCCCATGACATAGCCACCTGCTTTAGATATAAAATTGACAAAATCAGACATGATGTCTCTGCTCACCATGACACTCAAACCATATCCACCCCTTTCACCTGTAAATCATCACTGACCTCCCTCAGGCCTGTTACTCTGGATAAAGTTTCCACTCTTCTCTCATCATCTCCATCTACTACCTGTCTGCTTGACTCAACTCCCTCTGATCTACTCCGTGCCAATTCCTCCACCCTGACCCCTGCCCTAACCTAACTATTCCACCTTTACCCCTCTGCCTTCAAACATGCCATTATTCTCCCTATCTTAAATAAACCCTCTTTAGACCCCTCCCTATCATTTAGCTACCACTGATTAACTGAGCACCAACTCTCTGCTTGACCTACTCCAGTCTGGCATGCGAGCTGCCCATTCCATCAAAACAGCACTCACCAAAGTAGCCAACAAACTCCACAGAGCTTAAGTTTTAAGGCAACGTTTCCCTCCTCCTTCTCCTAGATCTTTCCCCTGCTTTTGACACTGTTGATCACCCCCTTCTCTTTTTTTTTTTTTTAAACTGAGTTTTTTTTGGAAATTTGCATATACAAAAGAAAAAACAAAACAAAGAAGAACGTGAATATAAACACAGTATACAGGATGGATATCAATACATTAGAAGCCATATAAATAACATATATCTTTCCCAATAGCTTTGTATAATGGGGCAAAACCAGAAGATATGCTCTAGAGTCGCGCGTTGGGACCCACATCACCAACAATTAGGGTCTACCTCTGGAAACAGCCTGTGGAGCACGTCTGGTGTGTGATACCACCGAAACAAAATCTTGTACAAATTTTCTTTATAAAGGGTGCAAATAGAGCTTTTGTTTTCTGCCTCCCAAATATCAGTCCAATCCTCCCTGTCAAGAGTCCAGCCCAAAATAGCTTCTCAGGTGCTCATGCAAGCAAATTTACCAGTAGTCTCCCGTGCTGACACATCATATATCAGGGGGGGGTTTATAATAGAGCTAAGTACAGAGGCAGAAGTGGAGAGACCATACTTAAACTTGGAGATGTCGATGTCTCTTATGCGCCCAAATAAAATTAGAACAACCAGCTTGCAGTTTTTTCAGGGTCAAAATAGGGACTCAGACCCTGGGTAAAAGCATAATTTTTACTGACGCAATACGTCCATGAGCAACAAAGATGTTCAGATAATTGTATCTCCTGGGATAGGGGAGGACAATTACGGGCATATAGTTGGTTTTATATGTAGCTGTGATCTGAGTGCCCAAGTAACTCAATGAATAATCCCACAACAAAAAAGAGTATCTATCTCACAATGCTGAGAGTTGTAAGGGTGGTATATATAGAGGTAAGGCCTACGTTTTGGGAGGAATTCACCTTGTAACCTGAGCCAGTGCCAAGAGTGTTTAGCTCGCCCCATAGATTCGGGAGGGTGGTAAGAGGCTGCGTCAATGTAAGAAAAACGTAATCTGCATATAGCGAGATTTTATAGGAGGATTCTTTCACTGGAACACCCTGAATATTGAGATTGGATCAGATTTTCTCTGCAAGTGGCTCAATACTAAGACCAAAAAGCAAGGGGGACAAGGGACATCCATGTCACGTCCCATTTTTATTTGGAAATATCGTAGAGGAGGCATGAGGCAATTTGACAGAGGCTGATGGGCAGCTGTAGAGGGAACGAATTGCACCTACAAAGGGTCCTGCAAACCCCATTTTAGAAGTGTGGAGAACATAATTACCTAAGATGATCAAATGCCTTCTCCCTGTCTAAGCTGAGTACTAGTGAAGGAGTCTGGCATTTGTTGAGAATATCTAAGACATTAACTACTCTGCGGGTATTATCACTCGCATGGTGAAATGGGATAAAGCCTGTTTGATCTTTGTGCACAAGGAACGGCATAAATTTGGAGAGCCTATTTGCTAAAATTTTAGAATAAATTTTAAGGTCCAAATTCAGCAATAATATGGGCCTATAGTTAGTGCAATCCAACGGGTCTTTAACCGGTTTGAGAATAACAGTGATGTGGGAGCATGACATAGAAGGCGGAACGGGTTTACCTTGTAGAAAATTGTTGAATAAATCCACTAAGTCGAGAAGCAAGTTTGGCAAAAAAGTTTTATATTATAAATACGGTAAACCCTCAGGACCAGGAGCTTTACGTGAAGGGAGATGAGAAAAACCCTTCGGGATCTCCTCTTCAGTGATGGGGCTGTTAAGATGCTCCAGGTGTTCCACCTTTAGTAAGAGTAAGAATCAATAGAGGTTTGCAAAGTTGGGCCCATGTTGCGCCTGATATACAGTGATGTACAGATGAGTATATTATTGTTCAAACCGGGAAGCTGGTTGTGAGAGGGGTCATACCTAAGTATCCCCTTCTCGTCCTTAATGCCCATGGGAGAGGAGTTAGTTTGTGCATCCCTCAGTTTGCGTGCTAGTAGTGTGTCAGCCTTTTTGCCCTTGTGGTAATAAAGCTGCCTAGTTCGTTGCATCATCCAACTGATCTTCCTTAGCTCCAAGGCCTGTAATTTGGAGCGGAGAGAGGTCACCTCCCGCAGATGGGCTAGGGATGGTCTACTAGGGAGTTGTCCCTCTGCGGTCCTCAAAGCCTGCTCCGTTAGAGCACTCTGCAAATTGGAGTTCATTTTAAGGCGGGAACTCAAGGTGACACATTGACCCCTAACAACTGCCTTATGAGCTTCCCAGAGAGTGGAGGTATGTGCTACTAAACCCTTTTTTATCTGCAAAATAATTTTGTATTCTTGTGGTAAGTGACAATTTAGTGTCCATGTTTTTAAGGAGAAAATCATTTAGTCTCCAATGACAGATTCTTGTGGTAGAGGGAGTAAAAAGAACCTCCATGGTGATCATGAAATAGCATGGATATCTGCACAGACACCATTCATCAATAGTGGTAAATTAATAAGTATGTAATCAATGCGGGTATGTGTTTTCTGAGAAGGAGAATAAAAGAAATACTGTCCGCTTGTAAGATGCTGGATCCTCCAGCTGTCATATAATTGATGGCATCTGATAATCTGTCTAAAGAGTTTAGATTGTTGAAGTACGGGTGGAGGTGGAGGAGATGCAAACATGGACATTCTATCTTGAGTTGGGAAAAAAATAGAATTAGTGTTGCCCAAACAATCAAATAGGTATGAGTAAACTCCTCCAAAAGGGCCAGCGTCTTAGTAAGAAACTTAATCTGACACGCATTGGGGGTGTAAACATTGCACATCATCAGAGGGACACCTCGAAAGGTACCATGCAGAATAATAAAACTTCCCTCCGGGTCAGTAATTGTGCGAATGGGGGAGAATTTGAAAGAGTCGTGAATCAAAATTGCAACCCCCGCTTGTTTTTTAGAGGGAGAGTTAGCCACACAAACTCCAGGATAGTATTTAGAGGTGAAACTAAAAGTACCCGAGCTATCAAAATGTGTCTCTTGCAGGAATATAACCTTTGCAGATTGGCTTTTAAATTCCCTAAATGCTAATTTCCTCTTAGTATTGGAGTTCAGTCCCTGCACGTTGAGGGATAGGATTTTAGTAGCCATAATAATCTTTGATAGGATGGACAGTGCTTAGACCCCAGCGTCAAATATACTCACAAGTTAAGCGTATGCTCTTGAGTATATTTTAGAGGACAAGAAAATCGCCTCATGGGGTAGGGAAGGGAGGGAGCTGGCAAGGGGGAACAGTCACAATAGAAAACACAAACATACACAATAAACCAAGGTAGGATAGTCGCAAAATGGCGACCATGGAGAGTTCAGTATCCGCTGGTCCCTGTGCCTTACAAAAGAACATCAGGGAACAAACACACTGGGCAGGTATACCAACACCCCTATAGGGGTCGAAGACCCAACATTCTCCGGAACAACCACCAGACAAATATCTGGTCATCATAACATTTTTGGCACCAGCTATCAAGCCGTAAATAAGCCTCTAAGAGAGAGCCCCCCACCACGCCCTGACATGTCAGACACGGTGCGGGGCCCACCCAAGGGGCAAATGGGCAACCTGAGAATGTCTATAAAGAGGCAAGTATATACCACAGCATATGAGGGCAGTACAATGGAAATAGAATAAACATATAGCAATGTTTAGTAAACAGCTGCATTGTAAGGTATATTAACCACCTGGGCGTTACACTGAGGTCTAGATTTCTGTTCCAAAAGTGTTACACTGTTTTTCATGAAATTTTTTTTTTTAAATTGTAGACCTGTAACTTACAGAAATATGTCCGAACAAGGCTTCTAGTAGATATCATGAATATAAAAAATGTTTGAAACACACAATCATGTAAAAAAAAAAATACGCACGGAGGGAGAAGAAGCCGGCCGGCTTAGTTTAGAAGAAGCTGGCCGGTTTAGAAGAAGAAGCCGGCCGACTTATAAGAAGAAGCCTTCATACAGTGAGAAAAGTTCGGGTTTATCGATAATTGTAACTTTTTGAAGCCCGTACCAAGGTCGGGCTTAATGGTCGGGTGGTTAATTAGAGGCCTAGGCAAAATCACAGATAGAGACCTATGCATATACTAGGGCAAAGAGAAACAATCCATGAGGCAGCTAAAATAATGTTCAGATAGCACTGAGCATAATCAGAAAGTCAGCATTAAGTCAAATATAAACCAATCCTCAGCCTGTAAAAGTCAAGAGGTAGTAATAATTAGCAGTATGTCTGAACACATCCATGCTAGGGACCATGACCCCTGAGGTAAATCACAACATGTAATGAGTACTGCCATTCAAGTATTATCCAATAAGAACAAATTCTGCTCTGCTTTACAGACAGGAGAAGACACGTGCTGCTGCCAGAGAGAAGAGGAGACAGACGCTGCTGCAGCCAGAGACACACGCAGGATCGGGTATCCACCTTTGTCGTATAGGACGCACTAACTTCCCCCCCCCCCAGTTTTGGGGAAGAAAAAGTGCGTCTTATACGGCAAAAAATACGGTAAGCATCAAATTGTAGCGCAGAGCAGCACTGGGTTCTGAGATAACAGCATAAGTTCAAAATAGCGATGTAGAAGTAAGGGTAAGGCCCACTGTCCCAAAGAAGAGAAGACGGGGAGAACGCCGGACCCGGCGTCTTGAACTTTTCCTGGGCATGACCACCTGCCAAGGTGGGGGCGATGGAGGCGGAAGATCCTCAGTCTCCAATCCAGGAAGCTTGGGCAGGGCAATTGCCATATCTCGTCAGAAGACAGGTAAGTCCTCCGGGTAGCGTGGAACAGCCGACTTCCCCTCATGGCGACTGTCAAGCTAAATGGGAAGCCTCAGCGGTAGGGAATGTGATTGTCCAGGAGCTGGGTGAGGAGTAGCTGCAGAAGGCGTCTTTGTTGCAGGGTGTGCCAAGATAAGTTTAGGAAAAGCTGTAGGGGGGCCCCATCTAAATTGCGCATATTCTGTGCAGCAGACATAATCTAATATTTCAGTTCTGTATCTGCTAGGTGGCAAAGAACATCTCAAGGCCAAGACAGGTGGACTCGAGGCCGAGGCAAGTTGCCTCGAGGCTATGTAGGCCATAAAAATTCCAACCTCTTGTGAAGATGGGTGCCCCAAGAGGCGGTTGAAAAAAGCCTGCAAAACTAATTTCAGATCTGAGTTACAGGTGGCTTCAGGTAAACCGCTAGCTCTAATGTTATTCCTGCGGCCCTTATTATCCATGTCTTCCAGGTGGCGGTAGAGGTCCCTGATCTTCAAATGATAATTCTGCATGTGAGGACCTCAATATCCCCCTGAGCTTGGTGTAAATTTTCATCTATATCTCCCACTCTCCCAGCCAGGGACTGCAGATCAGTAGGGAGGACCCCAATTTCAGAGCAGTGGGGAACATCTGTAGGTCTTGCTGCCATGGGGAATGTAATTTGTCAGCCACATGTCCCGGACCCTGCTTGTGAGGTTGGGGTGGTTCTAAAGTTCGATGGGTCCCTGAAAAATGTTTCCCCTAGAATGGGCCAGGTGTTTGCGATGGGGGGCCCAAGGGAGGAAAATCATCCCTATTCATTCTGTGGCGGACTGATCTTTTTATTTCATGGGTGCCCCTAACTGCCCCTTCCATAGGAGGTGGGGCCACCTCTGGTCTGAAGGCTAATGACACAGTATCATCCAGGGGGGAATATGGGGCATCAGGTGAGTAAGAAATCCCCCCATGAGTCCCAGAAGGGGGGAAATCCTCAGTTGTGGGGGAAAGATTCACTCCAACAAGGTCCTCTGCTTCCCGGTCCTCTGCTCCACGATCCAGGGTGATCTGGCCACCCACTGCTATGCCGGGAGAGGCACCAGCCTGGACTGCTGCTGAGTAAGGCTGGTTTGCAGCTGGAGACTCCTCTGCACACCAGGTGTGCTGGGGAGAAGAAGGAGCCGGCGCCTCTTTGAAGGCTGAGGAGCTGCAGGAGCATCTCCTAAATAAGCCCGAATCGAGGGCTGAGAAGAGCTTTGGTGCCGTGTTGGGGTGAGGAGAAGCATCCCGCCCTTACATCACTTCGATTTGCCCATTGTAGAAGGTTAGGTGCCCGCTTAGCTTCAAAAATCTCACTAGTGCCGTCAGAGCAGGAGAATCAAGTGGCCATCTCCGGAGACCGCTTAGCCACTACCCGATCACCCCTTTCTAATCCAAATCATGCGCTTGGTTGGTATCAGTGACACTGCTCTCTGTTGGTTTCCTTCCTACCTATGTGGCCGTTCCTCCTCTTTCACTCTCCTCCATGTTGGTGTTTCCCAAGGGTCATTTTGGTTTGGTTTACAGTACCATCTCTATGCTGATGACACTCAAATCTATCTGTCCACCCCTGACTTGTCTCCCTCAGTCCTGGATAAGGTTTTATGCTGCCTGTCAGCCATCTCATTAAGCATCTTCCCCCTTACATTCCTAATCTCCCCTCGACATATTTCTGTTAACAACACTGGTGTTCAGTCCTCCCCACAGGTATGTTGTCTTATACTCCCCTAGCAGCTCTCTTCGCTACTCCAATGACCTACTACTAATTTCTTAACTCATAACTTCATCACACGCATGGCTCCAAGACTTTTTTAGGGCTGCCCCAACTCTCTTGGATAGTCTTCCTCATCCTATTTGGCTTGCTCCTAATTTCTGCTCATTTAAAAGAGCACTTAAAACTTCAGAGTTTGCAGGCAATGTAGGGGAGGCCGCCCCTGCTCTGCTACCGCTGCGTCTCCCTGAATTCTTGGAGTTGGTTGTGGTTTGTGCGCCCAGGCGCATTACAATGACTAAGGCATCTCTGATGGTAAAAGATGTTTCTTGATCTGACAACCATCATCTTTCCAGACCCTCTAGTTTACAACACCCACTGTAAACGTTGAAGTTTTGTGTCTCCATGTGTCATAAAACTTAGATAATGCTAGTAAAGTGCATCCGAATATCAGTTGCTCATCATTGATGATAGACAGCATAGCTCATTTTGGAGCAACCCTTCCACCCGCACTGAAAACGCTCTCTGACATGGCACTCTAGGGTGGACAAGCACCTGTATGGCATATCAGAAAATTTCCAGTTTCTGTCACAGATCCCAGCAGGATTGGGGGATCTGTGTCTTTGTCACCCACCTCGAATTCCTGAAGCCCTGTTCAGGAATCCTGTCAAGTGGTCATTTCCTGGTCTTATGGTATGTGACCCCCTGAAAGCTGCCCCATTACCCCAGAGAATCAGAATATTCTGCAGAAGCACTCAATCTGCAATCTGCTGGCAGAAGTGTGAACACCACCTGAGCTATATCTGCTACAGTACTCCCTCCGGTGGTGGGTTCTCTTACTTGCTGGTCATGTGATTCCCATTTGCCACATGATTTTCCCTATAAAAGAAAGTGACTGGCAATGGGAAGTTGCTTGAACAGGGAGTTTCTCTTGGCTCTATGTCCAGGTTCCAGTTGTTCCTGTTTGTGTCTTGTTTCTGATCCTCTGATATACTGACCTTGGATTCGCTTGACTACTCTTGATCGCCACCTGCCCTGAAATTTGGCTCTGCCCGACTACTCCTGCGTGCCGCCTGTGCTGAGCTCTGGCTTGTCTGACTATGCTCCTGTCTCATGTTCCTGTACCATGCCTTGTTCCTGCCTGTCAACAGTTACCAGCCTCTGGGGGGCACGTTTCTGCCTACCAGGCTGGTGACATGGAGGGTCCACCATCCCAATCTGTTACGCCATGACAGTTACTTGGTCCAGTAATCTATAACGGTAGAAGGTAAATAATCTTGCACCTCAGGGCTTGGCAGATACGAATATACCATTTGCCCTAGCTGCCCTTTTCTAACTCCCTGCCCTCATGCTGCCACCATGGCTGTCAATAATTGGTCATCTTGTCCAAAAGGCTGTAGTCGTCTCTTATTGTGGTGATAGTACTTCTGCTGGGTCTGGCATCTGGCAGTTGCAGTGGGGAATAAAGAGATACCTTACGAGTTGAGGTACAGGAAAAGGCTACGCTAAGATGGTTGGACAATTTTTGTTCATATTAGAGTTTAGAGTGTGTTGGAGTTTTACCTCACTTTCAGAAGGCTTTACAAAATTTCCCAAATTTGCTGTGTAAGTGAGTGTCTACGTTTGTGGCTATCCAGTAGTCATTTCTCTGATGTCAGCAACACTGCAAAAACAAACTAGTTTACAACTTTTTTGCAAAGTTAATAAGTTATGCTTGCAAAGGTGGATGCTAAATCTGCCCCCTCTGTTGCTACTGTGATCCTCCTGCTTATCCTCAGCATAACACTTTAGATGTCTACTAGACTAATGACTCCTGCTCTTCCTTCTAATCCTAATCCTAAAATGAGGATTAAAATGAGCAGGATGACATCATAGATACTATTGATTTCCCAGCTGAAAAATGTAATTGCCTCCTCCATAAGCTTCATCATTCAAAATGTGCCCCTAATAGGCTGCCACTACCCTGGGTCAAAGAAACCTGTATTTGTGTTGTGGTAAAATCAGTTACCACTTTCCTTTGCTCCAGTAAATGGAGTATGTGGAGTAAATGGTTGGTCCACTATATGCTTTGCTGAATGCCTGCAGGTGGAAGATCACAGATGATCTTGTGGAATGGGATATCATTCTCTCTCTGCAAGGACACAAGAGCGTTTTTTGCAGAAATGGACATTGACCTTTCTTGCCATGGCAAAGACATCTTTCAAGGAAGGGCTGTTCAGAAATGTGAAATGTGGTCAAATGTGAATTTGCCCAGGCCCAGAACAGCCATAATATTGACCTTGTTGGCAGTAGCCACATGGAGGTAAAGGGGGGCAGCCAGTGTACAATTTGTTTTTGAATGTCAGAAAACAACTCTTGTTGGATAATCAAGATGGAGGGTTGCATAGCAGTGTTTGCGCTTACACATGCTGTATTGAGGAGTGAATCAATTATCCCTGACTCTTGCATTTGTGCACTAACTTAAATCTATGAAGGTGATGGAGTCACAAACTTCCCCTGAATGCTGTGTGTACTGTCAAAATAAAATTGCAATGCTGCTTGGCACTCCAATGAATTTGCTGACACACCTGCGTTTCAGATGACGGCACCACACAGTAATGCAGTACAGTACCCCGTATTGCAGTGCACTGAGAAAACATGCTTGTTTTCTGAATCTTTCTACACTGGAGTGTAGTGGCAGCCCATTTACAGTGCGAGAATATGAATCTGGTCTAATTTAAATGCGCAACAACACACCGCTGCGGTCTGCCTTGCTATAAATGAGATTTCTTTGACTAGTCACCTTCCTGCTATTCATGGCCTTTACCAGTCATTAAAAGTGGCTTTCACCATTATTAAAAGTTATTTTTGTTTTAACAAACTTACAATGTACTTCATTGCTATCTTTTTTTTTAATCCTGAAGAAGCAGAGGAAGGCAGAAGTTATGTAATATGTTTTATTAAAAAAAAACGAGTTTGCTGGAAGTCATTGCATCTAGCTCTTACCACTATGACAATGGCTACTAGTACCAGCCTGGCCACAATACACATAAAGAACATGCACACATTTCTTTGGAAAGCGTAACAGCAAATTAGGATATAAAATTTATTAAATGTTTTTTAGCATACATGCACACTTAAAGAATGTGCAAGCTCATTAAAAGATTTTATCACATACCTTAAATTGAATCTGTTAACACAAGATCCCTTGTACTTAAATTTATAACTGCTAAGATAGGGAATATACTTACATTTCCAGTGACCAGTGTATTAATATGCCTCTGTGTTTGTTTTTTGTTTTTTTGCTCCTCAATTCAAAACTGAAGTCTACAGTATGTCACCAGAGGATGGGGATAAAAGATACCACCCATCCAAAGAAAATACTTGCAGCAGCTAGGGAGTAGCAAATCTGTGATGTTTCAAGACAAAATGTTTCCTCTTCCTTTTAAAACCATGCTTTTAGATTCTGTTTGCCAGAATTCTGTGCTGACAGGGTAACTTTGAAGTGTATGACAACCTAAAAAACGTAAAGAGACCCTCTACAGTTCCATACTTATGAAGTTTATAAAACTTCAGCCCACAATATTTACATCCTATCACCCTCAATCTTTTCAAAACTCACTTGTGTGCAGGAGAACCCAACAAACATCCAGGGTTATCCCCGAGGGTCTATGGCTTTGACAGGAAGCCACATAAAAACCATGTGATATTCTACTTCATTTTTGCATTATCTTGCATTGGCGATTTGCTCATCTGCTTTTTACTTTTACGTGTCCATTAACCATAGGTAGTGTTGGTTGATAGTGTGTGAATATCACCCAATAAATAGAGCTGCAGTGTTAAAACTTTTAAATGCCTTCTCTTTGCAGGTTTGTAGTCTCATCTGTTGCCTCTTAATCAATATCAAGTGCACTGGTAATGTTACTTGCACAGGTGAGTTGCCACTGCTTTAGACCTACCGAAAGCCCTGGAAGAGCAATTTGAGTAAATTTTACCTAGTGTGCAGATTTTATACCTGTAGAATACTTCATAGTTTCCTTTTACATCTGCTTTTAGGTGTCGCTAGCATTGCGCACCTAGGACATATGTCCCACATCTCTTATTTGGTGCCCCAGATGCCAGGCTCTTAACTGCTTGCTAACACTTGGATTTTCTTTTAGCAGATCCCAAACACCAGCTACATCCGCAAATGCTGCCTTTCAGATCTGATGCGAGAAGCAGCTGCATTGCCGACCTGAGGGAGGTTCTAAGTTTCTCAGCTCTGATGTGTCATATGACACAGCTGCGGGGAAATCTTGGAGGGCTTCCTTCACTCCTCAGGTAAGTCAATTAGTCAAATAGCATCTGAAAGAAATGTGTATGTAGAACCAAACCTTGCTCTGATTACAATGCTTTTATTGAAACTACCTATCCTTAAAAGCAAACAGTATAAGCAAAAGAAAGCAGACTAATGTGCCAGATACCAAGGTCAAGGATGCAAATTATTTACACAGTATAACAGTATAAAATTCAGTTTGAAGACACAATTGGATAACACAATAGCATAAATTTGTTTTTAATAAACATAAAATAAAAACAATTTCTTATAAATGGTTACACAGATTAGTGTCCTTGTTAAGCAAAAGAAACATGCAAATATTAGCTTGCTTTTACAGTTTAATCCTGTCACTTGCAACTGAAATCCAGGCAGATAAAAAAGGGCATTTTTTTTAAATTGTAAATTTATTTTAAAAAGCACCACATTACCTGTGTATAAGATAAAAAAAACTGATTCTTCCTTGTCCAGTGACAAGCTTTGGGTGGTCCTGAATCAGGCTATATTACTTCAATTTGTCGTAACCCTACCACTACAATTATATATAATCTTTAATATGTCACTTACTTGAGTCTCTGAGCCTTTACCTTGCATCTCGGGGCATTTATCATTTACCCTAACAAATTATATATATTGTTTTCTTTAGGACAGAAAGACATTTTTTTGTAGATTTTTATTTCCTTAGTTTGAATTAGAAATAAATTGTAAAAAAAACACATAATGCATTTTCCTGGTATATTCCCAAATGCACCTTTTATGTAAAAATGCCAAGTTTCAATTGTTTATATAAATACAGGCAATGAAGTCTTCTGAATAAAAGTCTAACATAAAGCATTTTTATGTAATGTAACATAACACAACTAGCTTTGCATATTACTTTAGATAAGCCTATTCCCCCTTTTAATGTTACCCTGTTTTTATATAAAAAAAAGTTGTGTTTTTTTTTTATTTATTTATGAGGATTATTAGTATAAGGTCAATGGAGTCCCTAATGAAGTTTCCACTTATGCAGGTTTGCAGCAACTAATAACTTCTTATAGTAATGTGTTGCTAGCTATTGATGCTCATTGTGTAAAAATGGGTGCGAAAAAGTAAAAATACAAGCTAAATGTCATCCAGTTAGGTTTTTTTTTATTATCTTAACTTAACTATAGTATGCATAGAGCCGAGTCTGAATGGGGTGTCTGGTACAACAAATCATTTTGAAAGGTAAGACAGATTAGTCTGCCTGGAATTCAATTTTGTGATAATGATTTATACAAAAAAATCTAGGTTATTACAAGCTAAAATTAAAATCAAAAACACAATTTGAAAATATATATTGGCATGATAATGATAACTAATAGTAAGAGTTGTGAAAGATTGATGTGAATGCCATATCCTAGAGTATATAAAATAATTAATTTGGAAACACTGGGTCTGAATTTTTTAAAGCTATCCAAGACTGGTGAAGATAGTATATGGGGAATCCAGCACAACTGAAATGAATCTGGTTCAGGATTAAAAACATTTGCTAATTAATAGCAGTTTGCTGGATCACCCAGGTTCTCTTTCATGATAGTCGATCTTTTCCAGCCTTTGAAAGCTTTGATAAATCAGGCGCAATGTAACTAATAATGTAATGTATTAAAATGTAATTGCACAGTAGGCATCTGTGGAAACCTTAATGCCCTGAACAAACTACTTTCACTGTTGCTAAACTCAGTTAAGTTGTCCAATTTATGGAACTTAAAGGACAACTGCACATTTGGTTGTCTTTTACGGTATAGCCCCACCAGGCCACCAGGTCTAATACTTAGCTCTGCCCCTGTGTTTGCTATACTCAATCTAGGGTTATGCTCAGATCTACACATCCTACCTTTTTAAAGTATTTGGTCCTCCAAAGCTGGCACATGGGATTTGCAGACCTATTGGTTCTTATAGGCGGCTGTATACGTGGTTGCATCCAACATCTCTATAGAGAATATTAGTCTCCCATGCATGCAGCAGGGACTTTGCAAGAGTGTTTTTTGTGTGTCTCCAGGGAGGAAGCTACAGTTCCAGACAAGCTGGCTTAGATTTAGGAGGATGGGGGACATGTCTTAAAAAGACATGGCCATGAAGTAAGAATAGGATAAGTGTCTCCTGAATAGTAATAGTATGTAAGTAGGATACCTAAAATCCCTTCAGACAGCCTATAGACCTGTTCTACCAGGATTCAGTTGACTGATTTTTAAACCCCATACAATACCTTGCTTTTGCATTCCACCATTTGACCCCCCCCCTCAACCCCTCAACCCCCACATAGATATAAAAATAATTTTTGGTTGAGCCATGTACAGGTTTATGTAAGTGTTTAAAGTTTTGCCTGGAGGACACACTAGAAATCTGTTGCACAACAGAAACAATAGTCTTATCACAATAGGGACACAAAAGAGAACAGGTATAGAAACAAAAAATGCCAGTATACAGAAGCAGACAGTTATACCCAAGGGTAACAGTAAGGGTAAGGGTAACCCAAGGGTAATACATCATGTACAAGACAAACTCCTGTCTCACAACATTTCCTACTGGATCCAGATCTGGATAATGACACAAGGTATTAAAAATTACCAGGCTCAAGCAGAATCTCTCAATTCCATGCACATATCCCTACGTTTTATGCAAGTACAGAAAAGCTGACAGTCAATCTGTCAAAAATTCAGTGTGCTTCTTATTTGTTGACAACATATTGCCTTAGCTCCTAGTGGAATCACAATTGTCCCATTCCTGTTGGATGGACTACAGAACCCCAGCAATCAACCACCCCTCTCTGTTCCTCTCTATGTGAAGCAAAACAATACTGCTGGATTGACTACTAAAACCTTCCACACACATTGTGTGTAGGAAAAAGGCGCTGGGCACATGCAGTTCTAGGGGCATGTCAACAGAATGTGACCTCTTTGTAGAGGCCTCTGCAATAATTTTACAAGCCTGGTAATGATGAACAGTGATTAACACAAGTTGTGTTTGATTTTTCCCTTGAAATGACAGACCTATTCTTGATGGAGATTGATAGGGAAATGAATGTTTGTAGGACAATTACAATGGCATTAAAAGACAATAATATAAAAAATATTATTAAAAACTACTCTACCCTCCCCAGCCCTTCTGAACTAATCAATACTACCCCACCCCAACTCTAACTACTTGTCCCAATAGCTATTTAAACTTAAAAGCTTGGGTGCAAAAAATAATAAAAAAGCGTGTATTTATGCTTTGAGTATACAGTGCATATATTTGAAATCACTAAAGACATCTGACTTGATACATCGCTGCCATCATTTATATAAACCTTTTTCATATTATATATTTCTCCATAAGTCCATAAATCTAACAAAAAAATAAATTTTTAGATTAGTAGTAAGTAGCAGACCCTTGCTCATATATATATATTTTTGTTATATGCTGCTTAACCTATATACAATATATACAACACAGCAAGTCAAGCTCGTCAGCAAAAAATTGATACATGTTTAATTTAAACCAATATACTGACTAGAGTTCCATGAGAGAAAGCTAAAACCTCCATTCGCTTTGTATATACAGGTATATTGATGAACTTAAATCCTTCTGACTATTTAATATAGTTTTGTGGAAAGGGCTGCAGGTTAAATCTAAATCCTGGGAAGTGCAAATGGTAAAGATCCTTCCATGTTATTACATTCGAAGTCCAAATCATTTACTAGGATTTTTTTTTATTGGAGTCTATGCCTTTATGGTTCATCAATTTGTATGTTATTAGAAGGCAAATGCATACTTTTAATATTAAATTTGTCTACAAATGCTTTTTTTTTTTTTAAACATTAAAATGGGGTTTACTGCTGGTAATCAAGTTTTCATGCGCGCGTAATGATAAATTCAAATGTCCCAAAAAAGAAAAAAAACATATAAATCCAGCACCACCCATATGAAGCCAACACCATGGCACCTATGCTGCTGTAGGCACAGCTCATCAGTAAAATTTCCACTGCGCATGAGCTTTTACACTTCTGTGAGTGGGTCCACTCATAAAACTACAAGATAAATATAAAATTCTCTCTAACTTGTTGTTCTCTGGTTAGGAACCTTAAGGTAAATAATAATATCATTTTTATAAATTGCCATAAAGGAACAAAGAAAGTAGAAGTGTGGGTCAGCCTTTTCCACAGGGTCCACAGGACTAGAATTTCTTCTATGAATCAACCCAAACATAGTTATACTTGGTGGCAGTGAGCATGGATATGCCGGACAATGAAGTCTGCCTCACTTCTTTACTAGATTTTAGGTGAAGAGCAGTGGGAATAGATATGTAGCAATCTGATGTTAAAGAAATTTTTGATCAAGCCTTGAGATATTCAACGTAAGGCCTGTCAATTGTTTCTTTTTATGTAGTAGATAAACTGGGTGCACAGTGATAAAAATAATTTCTGCTCTGTGTCTCAAATTTCTATATTGACCCTAAATATATAACTGTAGATTATCTTTTCACAAAATTTGATCTGCTCACTTGATTTGACTTGGTGGAGGAGTAGGCCACTGGTCAAAAAAGTTTAATTACAGCTTTTAGAATTTATATCTGTATAACTTAAATAAAGGGAAAATTTTCCTGGGAACTTCACACTTTCATTTTACTTCAGTGCTTCTACATCTTCTGGAGAGCGGTTCCTGTCAGGGGTTTCTGTATCTGCACCTGCCACCTTAAATAGAGAGAGACTAAAATGTTAATGCTGTAAATATTAATGATAAAATGTAAATAAAATTACCTTATGAACAGATTTTTTTGATATACTGGAAGAAATATTTGCTTTTCTTTTGCAAAACCAACAGAACAGAGTGCTAGAGAGGGTATGTATTTGATATACAGGGCAGACACATTCATTGCATTGTAATAAAAGAATGAAGTGGATTTTACAATACTTTGAAACAAGAATAGCCAGTTCACTGCCTAGCCACAACTATGTGCTATGGTGTTCTGCCCTGGGGCCCCATTAGAAGTTTTAAAATAATTTGTGGATTTTTTTTTTAATTGTAATTTACAGGTTTATGTAAGGGTAAAATAAAGGTATTGATTGAGTTGTACTCTTTTTAATTGTTTTTTTTTTTTTTTTAAAGTAAGCACACTTTACCAAGTTCAAAAAGCATGATGGGTTTTATATACCCATCCCAATAAGATTTTACAATTAGGTTCTCTTCTAAAATTAAGGTAGATGTAAAGTATTGATACCTGTGTGGATTATAGCTAACTTACCAAGAGACCGGCACAACATGTGCAGAGACAGATAACTGCTACAAGGAATGCCAGAAAAATATACTCAAAGATGAGAATTCCAAATGCAAATGTATATGCTAAATTATTGCAGCGTCTTGGATTTTCTTGGTAGACTCGAAACACCCAGACACTACCTAAAAAAACAAAAACAAAATATATATACCTGTGAAATATAGATGCATGAATCACTTCTAGGACTAGAGGGCATATAGACATTAGGAGACTGTTTGTGACCAGTTTGAGACACAATCTAATATGTGCAATGTCTGATGATGTGACTCTTTTCCTAAAAGGCTGGAGTCGGTGATGTCAGCAATATGTCTGTGTGATTTAACTTATCTCTTGTAGCTGTAATATAGCTTGAATAATTGACCTCTCTGAATAATATACACAAAATAAATGACAGTGGTAGAGGTACTGACTGTAGATTTTCATGGAATTAAATGTGGGACTAATTACTACTAGCAGAGGCAACAGAAAGATACAGACCTAATGGTAAACCTAAGCTCAGTATTCAACAATCACAAGGTTTTCGAAGGACATGGATGGATAAATTATGATAGCTGTGTATTTTTACTTTAATAACATTTCCTCATCAATATGTTCTCTTACAACCACATATACACTCATATGGAATACAATATGTATCAGAAGTGTAATTATAAAAGCCTTCACTTCAAATAATATGCTATTTAATCTCTACATCTCCAAATAGCATAGCAAGTGATAATGTCTATAAACTGACGGCACAGAAACTAATCAGAACTAGGCAGATCAGTTTCTATTGCTTGCTGTGGGAATTGAATTGCAAGAAGAGGACCCTGACCAGTCAACACACACACATATTATGTACAAGTCATTTGCCATTTAAAATTAATTTTAAGGATATTGTTAATAATAAAATCAAATGACATATACCTGCAATGAACCAGCAAAAAGAAAAGAGACCCAGCACACTTTCTATAGCATACGCCACCTTCTCAGCAACCAGCTTCAGTGGTATTAGTGCAAATGCTAGCAGATGAAAGACACCGGCTACTATCAGGTAAATTGGGATGTTAGGCTCAACCGGGCAGTTGTAAACATGCATGGACCCTGCGAGTAAATGAAAACAACATTGTGAACTTCTTGCATGAATGAGATTCAAGAATATTTTGATAAATTTCAAATGGGTAGTCTGTTTATTACCTATAATAATCATGGCAAGGCTGAGTGC
Source organism: Pyxicephalus adspersus (assembly GCF_032062135.1). NCBI lineage: Eukaryota > Metazoa > Chordata > Amphibia > Anura > Pyxicephalidae > Pyxicephalus > Pyxicephalus adspersus. Next base: position 28,351,828 of record NC_092866.1, read on the forward strand.
TGTCCAGAGCACTAAAGTAAAGAGCTGTGAGGCTGAAAAAGATAATAAAATGAATGTGTAGCTGAATATTTCACATATTTATAGAATTTATAAGTAATGAAAAAAAAATATTCAATTTTCATGCTTTATTGTTTTCAGTAAAAATATACATTGTTAGCATAATAAACCCATGTATTTGTTAAGCGGAAGTAAACCCAAAACATTAAAACCACACTTACCTTCAATCTCACAGATCAGTCTATCCGTCGGGAGGTTTCTTCAATCGTGTCCCGCGTTGTTCCGGTGTCTGTCTTCGGCCCGGTGCCGACATCTTCTCCTCTCTATTTTCATGTTCTTCTTCATAATTTACCCGATCTCGCACTGCGCATACGCAAGATGGGGTGACATAGATTGGGAAAAAACTTGCCGATCTCTCCTGCATGAGTTGAAGATTTCAACTCAATTCTTCAAATCTTGTGTGCATTGGTAGCAAACAAAATGTGTAATATTTTGATGGCCTAAGATTACATTTAGCACTTTGTTGGCACGACCTCCATCTATTATTTCAATGAAATGCAAATTTTGCATTATTGCCCTGATTTCAGCAGCCTGTCTAGAGATTTGAACTAATTCATATTGTCCCAAGATCTCACATAACCAGGGACAGCACCTAATGCTGACAGAACCGGACCTCCTGCAAGCACAGGAACTACCTGGAAGAATGGGGAAATCTCTACTTCCTCTGTTTGGTTGTATGACAAACATACCTTTAGATACTGAGATGCAAAGGAAGTCTTTGATAGACTCTAGTGATCTCTGCTGTTATGCTGGTCAGAGGTCTGAAGAAGCTTTACAGAGTGTAAGTAAGAAGGCAAGGGGGGTTAATCGGCGGGGTAGAGAGGACGGATCTTGCTATTACCCTGTTTCCCCTATGATAAGGCACTGTCTTGTATTTTTTGAAATGCCAAAATATGCCCTAGGTCTTATTTTCAGGGGGATGTCATATTTTTCCGTGAAGAAGACTACAGTACACATTTATTGTTGAAAATCACTCATGATCACTTATGTGCCATTGATTGTCCCATTCTGATCACTCTGTGCCATTCATTGTCCCATTCTGATCACTCTGTGCCATTCATTGTCCCCTTCTGATCACTCATGTGCCATTCATTGTCCCCTTCTGATCACTCATGTGCCATTATATATATATATATATATATATATATATATATATAAATATAAGTGTGTCAGACAAAAAAAAAAAAAAAAACTCTGCTGCTGTCTTTGTAGAGAATTGATGAACCTGTACAGAGGGTAGACTTTAACTCTATTTGACCCGCCAGACCATGCCTAATAAATACCCAGTGCCATTTATTAAACCACACCCAAAGGCAAAATTCTTGTATATCTGGCAGTATCTAGTAGTCAAATCTTTTCACAATGAATAAAATTCACAATAAAAAAAAGACTGGAAATTGTTTTTTATCTATGCAGTGATATGAAAACTAACATCCATGCTTATGTGTTTTACCCAATACCGCCCTTCAGCATAGCTGGACACAGGTAAGTCAATAACAGGTTTTTCCCCTTTTCTCAATCTATATATTTGATCTGATCAACATACACAGAGAACAGCTGTTGCATCTTTCCCTAGGGGTCTATTTATAAAGTGATGAACCTCACATTCACAAAACAATCCCTGGTGGGGAATCAACTACTGTGATTGAAACACATAGGCACCACTGGGAATGTTTCATTGAATGTCAAACTCACTGCTTTAAAAAAAAAGCCACAATGTTTCAATTAAGGAATATTGCTTTAGATATGCATTAAAACTAAAAGAAGATTTTTTTTTTATATTAATTACAAAGAATTTGGATCACTGAACTGTGCTCCTAAATGTGCCAAGGATCCATTTGGTACCATTTTCACAAGTATGGTCTTAAAAAGGATGTCTTAGTGAACAGGAAAGAGCAGCAAAAGGGGAATCTAATTTAGTAAGCAGTATAAAAGACCTCAAATTTTACAGAAACACTAGTTGAACTGAACTGAATTTTTCCACCTGTTGCATAAATATATAATATATACCATACACAAAGTTCAGTGGAAGTTACCCTAAACTATCAGATATAAATCTTTATTTCATGTTTTGTTGCCAAATAATGTGTATGATTAAGATATGCAGGTATTTATTGACTCTCCTATTGAACATAATTCTGTACCTGATAATACTATCCATTTAGAATTAGAATGTTAGGCTGTGGATTTTACATACAAACACAGTCCATCCAGAAATCCACAAAACTGGCTGTGTTTCTGGCACGTGATGCATGCATCCAAGACAGACAAAACAACTCTAGGTCTTTGTAGCTCTGGTCACAGTCAGCATGGTTTAGTGTTAGCCACCAGCTATTTCTGAAAGCCAGGTTCCATTACTAAGCCCAGGAAATATGGAATATTTATAATACTAGATACACAAGACCATGAGATGTCTATGTATGATAATATACCACGTTTTAATCATCTTCCTCTTTAGTATTTGCAGTGCATACCCTGATTAACTAAATATAAATGACCATGATCATGCTTTGAACACAACTTACCTTTACATTTCGCTTTCAGAGAAAGATGAGTCTCACCATGGCTTCCTAATAAAAATGGAAATATAAGGAATATGATATTCAGAATATATTATATATAGGCATTTTATTATGTTAAGGAAAGCCATAGCACCCACAATATAGTGATATGAAAGTCAAAGAGCAACATGAGCCAAATGTATAATCAGCAATCTAATGACACCCAGAAAACATTAAGTATTAAACAAAAATTCACAAGCGATATGTTTTTATTTTGCAGCAGGCAGGAATAAATTCTCTTAAGTACATTTTGATACATCCAATTTCATTTTTAGGCAAGACTGAATATTGTGAGGTATAAAATTTGCCTGTACAAATAAAACATGAAGCTAATATACTTTCAAGCAAAATTGCAATTTTAATTTTCATGGACTTTAAAGCCATCTGGTTGTGACAGCTTCAAAATATCTTAATTTATTAATAAATAGTCTAATGGAAAAATGGTTTTGACATACTGTTTGCTGCATACCTAGTTCCACTGCCATTTCATTAAAAGGATGGCAGTCAAACATTATACCTACTAAGCCAGCTCCATTGATCATGTTCTGGAGGCAAGGACTGAGCAGTAGACAGACAAGGTGAGTTTATAACAACCAGTGGGTAATGAACAGAGATTTGTAATTATTGTAAATGATAGGGAGCAGTTCTATTGGCTGCTGAGTGATAGGAAGTGTTCTGCTTAGATTTACATCAGCCTGTTGGAGCAGGGGAAGGGAGGGTTTGATGAGATGGAGTAGAACAGTGCTTGACTGGGTAAAGAACTGACCAACAGATCAATTAAACATTGATCGTCAATGCCCTAGTTTTTAATAGATTTTCACTGGATTTCATGTTTTTATCAAACCTAATGTCTAAAATATTAACCAGTGTTTGGCCTAATTTAGTCTTGGATGCTGAAGCAGATCATTTCCAGGTTCTTCTACAATCAACAAGCTCCATTTGAGCCAGAACACTAAGCTACTCAGTAAAGCCTGTCTGGCAACACTGTTCTCATCTTCATGTCTGAATGTGGATGTGCAGGGCATTGCTGAAAGTACTAACCAAGAAAGCAAAAGTATTTTTTACAAATATGGAACCATATTAAAATAGGGTTCTTTTATACACGTTGTTGCTTAGGATTACAACTTGCATTGTAAGTGTTAGGCAGGATCATTTGTCTTTATTAGGATGAAAACACTGTAAACTGAAACATTGCATGTCTTTTGACACGCACTTGCTAAAACTGTTAGTGCAGTAAATGAGCGGACACCTAAGGACATGTACAGGAAGCTTGATCCTGGCATTCTGCCTCAAGTTCTATGCAGAATTCTAGCATAGAGCCAAATACATCCGAGTGGTGAATGTGGGGTGAGGGGGAGTATTCTAGAAAATCCTATCTACAAAGTCTACAAACTGGCTACTGGGTACAAGACATACATTTGTTTATATTGATACAAAGCTAAATATAGACACATGCCGCTAAAAAAAAAATTACATATTTTTATTTATACATATTAAATAGCTACATTCCTTTTTTGTCTTTTATATCTGGAAGTTCCAGGATTTAGAGGGTGGGAATTTTGCTGAGGATTTGTGCACGTTTGCCTAATGGTTTATTTAAAACATCTTTTGAATTTTAGTACTTACACTGCAAAGTACTAATTACACGTTTAATTTTGCATCCACAATACTCTACAAACATCTTTTGTGTTACAAGGTAAAGCATAGGGAAACCACAATGTTATATCACAGACATCCTTGCAAGAATTCATGCAAAGCAGCCAACTTATGTGTTCAGGGTAACTAGCGTCCCTGTATTTATATTTTGTAATGTTGCAAAGGGGGGGGGGTGGTGTAGACCAGACAGCCAGGGTGACACCCAACCGTGCCAGGATTTCTGCCGTTAGGTGGACAAAGTCTCTTGCATCGGACGGCTCCAGGTCATATTAGGCCTTTTGGGATTCTCCAGTTAATAATGGGGCCACCAATCCTGCCCACTGTTCTTTAGGCCAACGTTTTCTCTTTCTTTAGGCAGTTCTTTCAAACATGGTCAAAAACACTTCAGGATAATCATCAGCAGTCATTTTTGGCAATAAATGGCTTACCCGAAAAGCTGGCATATGCCCAGAACCACTCTCCGTGTCAACCCGCTCTTGTGTAGGTATCTTTTGTCTTCGTCGAAGTGCGTCGAACTGTTGTTGGTATGTTTGGGAGGGGACCATTATCTCATAAAAATATTTGATTGTCATGTAGGTGTAATTAAAGAGTTTTATGTTATTTGTACATATATTATATGTGTTTTTATAGTGAACATAGTTTTAGCTTATAGAATTCCTGAAGAAGTGGACTGGTTCCACGAGACGTGTTGAGGATTCAGCATTAGACACATATTGTTACAAGGAAACAGCATTACAACATACGTGTCATATTGTTTGCAATGTTTTGAATTAATGCTTTTAAATTTTTGTATGAAGTTGGATTAATTAAAGAATTATGTGAAACATTTACCATTGCTAAAAATATTGCCTTAAAAGTCCCTGTCTTGTTTATAGTAACAAAGTTTAAGATTTATTCTTGTTTTATTATCCAAATGAGTGTGCATTTTTATAATATTAAATTGAAATATCAAACCTTTGACTAAAACAAGGGTTTAAAGGTAAACGCAGATGCAGGTTCTTTCCTTTTTAATACCTATATATGAAACAACCAGAAGACTAGTTTTCAAATTAAGTACAATAGTCTGAAACGCTAGAACAGGCACTGGGGACAGTGAGCAGAAAGACTATTAAGTCCCAGCAGTCAATGGCAGCACTGGATAGAGTCAGGAACTAATCTGCCTCTAAAATCCCCTTCAGCTGTGCACAGCCCGAGAGTGTGAGCTGGGGATGCCTACAAAATACACCATGCTGAATTGCTAAAATGAAGCAGGAGCTGCTGCCATTTCTTTATTCTCCTTGCTTTTGCAAGTGACATCACTGGACAACATAGGCGGTGTGATATTTTGCAGTGCAGCACAGCATGGAAACGCCGGCCCGATAAACGTTTCCTAACATGTAAGTATGTAAAAATTGCAGACACTGGTATTTTAAGTGGAATTACACTTCTGGCAAACCTATTTGAGTTTGGAAGCTATTTGTGAAGCTTTCAGTTCTGCTTAAGGATTGTAGTGTAGAGTGACATCAATTGGTTAGTTTGGCTACTGATGACATATTGGCTGTGACAAAATCACCCTGGAACCATTCACCACGGAATTAAGCCTTTGCTAATGCAACATAATAATCTACATAATCTAGTAACAAGGAAGTCATATCTTGTTGGTCCAGCTAGTGAAGGAGGGACTCCTTCATGGCCAGAAAAGTCACACACTAATATTTTGTTGGACCACCTTTAGCATTGATTACAGCAAGCATTCACTGTGGTATTGCTTTGGTAAGCCTATACAATGGTATACCATTTATTTCTGTCCAGGGTTTCCAAAATTTTCACCAAGATCTTGAAGATGGGGGAGTCTTCTCCAGTACATTCTAAATATTACATAGTTTTATAGTTAGTTAGGTTGAAAACAGACATAAGTTCATCAAGTTCAACCACTAGGGAAATCAACATATCCTAGATAAAACCCCATAGACGTAGTTGATCCAGAGGAAGGCAAAAAAAACCTTGGTTCAATTTGTTACAACAGGGAAAAAAATCCTTCCTTATCCTTCAGATGTCTTTACTTTAAAGCTTTAATGCACAGTTATATGAATATGCTTGTGACATCATGGAAGAAAAAAAATCCACTGGATAAACCTGGAAATTCAATATATTTGGGTAGATTGCGTACTTTTCTTTTTGGGCACATAATGTTGTTAACCTAGACCTGACCAACTGGAGCAACCCCTAATCATAAGTTATATTTTTGGAAATGATTTGTATGAGTGGCCTATTATACATCATGTAGCTTGCAAAAATTACAAAAAGATTGTTTCTGAAAAAAGATGCACACAATGCCAGATAGAGTGGATATGATACTACAGTATGTAAAGCTGCAGTGGAGCATACAGGTAATTTCAGAAGTCTTGCAAAGCTTCTTACCCTACCAATATGTTGGAACTTGGTAAAACGAAAAAAAATGGTACTAGACCTGGAAATCAGCATGTCAGAAACAAAAGGCATATGAGGAGTCTTTAAAACCTCGACTAGAATACACAATGCTTTTTTGGGAAATGGGCTCCTGATTGCTCAGGCCTGTCACGTTGTGTTGCAAATTGTTACCAAAGTTCACAGCAGCTCATTGTAGCTTGTACAATCTCCAAGGTCTGTTTATTGTCTATTTTTTTTGCTGTGTTATTTCAACACAAAGAACAAGTTACTTTCTCTAAAGATACCACCCCAGAATTTTCTAAATTGAATTACTGTCATGTCTACCCAATTCCTTTGGTGCTTGAAATCTATAAATGCATTATTTTATTGATTGGCCTCCTGTGTCACTGTCAAAATGAATTTTTTTTTTCTTGTTTTCCCGTGCGGAAAACCTGGTGCGTCTTATAGTCCGGAGCGTCTAATGGTCCGAAAAATACGGTACATTGCGGCATAATATGTTGGTGCTAATTAAATCCTGTTTATTGGTCGGTGGATGCAAAGCCTCAGCAGGAATATAGAAGACGTGTCTGGTTTTGCAATTAAGATATAACACTTCAACACTTAAGCTAAAAATACACTCTTGGTCAAGCCAAGTCAATAAATACACCTGTAGACCATTACACAGCAAAACTCTAAAAAAAAAAGCGAAAGATATTATTCTACTTTATGACCATCAAGCAAGTAAGCAGGCAGAGACAAAAGCAACATTCCAAACAAGACATTGGAAAATATGACCTTTGTCAAATGTCTTAAATGTTCCAGTTTTAGAGTAGAGGCTTTTTGGTATTTACTTAGGGTGTGTCTACACAATACCAGGTAAAGGTTAGGTGCAAATGTGTGTGTTTTATTATTCACAATGGGATACAAACAACTAAATACCAATGCAGTGATACTTACTGAGCTAAAGGCTTTATTGTAAGAGAAACATTCAGAAAGACAAACTATCAATAGATACATCAAATACAAAATATGTTAAATATTCCATCTTTTGATATAGTAGTCTATCAGTATCAAAAGATGAAAAGTACAAAAAAACATTTCACTGTACAGGTTAACATAAAAATTGTTTCCTGAATGCAGAAAAACAACCTGTGCATTTATAATGTAGATTAATTAATTTTGCCTTTAAAAAATGACCATCTTTAGACTAAAGGTAAATAGGCACATGTAAAAATCCTCTATATATATCCAGTTATGGTTTTATTAAAAATAAGTGCCTTTGCACACTACCTTTGGCTGGAGTACGTACTTCAAATGTGCAAACAGCTGATTGACTTGTGTTCAACTATAAAACCCCGAACAGACAGATGTCGGATGATTGTTGCTGGAAACAATATTTTTGATCTTTTCCAGTGACAGATGAATGAACAAGTCCCGTACAGACACAGTGGCGTTCTGTTCGATGGAGAGGGAAAGTGGGGTGGACAAGCAAGCAGCACCCGCTGCACACTCCCCCATGAAAATGCATAGCAGTCGTTACCAATGTCATTCATCAATCTGCTACAGCAGATAAAAGAAGAACATTGGCAGATCCCTGGTAGGTTTACAAGTTAATAGGGTTCTGATGAATTCTGTATTGGTACACTTTTGATCCCTTGTTGAACACTTTTGGATCAGTTGCTGCAATGTTGTCTTGGGAGTTGTAGTTCTTCCGTTAGAGTTTATCATTCTGACTTAGCACTACCCATCTTCACCTAAAATCTGCAAGCTGGATTTCCTGCTATCTTTATTATTTAAGCAGCCATTTTACACCAGACCATGAGGGAAAAATGGTCGAATATGGCAATATAATGCAACATTACTTTTCAAGGGCCATTTATGAGAATTTGTGGACGTTATTAGGCCTTATAAAAAAGTTTTAGGGGTGAATTCACAAAGTCTGAATTTTCCTGGCAGCCCCAAAACTATTTCTGTGTGTTCACAGAACACATTATCAAATTATTCTGAAGGTCTTTATTTAATTCACATGTCTCAAGCATGTTTTAGACATATCAGTACAAATATGTATATTTGGAGCTGTCATTGCAGCTGTGTTTTTTCAGATTTCAGTTCAAAGTGAACTGCACAATCACCTCCTTTACATTTATTATATCTGGAAGGGAACTATATATTGACAGTTTGAAGATCAGATACCAGGATGTTGCCAAAGTAGACCAACTCCATACAGGTTCAAGTTTTGGCTAGCCTCTATTTTAGGATAATTATGAAATTTCCATTAATATATTAACAAAATGAAAATCCATCCCAAATATTTCATTTAGTTATGGCTAGGGGGATATAGAAAAGGACATAGAATAGTATGTAAGCCTTTTACTGCTGTATATTGTTATAAAATTAATTTAGTATCTGTCCTGGAAGCCACCTATCACCAGCTATAAGAGGGAATACAGTTAAAGTCTGAAATAAGTTTTTACCTTTCTTCACTCCTAAGTTACCAAGCTTTGTATTTTTGCAGGCTTGAGGCTGGGTCTACACAGACTTTTTAACCTCCTGGGCATTTCTCTGATGTCTGGATTTCTGTACCAAAAGCGGTACACTGTTTTTCATGAATTTGTTTTTTTTTTTTAAATTGTAGACCTGTAACTTACAGAAATATGTCCAAACAAGGGTCTAGTTGATATTCTGAATATAATAAAGTTTGAAACACACAATCATGTAAAAAAAAAAATACTTTTAATAATAAAATTAAATATAAAACACAAAATTCAGCTTAAACAAGAATGCATAAATAAATAAAAAATACTGAAAATGCAATCATTCGGTATACTGTATAGTAATATGTTTTTCTAAAACACCTCCACAGTGTGGTAAATTTTAAAACAGAGTCCAACGTCACATACCTATAAACAAAACCACATAAAAATTTTTTGTATTATTTTGTATTGGATGAAATTCAGGACTTTGTATTGAATCCAATACAAAATATTTAAATTTCCCGTTACGACCCCCGTCGATGGGCGTATGCACTGACATCATCAGGAATCACCGAAGGACGCATACGCGAATGCCGAGTGTTCTAATTTTTTGCACTGTAATGCTTATTTCTATTTTTAGCTACCCCGAACCTGGTATGGGGTAAACGCTTGTAGCAAGTTTTCTTACCCCGAACTAAGTTCGGGCTAACCGCCCAGGTGGGTAAAACGCATGTAAACGTTCCCACTGCGTTTATATGCGTTTTTATGTACTTTTTATAGCGTTTTAAAGCTTGCCTTTAAAACACTGGAAAACATCTACGCAGCGTTTTCCTGCTTTTTTGACGTTAAGGCATTTACATTTTGAGTGCTAATAAATGCGGGAAAACACCCCATTGAAGTCAGTGGAAGCCTCAGCATAAATGCTTGGAAAACCGACCGTGTGGAATAAGCCTTAAAAAATAAAAAAAAGGAATCTCTGAGCTGCAGTTAGTTTGCCTCACAGATTCATCTCATGGCCTCAACTATGTCGCTTTGTAATCCCATTGCCTGTCACTCCTTGGCCTATACTAGCACTTCAGTTCCTTAGCAGAACCCGCCTAAAAGTCTACTGCCTACTTAAAATGTCTACTTCTAAATGCACAGGTATGCCAGACCCAAGAAGCTTAGAGAGACACTCATTTTTTCTTACCCTTACTCTCTGTACAGATGTCAGATTGTCATTTGAAATGTTATTTTGTGAACCTTCCAGTTAACTGTCTCTCCCTTGCTCTGTATTTCTTTCCTGCACTCTTGCATTTCCATGTGCTTATATTCTCCCTATCTTTCTTACCCCCTGCTATCTCTTACATTCTTTTCCCTCCTATTGTCCTTTTCAGCTCTAAAGCTGCGTACACACGGCAAATTTTTCTCGCCCGATAATCGGTATCGGACAATTATCGTGCGAAAATCTGCCGTGTGTACAGTCGGTCGTCGTCCATCGTCCGACGACCGTCCTGGCGGATCCATGGACGATGGACGACGACCGATCCTAATGAAAGGGAAGGGGAGAGCGCGCAGCAGGGTGCCGCTCCGTCGCTCTCCCCCTCCCCTCTCCATAGAGCATGAACGGTGCTGTATGTACAGCATCGTTCATGCATCGTGCAGTCTTTTCTCGTTGGAAAGGATCGTGAAAGATCCTTTCCAACGAGAAAAATTTCAGGTGTGTACGCAGCTTAACTTTTGGTTGCTCCCTCTCCCTCTTAGCTTTGTTTATCTCTAGAGGATCAATTTTTTAATCTTTCTACAGTGTTATGTACAAATATTCTTTTCCCCTCACTGGTGTAAAAATATGATGTGTACTGGAACGAGCACTCGTTTTCTTACACTTGCTGTTTTGAGTGTTTAACTAGCAAAGCACTTTAACTATTTAAGGGATTTGTTAACTTTTAGGTATTGTTTATATATATATATATATATATATATATTTGTTTATAATAGGAATCTCCATTGTATACATTTGCCCCAAAATGTGCCCCATTAGAACATTTTGGTTAGTTAAAAAAATTTGTGTCAGGCTGGCAAATCTGCTCAACATTTTCAAAATGATGAAAAAAATACTTTTTGTCTTCAATGGTAATGGGAACTGTCCCTGTAGAAATGGAAACTAATGTACAATAGGCAGAGCTGGCTGTGCACAGAAGCAGAAAACCCACCTGATGATGTGCTTGAAATCTCACCCATTGCTGCTAATCCTGAAACAAACAAAAAAAAAAAGAGAGATTAACTGTCATTGAACTAAAAACTAAAAATAACATTTATTGAAAATACATGGAAATTTATATGTTATACGTGCTATACATTTCTTAGTTTGTTAATATTTTGTAACAAAGATGGTGGCCTCCTTTTTCCCGGGGTATAGGGAGAACTCTTGCACACATGTGTTACATCTTAAAACATCATGCACTAATTTTCCTTTCTTTGTTCCTACTGAATGCTCACGAATTGATTCTATACACTGTTACCCGCACAGTATGTTTCTGACAAGGTCTGCACACCTAAAACCAACTGCCAGCAGTTTCTCCTTTAAGTTTAGTTTTTGGTTTAAAGACACAGAGTGGGCAAACTCTCCTTCAGCCTTGGAATGTCTTGAAAAAGCCAAAATAAAGGATACAGCTTCTGTCAAAGAATTATAAAAAATAAAGTACAGAGTAAGAACTTCAATAACAAATGAATAGCATAGCATTTCTGTGGCAAAAGTTCCTTCCAGCTTCACTTCATTTATACAATATTGCGTTACAAATTTGCAATGTTGTAAATCATCATCAGTTGATATGTGAAAATGGAGACATTTGTATTTTGGAAACAGACAAGGGAAGCTCTAAAGAAAAGAGACCACATCAATTATAATGCAATTTTACAATTTATTTTAAAATTCTAACTACTACCTAGTAGTAACTTGCTTTGCTTGTGCCTTGTGTTTTAAGAATTGCAAAGACCCGATATATGCACAGTTGGCTGTCATATGCCCCCACACTCATGTTTCTATTTCATCTGGAAGGGGGCAAAACCAGGAACTTCTCAGCACCCCCTCGTGGATAGGACACACATGTTCCCTGTCCAATTTCACACATACATACATATATATATATACATATACACACACACACATACACAGGGAAAAAAGGTGTAGTTGAGAAAGCCATATTAGGGGAGAAACAATGCAAGCAGAGGGGAGAGAAGATAAAAAGGGAACTAGGAACATGGGTGGGCCAGGCTAGTAAAAAGAGAGAGCCGGGGCTAGCCAAACTCTCCACTTTCTTCTTGCTCCCTTGTAGTTTTGCCCCACCTAACAAGTGCAGCATCCGGATTCCCTGCTAGGTTAGATGACACACGCAAGTCAGACACTTGCACCTGAATAGCCTGCAAAGTAGACAGGTGCATGTGAAAGGTCTAGTCTAACCAGGGCCAGTTCTAGACTTCTTGCTGTCCAAGGCACACGTTGAGAAAAAAAACTCCCCTCACCACCATCTCCAAGGAAAAAAAGTCAGTTGGCAGTTACCCCTAATAACTGAACCCAGTAACAAACATCCAGTGTGGACTCCAAGTGGCCAACCTCAGTACAATTATCCAGTAGAAACCTCCAGGCAGAGTACACTAGTGACTCCCGGTGACGGGCCTTATTATAGACCTTTAATACACACTCCCAGTGTAGACCCCGCCAGTATAAACCTCCCAGAGCAGGCCCCCGCCCCAATACAGACTCTTAGAACATACCTAACCACAAACTTTCCCAGTACATATCCTCCAGTAAAGACCTGTATTGTATTGTATTGTATTTCATTACTGAAATCCCTGTAGGTTGGCTCAGCTGCAGTACTTTTCAGTGGATAGGCAAGGGAGTATCTTTGCAAACAATGTCACTTGGAGCTGAAGACTCACTTTGCCTCATGGTTGGTCCTGCTTTGACACTAACCACAAAGAAATACAAGTGCAAGTGGTGCATCCGGTTAAGCAAAAAAGAGATTTTGGTGTCTTTTTCCACATGGCTCCCTTTCTGGCTAGCTCAAACTCACCATTTACACCTGGCACCCTTGCTAGTTAGCAAAGACACCTCACTTGACATTTACAAAGTTGAAACTTTTAGACACAGGGGGAGGTTTATAGGAAGTTTGCTTAGTAATGGACCCAGACAATTCTGATGGCAGCCTTGTGGATGACTATTACCACCAAAGAGTACACATTAGATAAGATGAGATACTATCTTCTCTTATCTGGTTAAGGTATATTCATTTAAACAATACAGTATAATTATGAAGAGCTAGGAGGTAGTTATATGGTCACAGATCATGATGGTTGACCTGTTATGTGGCTCTTCTAATAAAGAATTTTGAGTAGATGTAGCTGGAAAACAAGTTCTTGCTAGTAGCTGATTTTTTTCTCTTTTGTTCTTGATAAACAAGCATATGAATTAATTTATTTATACATGTATTTGAACAAAGAGGTCTGCCTAGGGTGTGTCTTCCTGTAAAAAAATTAAAATCGAACAGAAGTCCAGTCAAACTCTAAGCCATGACTGTTTTTTTCTGTAAACATCTTTGTAATTTGTATACCGGAGCTCAGACTACAGTTCCGGGTACCTATGTATATGTATTTATGCATATTATTCATGTATTTTATATGTTTTCTTTACATATTTCACAGTATGTTACATTGAAGAATAAAGACCAACTGAGTAACTGTACTCCTGGAAAATGAACGTGATGGGGCATTTACAACACATAGCATGCACTACTGATAGCTTGAGATATTTGTTGTCTCAGCCTTTTACAGTAAAACAGAACTCACCGAGTATGTTTGGTTTCAGACTAGCTGGCAACAATACAATGTCTATACCAGCATGATGACATTTATTCTGTGCAAATATGATTGCTGGTAGCACAGGTTACAGAATTGAAATTAAAAAAAATAGGAACTAACAATCTAAAATGACTTGCTCCTTACATAAACACCTATATATATTTATATTCAGATTACTATACTGTGTATGTTGCTGGTTTGGTTATTAGCAACATGTGAAACCCACATGGGGCCAAAGACTCAAATAAGTTCTCTCTAGTATCACACCATCACTACGCCCCATTTATTTATTTATTTTTTAATAAACATAGTTTGTGCTAAAGTATTATAAAACATTATGGCTGATTCAATAAAGGAGCAGTTAATTCAGCAGGGTACACTTTTACTCTGCAAGGGAAAATTCACTTAGTTTAGTTAATGGGATAAAGATCTGCAGACTTCAGCCCCCTAATCATGTGCAAGCAAAAATCAATATATATATATATATATATATATATATACACACACATAGTTCTCCCCAGAGGTTTTTAGCCGGTTGCTCCGCCCGGCTGATTTGAATACCCCGCCCAGCTCTCCTCGGCAGCTCTCATCCTCGGATGCACGGATCTCAGTGAGGCTGCTCTGTGCTCTGTGTCATCCATTCAGAAGATTGCTGCTGCCGATGAGAGGTGAGCACACAGTTCAGCCTACATGTGAAGGAGACACAGGCAGCCCCGCCCCCATCTCTTAGCACGAGCTCGGATTTCTGTTTTAAAAAAAATCTGCCTGTGAAATGTATCCACTGTGTCTGCATGTCATTCTGCATCCTCATAGCTCTGTGTACAAACCTCCATATCTTCTAATATATATGTCACAATGACCTGTAATTTTCAGGGTGTACAGGGGACCCTCATAGATACTAGTTATTACAATTTCAGCCCCCCAGCTTTAAAGAATTTCAAGATATGGGCATCATAAATGTAAAACGTTAGGAAAATTGAACTTTGGGGTTGCTGTTTCAGAGAAAAGTGCAACTAGGAGTCCTAAATTGAAAGTGCTAATTGGGGACCCCGGGGGCCACTAACATAGCAGGGAGCATTGGGGTGGGGCCCTTAAATCTATACCTATCTGTCACAAATCTATACCTATGAAACTACTGTCTGCTTCTCTTTGTATACCAATTTCTCTGAGGGTGGGGGGTACAAAACTGAAAATATAGGTGCAAGTGCCGGGCACATTCTCCCCTTACAATCTCATCACTACAGCATCATTAGAACATAAAACACTCTGCCCATTAAAATGGCCTTCCCTGCCCTGTTACACATTCCTGTCCACTTATCTAACATTCTGAACTTCAATTGGGGAATGGGGAGGTGTAAGAAACCAAAAATATATGTACAAGTGGGGAACATCTGTGACTAACATCCCTTAAAAGTTCATCACTATGGCATCATTAGAAAATGCCCACTAAATTTTATTGAGGTTCAGGTACTGGAAGGTTACAGTCGTGTAACAAGGAAGTGCATTTTGATGGACAGAAATTAATGAACTCTCAAGCGTGCGAGTTACATCCATCCAGCCAAGCCAATCAAAATAGCCAAACCTCACAAACCTGGAGGAGGATCAAGTAAACATGTTGGAGCTTGTAAGGTGAACTTACTAAAAGAAAAAAAAAGCTGAGCTTTAAACAAAATGCTAATACAATAAATAAGCATGATGTTTCTTTGCTTTTTTTTACAGCTCTGCTAATCAGGTTAGTGTTAGGTTAGTGATCTCACTTTTCACTACTGCAGTTAAGTTATACAGATTGATCACTTCTCTGCCAGAGTCTGTGGTTAGGCAATAAAGAAGAAGCAACAGACTTTTGAGGTCACCCCTCTCTCCTCATCACAGCACATTGTTTGTGAGCAGGCATGTATGCAGAAAAGCCGGACTGGCTCAGGTCAAAGATCCTGTTTGACACAAGCTTTCTTCTTTACAATGGGTTGCACAAAGGCAGATAAGGTGATAGATGTATATGCATTTTTAAATATGGCGAGTCCTGGAGATTTGCAAAATATAAAAGCAGCTATGAATAGTGGCTATTAAATAAGTCTGCTGTATTAGATTTATAGAGTGGATCAGTATTTATTTTACAGCACAATAGACAAAATGAGTCACACTGCATAATGTACAGAACTGTGTACAGAAAAGTGTGCAATGTGTTATATAATGTACAGCACAGTGTATAGAGTAAAATTGTGTGCAGTATATCCATAAGGCAGAGTGAGAGGTGTGTAGTATAGAACATTCCATACATATAATATACAGCAGAATATAGCAAGAGTGACCTGAAAGGTGTACAGTATGATGTCAGTATGTGGAATAGTGTATAAAATAGAAGAAACCAACTCTACAAGTAAAATTTTAGTTTGCCAGCACAACTGGCAAATTATGTTAGAAACACTTAGAAGTGCTCTAGTATGTGATTGAGAGGAGAGAGGGACATTTTGAAAAACAGGTATTGTTGGTTGTGTTACCATGCAATGTATTTGCAAATGCTATTCATGGATATATAGGGATCATGAAATCAAATGTATGACTTGTTGGATAGGAGAATCCTATTTAATGCATAGGGGAGGGTTTCTGCAATCAGGATTGCAATATAAGGCTATGTGCAATAATTATCGTTGGAAACAAACAATTAAGAACAGATCGTAAATGGAACACTGCAATTGAGGTCTGATGAAGTGTATTTTTTCAGTGAAACATGTAACCTCCTGTTTTTTATCAATAATTGAGGACAACAAACTGACAAACTGATGTTGTTCACATATTTGTATAAAATGTGGAATATATTTCTTAATTTTTATTAATATATTATTTAATTATTTATTTTATAATTATATATTTTTTTTTTATTGAATTTTATACTAGAACAATCCCTTAATTTACTCTATTTTACTCCATTTTTCTGGAGGACGTTTGTTTGTACTAGATATATGGAGTATTAGTATATATGTCCATAAAAGGAAAAAAAAACTTTTGTCAGTAAATATTATACAATCAGTAATCTGTACTTTTCACCTCTAATTCACTCTTTTAGTTTGATAATAATTTTCCATGTCCTAAATCTTTATATGTATAACAGTTCTTAAAAAGAAGAGACACTAAGAACCATAGGTGTGTCAGGATCTGGTGCACACAGGTAGTGGAGGTATCATTAGCAATATCTAAGTAATTTTTCATAATAGGCTTTATCATCACACACTGTTCAGCTAAAACTTTAAAACCTCCTTCTAATATTGTGCATGCCCCCTTCTGCCACTAAAACTGATCTGATCAATCTTGGCACAGACTCTGTAAGACCTGTGAAGGTAGCATTAACGCACAAGCAGCAGATATTTTAAGTTGCACTGTGTCAGCCAGCTTTAATCTTTTCTAATTGCTTTAGGTTTAGTTCCAATGCTTGTGTGTCCATTGTAAGTTCTTTCAGTGGAGGACAAAGGCCTGTATGAGTGTGCAACTACTCAGCCCCATGCACAGCAAGCTGTAATGAACTGTGTGTTCTGACACCATTCTATCATGGCCAGCATTATGTTTTTCAATATTTTCTGCCCTTTTGTGAGATTCAACCAGACAGGCTAACCCCCTTAACCCAAACCGATTAATGAGATTAGGACACCCATGATCCTGTAAGAGTTTCGCTGTTGTTCCTTCAATGATCAACTTCTGCTAGGTACAACCACTACATACCAGGAACACCCAAACAACTTGGGTTGTAGAATCTCCAAAATGGCATCTATCACAATTTGGCTCTTCTCAAAGTTCCTTAGATTCTTATGTTTGACTTATAAGGTAGTTGGTAGTGGTTTTAATGTATTGGCTTATTGTCATATACATCTATAAAGACACAATGGGTGACTTACTTGTGGGAGATTCTAATGAAAACAATAGGGTAAGGCTAGAATCTAGCCTTAAAGCGTACCTAAACTCAGAAATTTCACTTTTCATAAAATGGTAGACAACCCTTTCTGTTTGTTTAGTTTTTTTTTTTTTTTTTTAAGTGCAACACCCTTTTTAAAAAAATTAAAAAATTAAAAAAAAGTGCAGCACCGCCTCCTAATTCTCGATCACCTAGGCGATCAAGAATTAATGGGAGCGCAAAACCTCCTACCTACGTCATGCATCCCAGGAGGCTCTTGAGTGCGCCTTCTGCACATGCCTGAGCATCTCAATGCTCACGCATGTGCAGTAAGACGGGCAAGTTTTTTTTACGAACTACGTGCCCGATCTTGCGCCTGAGTCGGGTGACGTGGGAAGAAGAGGAGCAGATGGCGCCGCCTGGTGCGCCAAGCCGGAGACAGATACCGGGACAAGGTGGGACCCGATGGAAAACACCTCCGGACCGAACAACTGCGCTGCAGGATTGAAGGTGAGTGTATTTTTTTTTGTTTGTTCTAGGCACCTTTGAGTTTAGTTCCTCTTTAAGAGCGTTTTTTAGGTGACCAAATCACCTACTTTTAGTAGGTAAAACAAACCCAAAAAGAAAGTATAGAATTATACTTACTCTACCCAGGCTTCTGCCCTTATAGACTAGGCAAAGGTTAATCCCATTCACTTCAATTGAATAGTACATATGGCAGTACAGAAGCATGTGTGACCTGTCTTCCCTTGCACCACATCTTTGGATGTCTCATTAGGGGGTCTTTGAAATGCATGTAAAGCAGGTAAAATGCAGAATTGTCCTGTTTAACACTGCAGATACATGCATTCACATCTCCAGCAACATGCAAAGAAAGCATATGATGGAGGTATGGTGATGAATGGTGGGTTTTTAGGGGAAAAGGCTTTTGATGTCGCACCCCCCCCCCCCCCATTATGAATTTATATGGTCTACATTAAAAAGCTGTGGCTTTAGTACTGCTTTAAATCAGAAATTTAAGTTTAACCTAAAAATTATTAAATTGAAAGCAGGCAGATTTTCTATTGCAGTAGGGACAGCCTATGTCTCTTCTGCATTAAACAAACCTGCCTGCCTGTTTGCAATCTTCTCCTAATGTACAGTGAGATACACATTCAGAGCTCATTGTAGGATCCCAGTATACCATGAATCCCAGATATGAAGGAACTCCCATGTACATGCACTCCCATGAACCTGGAAGGGGGCCCTGCTGGCTCCAAGGCAAGGAAAGATGAGTTAACTTTACGTTAATAGTTGCAAACAAGCAGCTACATTTGTTTTAATGTAGAAGAAGCATAGCCTGTTCATTCTACAATTAGGAACCTGTTTTTTTATCTCCTAACTTTTGTTCTACTTTAAGACCCAGCAGTGAAATATTCTGTTTATATGATTAACACAGTGCAGATCTAGGACCCCTATTGTCCTTTTATTCCATAATCACTATAAATTCAGCTTTTAAATGTGAAAGTTAAATGTTACAGTTCAGATACTCTTTGCTTACCAACTTACCTGTTTAACAGCCTCTTGACAAAACCTTGTACAGTGTATGGCAGCATCACACACATCGTTCTTCATTCTCTGTCCCTAGTCCTGATCCCACATGGCTGTCAATATTTGTAGCTCCTAAGAATCATACTTTTTTTTTTGTGCTCCTCACTTAATGACCAATCTGCCTAATTGCCTTGTCTGAGATTTCCCTAAGTCATTTTCTTTTTAAAAACTGCAAACAAAGTCTCTTTGTGAGCATTTCCTGTTATAGCATGAAAACCTGACTTCATCTCCCAATAGTTCTGTTGTGTTGTCAGCATTTTAGACACCTTAATATTAGAGACTACAAGAATCCGTGCCAGCACACACTGCACTGACATATTTAATCATTGCCACGATTAGAAAACTCATTCAGAGCTATGCCATCCAACAATCTTTGAAATGTATGTAAACAGGAAGTGGCTGTGAAAAGGCAACATAGGATTAAAAAATTATTAATTTAATATTGTGTTTTAAACATGGCGGAAGTTTGATAACCAGTAGTTCCAGAAAAATCTTATTCTTTGCAGCATATTGCTAGGTGGACTAAGGTAGTGAGGAAACACAGATCCTATAGGGCCCTTTCACACCATCACTGTACAGAAACCCACATAATCACAATACACTGTAACAAGCATTATGAACATGGATACAGTGCTGTTCATTCTGAATGCCACCCAAGGCATCTTGTCATTGGGCTGACTGCATTGTAAAGGCTTAATTGGCCAAGAAAAGCAGGCATTATGTGAAAAGGCCCCAACAGTATGAAGTTCCTGCAGACAGGCTTTCCACTGAAATGAGTCCATAAAGAGCACCTATGGCCAGACACATAATATTACCTTCAGAATAAAAGTGGATATGCTTTTAGAAACATGTTCAGCAAAGAGTAAGGGCACTTATACTTATCTTTCAAATTTTAATGTTGAGGGAGGTTAATTATTCATCCAAGAAAGCATGTTAAGGGTTCTATTTATAAAGCAGTAATATTGACATTTAGGAAACTTAGTGGAGAATCTTCTAGCTCCATATGTCATAAATGCCAGTGATTATATTTTTATATATAAATCACATTTCATTTTCTTGCAAATAAAAAAGTCCTGACAAGGTTTCATATGTTTTTCTTTTTAAAATGACGGTGCCATTATTGCTTAGGCATCATCCTGGGTTACAATTAACTACCTGGACTGATGACATAAAGCTAAGCAAAGTCACTGAACTGAAGCCCAAGAGCAGTTTTTTTGATAATACAAGGTGGGGCATGTTCATGCTGTTGCTGTATACTGTAACAGTTAGTGTTAGAGGTAGGTTGCCTTAGGGGAGCGTTGGTGGTTGGGCTGAATGGTTTATTCTTATTGCACACTTTGACACCAAGAGCCAACACTCTACATTAAAACATTTAAATAGATTTTTAGAATAAATATATGCACATTCCTAAAATTATCATACCAGTATATCATCAAATAACAATCTAAAAACATTTGTACTAGCTTTTAACACTTAAAAAAAAACAAAGATCCAGGAGAAAAAGAGATATTGAGCCTTTCTCAATCTGACATGCATATTTTATTTGGAAGAAACCTGCAGTGCATCACTGCCAAAATAATCAGATTCCATGCACCACTCCCTACTGTCCTTAGCAGAACTATAGGAAGTTAGGAAAGTCTGATGTATCTAATCCCTATTATTTCTGTGCACTGCACAGGAATCCTAAATGTAAGTACATATGAAATAAGAAGTAACATGCATCTATTTATAACAGCCCTAATTTATGCTGCAAAAACCTTATTATCAGGCTGGGAAAAGATTCAAGAAACTAACTGCAGTTCTATTATAAAGCAAACATGCATTTATGTGCTATGCAGCTTTTACAAAGGTCAATGGAGTTGTTTTGCTTATCAAACAAGTAACTGCATAATATTTTCTAACTGAAGGTTGTAAAGCATAACAAGCAATATTCTCACCTGATTATACAGTATAGAAGTAAGAAATAGTCAGATCCCTCTCTTTTGCTGTCTCTGTCCTTTTTATCCTGAGCATAGTGATGATGACAGCATGAACAGCTGCAGGCCCTTCCCAGGAACCTCCTCACTGCAGTGGGAAGGGCTGGCTGCTGACTTTAGGCTTGATCTGCTGCACATCATGTACACAACTTATTCTAGTAAATAGAAACCTAAGAGAGTGGACACTGAAAATAAGAACATTTAAGCAGAGCCAGCATTTTTCTAAGGATGCAACTAGATAGAACTTAACCCATTACTTCCATCAGAGATTTTAAATAGCATGAAACTAAACTGGAACACAAAAAAATCAACGTAAAAGTCATGGAGTTTGCGGTGTAAGTTTTTAACTTTTTCGCCGTTACTCATTTTATTGTAAAGTTTATATAACATATAATAATTTTTCTAGTTTGACAAAAGGATTTCAGTCTGCTTAACCGCAAAGTAACGTATGAGTATGTGCTAAGGAAAAAACAGATTTCACTTTACTGTATTATCTTTAAATTATATTTTATAAAGTGCTAACATATAATGCAGCGCTGTACTTTAAATAGAAGTTGCAAGTGACTGACAGATACAAACAGTAATACAGGAGGAGGAGCGGCCCAAAGAGCTTACAATCTAAGAGGGCGGGGGGAAAAAAAGTACACAATAGGAAGTGGGATAATACTGTAGGGTTCTTTCCAATTCAAACTGTTTGTTATTGTTTTCTTAAATAACAAACTTACTTTTTGTGTGGTAACAGCTAACGTCTGCCAGGCAACAAGCATTTTCAAATAGTGAGCAATGGTGCCCTACATATTTTTGTTAGTCAGGTTTTTCATTAGAATAGTTGTAAAGTCTCTCCCCTCTCATAGAACACACACACGCGCACATATACAGTATATATATATATATATATATATATATATATATATATATATATATATATATAGGAGTGCACAAAAAAGAAACATTGTCACAAAAGGAACAGGAAAGACAACCAAACATCGTACAATGTATGCTAAAGCATTTTCTATAAATTCTGCATTCTCCATTATAGTCCATTATGCAATTATTATTTTAAAAAGCCAAAATGGAGAAGGCATGTGAAAAAATAAGTACACCCCTTGATTTAACCGCTTGTAGAACCACCTTTGGCAAATCTAACTTGAAGTAATCATTTTCTGTATGATTTTATTAGTCTCTTACATTGTTTTGAAGGAATTTTTAGGTTGGTGGGCATTTTTTATGCACAGCTCTCTAAGGTCTTGTCACAGCATTTTGATCAGATTGAGGTCTGAACTATAACTGAACTATTGCAACACATTGAGTCTTTTTTTTTTTTTTAGCCCTTCTGTTGTAGTGTTGTGCTTGGCATTCTATTCTGTAGCATGACCCGATTTTGACCAAGATTTAGGTGTTGCACAGATGGCCCCACTTCTGACTTTAGAACACTTTTGTATACAGAGAAGTTCATTGTCAAAACCCAGATCTTACTGCCGCAAATCAGATCTTACGGATTGTGAGAGTTTTTCACCCGCCCTTGTTCCCCATGCGATAATCAAAGAATCGCTCCTCTTATAACAAACATGAACAATAAAAGATTAAGAAAGCTAGGGTATATTGTGCAGCAACAAAAATATATTGTGATTGAACAATCAGTTTAAAATACATTCAGATGCATATACAAGGCTATTAGCTTTTTCCATCTGGTTGATGTAGAGAGATGGTAGCTTAGCTAGTACAGTATAGTCTCAATTAAGATGGTAAGTGTTAACGTCTCATACCCGACGCGTTTCGCTATTCGGCTTCAGGGGATAAAGAGCACACTTTCTTCTACTGTACAATAATAAATTAACATAAAGACAGAATATTCATAAGTTCACAGCCAAGATGAAAACGAAAATAAAAAATAAAGTGTTTTTGTACTTAAAGAGTTTATCAGTGTGGGTAATCAATGGTCATAAATGTGTTTGTAAGTGGTAAGGTTTGTGTTAAAATTCAGTAAAGTGATTTTAGTGTCCAATGTTTGGACTAAATTTCTCCATCTAATTGGCATATGGCCGTTAGCTGTACTGCTTGAAAAAAGTGTTAATGTATAATGTTGATATGGGTGTTTATACAAAAGGTCACACTTACTGGTATTATTGGCAGGAATGCCTTTGAAGTAAAGGGTTTTTGGTTTTGAAATTGAGGAAAAATCCAGCGGTGTCTGTGATACATATGAGTTTCATAAGTACACATTTGATATAATGAATTTAGGTATGCATGGGGTTGAAACCTTCTGCATGAAAGGACTTTAAGTTGAGGCTATGTTGGAAAGAAGAAAGAATTCGGTTTGAATATTAGTATCACACAGATAGCATGTAGATCCTTAAAGAAGAAAAGTTAGTATCACTCACAGCTGATGCTGTGATGGAATGTGTACAGCGGATGCATGAACATGAGAAAGCAGCAAGACTAGGGGGGAGTAAGGAGTATCAGTCAACCTTATAAGGCAGTTGGATGGCGCCTAATGATATTAGGGGCGTGCGAGGACGCGGCTTTACGGTGTGTGCACAGGGACGTGGCATCCCAGTGCGCGCTCTGGCACCCGCAATGCCTGCATCTAAATGTACCTATTGTCTTTCCTTTGGGCCATATGGGAGGAGTAGTGGCTTGAAACAGGATGGTCCCTGAGAGAAGGCACTTTCCTGTAAACTATTTGAGGTCTAGTTCCAATATGTTGAACAACTACGAGGTCAGACTTCAGGATATGGCAATGCTTTTGGCAAACCTGTGCACTTTCCTGTAAACTATTTGAGGTCTAGTTCCAATATGTTGAACAACTACGAGGTCAGACTTCAGGATATGGCAATGCTTTTGGCAAACCTGTTGAATGAGTCCCATGTTGTTGACTGTAGTTGGTGATGATTCTTGTGATAGGGTTTGTGGTGCCTTGTGCCTGTGGTTTCTTGAATAAAATATTGTGCCTTAAAAGGCCGCAGGCTTTCCGATATGCCTGTTTAAGCAGTAGCCTCGTTCCAGGAGTCTTCCTTGTGGAGCCTTAGCTTCTTTTAGAAAGGATGAATCTTTGGAACAGTTGCGTTTTAAACGCAAATACTGGCTATAGGGAATACTTTTATTGAGGGATTTAGGATGAGAACTATTGGCATGAAGTATGGTGTTTCCAGCTGTTGACTTACTATAGAGGGTGGTGGAAATTGTTAGATCATCATTTATTGATATAAATGTATCCAAAAAGGAAGGCACAATTCATATGTTGCATGGTAAACTTCAGATTGAAATCTTTTTTAGGCCAATTATATTAGCAAATCACATCACCAATTCCCAAACAGTACAGTATAAGAAAACATCCTTTTTATCCCCAGATGACGACGAATGGGGAAACGGGTTGGGTATGAGACGTTACCATCTTAATTGGGACTATACTGTACTAGCTATGATACCATCCCTCTACATCAACCAGATAGAAAAAACTAGTAACCTTGTATGTATATCTGAATGTATTTTGAACTGATTCTATCACAATATTTTTTGCCTCAAAATATACCCTTGTAATATAAATATACCCTTGTATATAAACTTGTAATATTTTATTGTTCATGCTGCAAAACATGCCCAAACCATAACCCCTACACCACCTTACATGACAGTTGGTATGGGATGTTTGTGTTGATAAGCTGTGCATTATGGCCAATATCTGCACTTTAGTCTCATCTGTGATTTGCAAACCCAAGCAATGCTGCCATGTTCTTTTAAGAGAGTGGCTTTCTTCTAGATATCCTGCCAAATACTTTATACTTACACTCTTTCTAATTGTACTTTTTTGAACATTTAATATGCTAACTGAGGAATGTAGAGTCTAAGATGTAGCACTTGTTTTTTTTTTTTGTTTTTGTTTTTTTCGGAGTATTGCACAATCTGACTTTGGGTGAATTTACTGGGTCATCCACTCCTGTGAAGAATAGTAGCTGTCTTGAATGTCACATATTGGAATACTTCTATTTTGTGGTTTGCTCCCAGTATTTAATGGGTCATCCACTCCTGGGAAGAATGGTAGATGTCTTGAAGGTTACATATTGGAATACATCTATTTTGTGGTTTGTTCCCAGTATTTATTGGGTCATCCACTCCTGGGAAGAATAGTAGATGTCTTGAAGGTTACATATTGCAATACATCTATTTTTCAGTTTGCTCCCAACTACTCAGCTCTAAGCGTAAAATTAGAAAAGATATGTTTCTGCAGGTTAGTTTGGAGGTGTGCTGGAGTCTCCTTTTGAATGCAAGTCCTCCCTACATGCACCTTTCACTTTTTAGTGTTACAAATGTTTTAAATCCTTAATAAACACTCAGCAATCTCAATCTCATGTCAAGACCCGTGTCTCTAATACTATGTATTTTGAATTGTGTGGACAAAGAATTTAAAAAAGTGTCATATCAAAGATCAGCTTTACTAATGGTGGCAGTTAGTAGTCTGTTGATTATAAAAAACTCGCAGGATTTCTTTTAAAATGTTTTTTCGTAATGTTTTTATTTAGAAATTCAAACAAGTAAATATACAAAAGTGAAGTACAATAGGACACAACATAATGGCATGATAAAAAAATGTGTCTACAAATTTTAACATGAAACATATATAATATATGCCGTGAGGTCAGGAAATGACAAGGAGCTGTAGATTGACAAGTGCTGCCAGCTGTTGGAAGATATAGGGAGCATCAAACTGCACTGTTCTAATCTGCAAAATGTTCAGCAGAGACAGAAAGTTGACAAAATGACACACAAGATACTTCTATATTATTAACCAAAAAGGCCAAAAAAGACTCCAAATTCAAAAATATCTATATATATTTCATTAAAATTGCAATTTAATTTGCAATTCTAACATGCTGCTTAAATGCTCTTTTTAAGAAACAACATGAGAGAAGAAAAAAAACAAAAAACAAATTTGAGTTGTTTACATCAATAACAAAGCCTTATTGCAGAAAAACAAAAACATAAAATTAACAAACTTGCTTTGGCTGACAATAATACCAGTATAAATAATATGGAACCATTTCAGAGTAATGACTAAACCAGTTAAACTAGGCAAGTTAAAAGGAATACATTTGTTGTGGACACAGTCCCATTGTTTGCCTATTTCCGTTAAGACCCACCATAGGGCCAACCATAGCAGTTTTCAAAAAACTATTGAAAGGGAAGAGTTTGGCGTCCTCGCCAGTCTGCTTACACCATTGGTGGGTAATTCTGATTTTCAACCCGGTCTAGAACACAAATTTCTAGTAAGATGGAAGTTGCAGCCGAGCTCAAAAGTTAGTGATTTTTTTTCGAGAGGGGAAATTGTTAGACAGGTCAGAACTGAAGGATTTAGTAGAGGGAGAGGAAGAGTTCCCGTGGTGGACATATCTCTAGCTCAAACTCTATATAAATATGTCGTATTGTAAGTCCAAACTACCCTTAAGAGTTTTAACAATATTGTTTACAGGGTACATCACTGTCACATACAACCTTCCTAATGTATCGTCACCTAAATCAATCTACTCCTGATTGGTCATGGAGATTTAAACAACAATGGGAGCAAGAATTAGGTCTCCAGTTGACAAATGAACAGTGGGAAAGGGCTTGTTTTTTGGCACATAAATGTTCCATAAGTACCAGATTGCAGGAGAATGCTAATAAGATACTTACCCAATAGTACTGGACACCTGACAAAATTAATAGGATAGCTCCGCAAAAATCTGACGCCTGTTAGCGTTGTTGAGATAGGTACAATGACGCACATATGGTGGGGATGCCCTCAAATGCTGATTTCTGGAAGGAGGTTGCAACTTTTAGGCAACTTATTACTGGTTCTGCACTACCTTTGCAACCAGAGGTATGTTTACTGCACCTACACAAAACATCTTTGAAAAAATTTAAAATTAATGCATTTATTAATGCATCTATTAAATGCAGCGAGAAGTGTTTTTTCAGTGTTTTGGAATTCTCAAGAGGTTCCCACTGTAAAACTGTGATTAAGCAAAGTTCATTCAGTTTATTTGATGGAAGAAGCAAAATCCATTAGCTTAGACAACAGACACATTTTCTGCAACATGGGATGCTTGGATTGTTTTCAAATGTACTGCTGCATATCAAGCTATGTTTACAAAATGACTATTTTGAATTTATAATCTCAGGGACATGTTTTCCTTCTCCAATACTTACCTTTTTCTAATGGTATTATAAGTTTTAATGCTTATTATGGTCTGTATTGTAAACCGAATCTCAACTTGTTGTATATTACTATATGTTTTAGTTTATTTTGGGAATGTATCAAAAAGCAGATATTTTTCTTTTCTTTATAACTGAGAAGATTTGTATAGTATTGAATTTGTACTCAAGAACCAGTCTGTATTATTGTTATGTTTTCATGTTGTATTTAATAAAGCTTTAAGTGTGAAAAAAATGAGTACATTTGTTTAGGTCACCTATTATGTATAATAAATTAAGCCTCAGTTTGCAAACAAATCCACAAGTCAAGCATAAAGTTAATGAAGAAATTAAAATTAAGAAAAGCTGGGTTTTCTTGCAAAGCAAATTTGTATTGTGAATTGCTCCCTGCTGCCATCCCATCAATACAGACAACTGCAGACTGACATCCATACTTGCTTTATGCTATCCCCCGAGGAAGCCGCATGGCAAAACGCGATGGGTCAAGGGACTCTTACTTCTTACTCCTATTTATGTGAAATTTACAATACAAATTTGCTTTGCCAAAAAAAACCCAGCTTTTCTTTCTCTATTTTTTTTTCCATTACTTATTGATTGTGGGGTGGCAAACCTCAACATTTAAAGGAGGGACTGCTATTCATTTATTCAAGTTATAAAGTTGTACATGTTATTTGACCACCTGCTCTTTTCACTAAAATTACATAATGTATGAGAGCATAGTTTACACCTAATATGAAACACTTTTTGCCAGTTTTAAGTTTACTTTAAAACTACTCTACATTAAACTAAATGTTGTTTATATAAAACTGTAAAATAAGAAGGCCTTGTTCAGACCAGATACAAATGTATCAAACATCAATTGCATATTTTGTATCTACTTTGAGTAGTGATGTGAGTTTGGCTGAATTCAGACCTCTTTGAAAAGGTACCAAAAAGTTAAACTGTATTTAACTGATTTTTAAAATAGCATTGAAAATAGCACCCCTCCCCATTTGTGTTACAGGAGGTTGCTAACGTTAGGATTTTGCATACGCATTTAGGCAAGTGTTTTTTCAAAGTGGTTTTTGTCATTTTGAAGGACAAGAATTGGGAAAAAGTTAAATAGGTATAGGTAAAGGACTTTGCAACTGCAAGTAAACACCTGTACAAGAAACTTACAGCCTGTTACTGCTTCTGAACTTAATGGACATCTCTTATAGCGTGAGGTAGTTTTGATCCCCAAAGATTTGCCATTTTTGTTTAATGAAAGCTATACTCTGCTGTTCTATTGGACTGTGAGGTTGCCAAAAAATGACAGGGTAATAGAAGCATGAAGAGGTTGGAGGAAATTACATACTTTGACACTACAAGAAAATTATAGTCATAATCAAAGACTAAACTTATTTTTTAAT
>NC_092866.1:28381922-28414377 GCF_032062135.1 Pyxicephalus adspersus
GAATATACTAAACATTTATTTTACCTGTTGCACCTACGTTTGGAGGTACCTACAGTGGTACCTATGTACAGCAATAATCATACTGTACAGAACAGCCACCATTTTAAAGTAGAATACAAGTTTAAATGTTTCCTCTGCCGCAATGGATTTGCCACATCATTATAACTTTCAGGAACAGAATCAAATCATTTTTACAAATTGATAGCCTAAATAAAGTGACTGTTTCACTTGGCCTGTGCTGGAGCCTGTGTAGCCTTTGCTGGATTAAAAGTGTCTACTCCCCACTGTGATTCTTTCATGTAGAAGAGCAAAAACCGAGCTTCAAGATGAGCTAACCACATATAATGGCTGCTACTATCATAAATAAATATGAAATAGAGGGAATAATGGTTGACACCAGTTATAGTGAAGTTAAGTATGTGGACAATATAGAGATGGGAGAAAGGTTTTTATTATATGGCAAACTGTAATTTCATTTTAATTGTATATATGTGCATGCTTAAAACAGAATGGTGTAATTTTAGGAAATGCCTTAGCATTGCTCATTGAAATTCACCCCATGTCAATATGGAAGATTGTATTATTGTGCATTTTCTAGTTTACATGTGAGAAGGTGCTAACTTTGCTGGTGGATTTATATGTGGTGTCTCAACTCATAGTGGATCGTATCAAGTGTGAAATTATATTAGTAGGTGAGAGGCATTGTGTTTCAATATACCATCTTGTAAACTATCTGGTTGGAGAATAATGATCATTTTATTGGTATAGAACATGAAACCTACCCAGTGCATTTCTGAAGATTAGGGCTTCCTCTTCCTTACATCTTCAGTAGTGATCGGTTTGTATTACGAATTGAAGTCTGTGACCTAAAATGATATAGGATTATAGAGTATTATTGGTGCCTGCAGTGACAATATCTACACATTCTCTGCATCATTTTCTTTTCTTATACATCAGAAAATTTTGTATACAAATTAAATTAGACTCTCAGAAAAGTAAGGCATTTCCAGTAAACACCATTATATATGATAGGTACTTACATTTCAGGATTGGAGTAACAGTAGTAATAGATACATGCCACCCATAATATAATCCATTCAAATGTCATAATGGCGTATGCGAATAAGTAAAGGTTTCTGGCACACTTTCCATCTTTTTGATCAAACATACTGAAAACCCAAAAGCTCCCTGGAAAACAGTTTCAACAGGCATAGAGTAAATAATGCATTTGTTGCCATATATAATATTATACACAGTATAATATATATTATATTGCATCATTAGAACATAACCAATTGCACTCTTTGTGGATAATCCAAGATAATTTTGCAATGACAGTCTCTACTATGCTTTCTGTTTCTTATTCTATATAATCACAATTAGGCTATAAATAAACGGATACTTTAAAATGGTATTTAAAAGAAAATTACATGAAATCCTATCTGCCTTGCTTCCATTCCAACAATGATTTTTCTAAAGCAAGTCTCATTTGCAGGATCAATAAAAAAACATGATGCTGAGTCTTCCAGAATTTGAGTAACTCTATTCTTTTCTCCATAGAACAACTATGACTGAAATATTTTATTTTCATATTTACTTTTAATTGCAAATTTAGAGATTGGAAGAGCTCTGGCACAAACTGCATGCCAATAAATTTTCACTCTGATATTATTACATTGCATACATGTGTACATATGTTAGATTTTTGTCATAGGAAAGAATCTTTCACAATCCTTTCCAACAAAAAAAGACTTAAAGAAGCATGATCGTGTGCTGTACATACAGCGCTGTTTCCCTCTATGGAGAGGGGAGGGAAGCACCTCTACCATTCACATGAAATGCAGTCGTTCGTGGATCCACTATGACAGATCCATGAATGACGTTGGATGGCCGCTGTTCACACGTCAGATACCTGCCCAATACTAGCTCTGAAGCAATAATCGGACGGGAATCATCTGATGTGTGCATGTAGCCGTACTCTGTAGCTCTTCTTTAACAACTACAGATTAGAAAATGTACATAAAAATAAAAATTAGTAGAGTAATAGTAATACACTATACTCTGTAATATTGAATTTATTACCTAAATCAGAAAAGCAATTTGTTATGTTAGACTTGTATGTGAGATACATACCGACAATAAACCAGCCAAATGCGAGTAAGAACACCACTGTGTCCAAAATTGTTGAATTACATTGATGTAAGATCCTCAGAAACAGAACGCTAGAAACCACTATCTGTGCAACACCAGTTACAATAAGAAATACTGGTATATATGGCTGAATGGGACAGTCATCTTTGTACAAGCCACCTGTTAATAACAAAATATATAACACAAGTAAGTGCCCTATAACAATTTTAGTGCATTTTTTAAATAAGGTTTTGATTAGCATTTGAACATCTGTCACTGGGCATGCAAAGACAGCAGGGCCATTTTTATTCTGCCATTTTTGTGTTTGTATGGGTCCCTAGCTAGTTTAAAACATAAAAAAAACATTGTGAACATTTAAAAAAAAAATTGTTAAAAAAAAAAGCAAGAAGCTACATATATACAAAGTAGAAATTAAAGAGTTAACTGGCAATTGTAAGATACACGTTTGCAGTCATGCAAAGTGCATGTGATTGCATTGGGAAATGCATGCTGTATGAAAGCAAAACACAGGCTAATAACTATTGATCCTGCTAGAAAGTTAGTGAGCTGCCATCTGCAGCTCGGTACACACTTACTCAATGTGACCCTATCAGCATGTGCCCTATAAATTCACATGATCGTATCTTGAACAGCTCTGGTACTGCTGCAATAACTGCTGTTGAATATAGCAAATCCCTTGATGGGTGCTGTGTTTGCTCCTCCTAGATACCGTGTTCTGCAGTGACATATCAGGAAAAGCCAGAATGTGATAACACTTAAGCTGGGTACACACGTGCAATAATTATTGTTGGAAAGGATCTTTCACGATCCTTTTCAACAACTAAGGACTGCACGATGCATGAACGAGTGCTGTACATACAGCACCGTTCTGCTCTATGGAGAGGGGAGAAGGAGAACGACAGAGTGGCACCCTGCTGCGCGCTCTCCCCCTTCACTTCCATTACAATTGTTCGTCGTCCATCGTTGGTAAACCGATAAACCAATAAACTGAGCCGATAATCGCAAGGGAAGCATTACAAGTATGTACGTAGCCTTAGAGCTTAAGACTTTAAGATTGAAAAGATTTCACTGCCCACTTGAAAGCCACAGGTCAGGAAATGGATACCAAAAATTTTCAAAAGGCCTCATCCATCCTAATATATAGTTAGAAAGCAGAGAGTGTTTGGTACTATTGGGACCCTCCCTGGATCAGGCCGTACATCTAAACTGGTTGGAATGTCAGGAAGAAAGCGGTGAGAAAGGTTACCAACAGTTCTATGGCAATTTTAAAGCAGTTTTAGAAATGAAAAGAGTGGTGCATGAGACAACAACATCACAAGTGCTCCACAAATGTAACCTGAATGGGAGGGTGGCATGAAAACAGACACTTCTCAAGAAAGGCTACATTAATTTTTAATTGAGCTTTGCCAAAACGCTCCTTGAAGATTCTAAGACGAAGTAGAAAAGGGTGTTTTGGTTAGACAAGAGCAAAATGATAATATTTGGCCCTAACTCAAATGGTACATCTAGCAGGAAGCCAATACAGCTCACCATCCAAAGAATACCATACAAATGGTAAAAGCATAGAAGTGGTAAGCATCCTGTAGTTGGGTTGTTTCTCTCCAGCATGGAGCACTGGCTAGGAGAAAAAAATGGATGGGGCAAAATATTGTCAAATTTTTGAAGGAAAACCTGATGCCCTTTGCCAGAAAGTTGTCAATGGAAAGAAGGGTCACTTTTCAACATGACAAAGACCTGCAACACAAAGCAAAATTACCACACAGTGGCTGAAGGAGAAAAGGTGATTGTCCTTGTATGGTTAAGAGCCTAGACCTAAATCCTACTGAAAATTTATGAAATGACCTAATATTTATTGCAAGGCCACCAATGATCACCATCCCACTTGACTGAGCTTGAACAGTTCTGCAAAGAGTGGGCAAATGTTGCACAGTCTAGATGTGAAACATCAGTAGAGAAGTATTCAACAAATTCAAAAATTTTTGTGTCCTAATTTGTATTTGTGAACAAGTCAATGCAATGCAAAATAAAAGTATAATAAAATATAGATGCAAAATCCTAATGATAACTCCAGTCTATTCACATTTCAGGTTTGTGGTACCCACACTTAAAGAACTCAGACTTCAGAAAATAAATTATGTTACACTGGATTAACCCTACTTTATGTTTAAAATGCATTATTGAATGAGTACTGGGAAAAAATTGTAAATGGCTTGCGTAGCAGCTAGATATGTTCTATAAATAGAACTATGAATAGAACTAGAAATATGGAACTTTCCTACAAACAATGTGCAGGATCTATGTGAGATCAGCCATGTCAACAGGAATGGATAATCAACTCATAATCATGAGGTTTCTGCAGTGCCAACCATGCCAATATCCTCTGTGATATAAAGGGTTTTAACTCCTGCCCACTGTGCATGTTGCCCCATTTCAAGAGGACCTAAACTGAAAATACAAAACCATTAGGAGGTAGTACCATTTGACAAATGAGGCATGCAATGTTTTTTGTCAAAAAACTAACTCCCTGGCTCCTTATGAGTTTTTGTTTCAGCTCTAAACTCTACGGCACATGCACTGTTTAGTTTAGAGCTCGGCTCTGTGTGCAGGGGTTACAGCATCCAATAAATGAAGAGTATTTCTGTCTTCACAGAAGTTCCCCATAAAGTCTGCAGTGATGACAGGTCCTGGGTAAGTATCCACTGAGTTTATTGTTCCACTTTTGGCTATTGGCTTGGCTTGCAAGGCAAAAGGTAAACTATGGTCAGATGTAGGCTTACAGAAACTTAGTTAATTATACAAATTAAAGAAATATGAATTGCACAATTGTTAGCTCATGACTTACCCATAATAATCATGGCAATGCCAATTCCACTCCAAATGACTAAACCTGTTATCTGCAAAACTTTTTGAAAAAGAATACATTTTATTAATGTTTTATAAAAGGTGATTTTACATTAATGGTTAAGTGAAAGAAAAAAGTAAATTAATTTAAAAAAATATTATTCACATTTATTGTATATAGCCATTGAATATAATTTGATACTTACATAACAAAGCAGTGCAGTCTCTATTTCTAGACCTAAATATAACCACAAAAACATTATCTACATACAAAATATTTAAAGAATGAGTATGTCATGATATAATCATAATTGTAGATGGTGTTCCTTAATTAAGGTTACATTAAAAAGGAACAATCTAATAAAACGATATAAGACCATAAGACCAGATGGAATGACAAAAAAAGTCTAAGGCTCACTTTAGTACAGATCCACTGCTTATTTTTGTGGTGGACTAATTCAAACAATGTCCCAAAACCTGCCATTGTGATAGTTTACTTCAGATAGCAAGCAAGTTACAAGATTGTTCGATCACATAATACAACAGTGTCAAACTTCTATGATCTTTTCCTGATAACTACATGAATCTACATTATTCATGTTTTTACAGTTCCTACAGTGAAAAACCCTTTTCATGTGTGGAGTCTAAAGCTGCGTACACATGGCAGATTTTTCTCGCCCGATAATCGGCATCGGCCAGATATCAGGCGAGAATCTGGCGTGTGTACAGTCGGCGTCGTTCCGTCCTGGCGGATCCACGAACGATGATTGTCGACCGATCCTAATGCAAGGGAAGGGGGAGAGCGCGCAGCAGGGTGCCGCTCCGTCGTTTTCCCCCTCCCCTCTCCATAGAGCAGAACGGTGCTGTATGTACAGCACCGTTCATGCATCGTGTAGTCCTTTGTCGTTTGAAAGGATCGTGAAAGATCCTTTCCAACGACAAACATTGCACGTGTGTATGCAGCTTAAGCTTTTTTAAAGTGTGATCTTTGTGGTAACCACAAGGTGAACATACACACAGTGAACAAATACCCTTTTGGGTAATAACATCCATTATATCTATAATCCAACTATTCTTTCCTCATAGTCAATGGTCTATTTACCCCTTGTAAAAAAAAAAATTCTGCTACCTGTATTAAAGATCTAGTCATATTAACTTTTACATTTTACATTTTGTGAGGATGTTCCAGTTTGAGAGCTTTACATGAACTTGCTTCACTGGGAAAATTTAGACTTCTACTTTCATTCATCAACAGAAGAACCATTACACAAGGCTTACAGATGCAGGGAGTTATCATCCCTGCAGCAACACAAACAATATTCATGACTGGGCATTACATTTCCATTTCAGAAATACCTTGCTCTGCAAAAAAAACACTTAATTTCACTCAGGGGTGAGTTTGGTCAAATTCCTTTCTAATGCCAGACTGGCCTGTACACACTTTCTATATGCACACATACTCTGCTCCTGCAACAAAACTGTTTTCTGGTGAAAAGGCAGTATATTTGGCATACAATCTACTGGTCACAATGGTAACACAACACAATGGTGGAATTCCCTTCTGTTTTCTCACATATGCTTTTCATGACATGAAAGTTTTACTAATATATAAATATTGTATGTTGCATGAATGTTTTAAACCCAAGGTGTTAAATTTTATTTATACATTATATATATATATATATATATATATATATATATATATATATATATATATATACATATACACACACACACACGTTGCAGATTAGCCAAAGTACAGCCATATCTAGCAGTTTACTAAAAGCGGACCTAAACCTATGCACGTCCCATTGCACGGCCGTGCCATCTTTCTTCTACCAGAGAAGATCAGCCATCTTGATTGGCCACGCCAGGAAGATGCAACTCTTACACAGGCATGCAAAAGTTTATTCCCGTTTTGCTTAGCTGCATTTGATAATTTTTCTAACATTTCCCTGGCCTGATAAGGCAGGTGAAATGTTTTTTTTTGTTTATTGTTTTTTTTTTTTTTGCAGAAGGGACATTGTCTGTGCCTTTCTACAATACCCACCTGTCTGGTTGTTTATTTTTTAAAGTGGGACTTTCCACTTCAGCTGCTGTTAGATGAGTAGACTTTTCAGTTGGTACTGCATTTTTTTTCTTACACTGTATTACTGAATACACCATTAGGTGTACAGAACACTGTACATGTTTGGAAGACTAAAAGCAGTTCAATGAACAAGACAGGTGAATAACTTGGATCGTGAAATCTGTCAACCATGCCTCCCTTACTTGCAACAATGTAATGTATGTAAACTGTGGTATGGGATTCTGTACACATTGAAAATTAAGAAAATAAGGTGTACAGTAGTCACCTGCAAAGTATAGCAAGAACATTGCCTGTATATGCATGCATTTAATACATAGAGATCTAGGTGAGAATTTAAATAGGACTTTTAGTTTTGTGTACAAATTGAAAATCAGGACCAATAACCAGTTTTAATGCCTTGGATCTGCTAGTTCCTTTACAGGTAATTAGGATGCATGTAGACAGACAGCTAATAAAATACAGATATACTAAACACCAAGACTACTACCTCCCACAGCAGTGTCCCTAAGCGAGTGAGGTCACCTAAGGTACTAGGCATGGTGCTGAAATAGAAGTGTTATTCAAGGACTTCTGTCTGCTTCTGACATGAGGAAGCAAAGCCCTGGCTTTAGCAAGATGGCTGCCTCCATAAATATACCATGCATAACAAGACAAGACAGGTTTGTAACTGGGGAAAAGTTCCAAAGCTGTTACTGGTGTCTCTTTTAGGCAGTTTTTTTGGTCAGGTCCTCTTTAATATAGAAATCAATAAATGGAATGCATTGCCACATTCACATTTCACATGGCCATTAACCTATGAAATACATTACTTTTACTTGTACTACACCTCTGCAAGCTGCATGCCAACACCCCAAAACAAGCACATCCATAAAGTTAAAGATACTTACATTTTCCTTCAAATAAAACTGTATTATAATAAGGTGTCGGAAAAACCTTCCTACTTGTGTAGAATGAAAGACAAACCTGCTTACTAGGTTAAGCTTAAACGCTGTAAGAATGCAGATTGTCTGCTTCTACTGGTTTCATAGATGTATCTCTATTTATCTCTAAATTAATTTTAGATGTCCAGCAAATACCAGTGTCATGCAGTTTGTCGAGTTAAACCTGTTTTGTGTGTATAAGTGAGCAAAAGTCTGTGTACTGAAAAATTCACTTTCAGCTTCATTCACCAAAGCTCATCTCCAACATGGCAGTGACAGCTCCTGCAATGTAAAAATAAGCAATATCCAACAGATCCACGTGCTTTGTGTTGTCATCAACAACCCTCACAAACAGGGGTTCATTTTTTCACCTGGGCAGAAGTGAAGGAATTCATGCTGTGACCTACTAACATCTCCAGTAATTATCTACTTTTTGCATAGTCTGCATCTGTTGTGAGGCATCCAAGAACAGTGTTGGGTGTCCGCAGTGCACGCTCACTCATGGGCCCGAGATGGGCACGACCGGATGCAAAGTATCTGATGAATGTACATAGCCTAAGAAGGTTCCAATTTTTTGACACTGACCTATGCAAAAACTGATCTGTTTAGATGACAACAAAAAAAATGCAAAAGAAAGTAAGAAATTGTTGCTCACTCCATTTTGGATGCACATTGGATTGTTGTCACACAAATAAGTGCCTTTAATTTGGCAACATTCACTATTTACAGTTTTTTTTTTCCTTTAGTGTGCCTGGGAAGGGTAATGCTACCCCCTAAAAGTATACAATGCACAATAAACAAACATTGACAATAAACAACAAAGCAACAAAAATTGTTGTTTGGTCTGGCCATCATCAGCAACACCATCCCCATTGTCTGAATGCTGACAGAGATGCTCTTGGGACTCATGCAGAATTTCTTCCTCACGAGACATGTTCGGACAGTTTTTGAACTGAAGACTCACATGTTCGAGCAACACTCTAGGTGACAAACTTATCTGTACATTAAAAAGCAAGACCTTGCAATTTCCTTTTATAGAATCATCCAATTATTGTACATTGTACTTTTTAAGTGGTTCCAATTATCTTCATTTAGGAAGCATGCTTGTAAACACAACTCTAAAATACAGGCTAGTCTCACCTGCTGAGCCAATCGACCTGGACAACATTTCTCCTAACATTTAGGCGCACAGTTTATGTAAGTAAAAGGACACACATATGCCACTTTACACTTGTGGGATGTGCTGGTGTGGCCAACACGGGTAAGATTTCCCCAAAGGTTTACAGATATGCAATAATGAAAACTTCCCTGTAGAAAAGGCTACCACATCCCTAATTAGTACATAAAGTAGATAAACCTTTAGGACAAGCCCAAAAAGAAGGGGTCTTAACAGTTACTACAAATTGTGGGTGGCAGGTATCTCAGTTGGGTGGCCACCCACAATTTGGGCATCTGAGATAAATGTCTGCCCATGACACTGTTCCTTCTGCTACAACCTAGAAGGTAATCTGATTAATTTTTTTAGACATGAATTTAAAAATGTATTATGGTTTTTAATATGGTATTTTATAAATAACTCTTGCAAAGGACTTACATATGTATATTTGTAATTATAATATATATATTTCCCCCTTAACACTTAGCTACCTCCTGATGAAGACAACTAACTGCGAAACACATTGGGTAAGCTGTTTTAGATAAACATATCCACACAAGGAAGTGGTTACATGCAAACTTTTTACACTTGAGGGATATACCTTCACATACGATTATCAATAATACATTTTATTATAACATGTTTTTACGCTGGATGAATGAATAAAGTATGTAATGTTTTTTTATAAGCAAATATTTTGTATTTTATTTTTTTAGTTTATCTTTTATATTCCCCCACAGATTTAAGCATTGCAGAAGGCTACATGAACAAGATAGCACTTATCATGCATCTAGGAAAAGCGTACTTAAGTTTGGGTAGGGGTGTAGTAAATATTGGCAATTACCATGCAGCAGAGGGTGAGCGGATGTGCTTAGTGCTAAAGATACATAGCAATGATGCAAAAACAGGGATTTCTTAAATTAATTTCTAAATTATTTAGTCTTGGTGCATGTCATAGTCAATTCAGGTTCTGTGCAACCCTATGGTTCCTCTAGATGTTGAAAGGGGTTCCCCTAAGCATAAAGCAGTTCTCTCTCACCAGAGTGAGTGGACACTACAATTTTTACTGCCATCTTAGATTTTCTGGCTATTAATATTGTCTTATAAAGTACAATAAATTATATATATATTCTTGTGGAGCGTTCTGGAAAGTCTATGCCCAGGGTGCAGGCTGAAAGGGCGTTTGTCACTGTCTTAAATGTCTTATTTTGAAAATTGTCTCTCAACAGACCAGGGTCAAAAATTTCCCCTTATCAGATATTTCTTGATCCGACAACCAGCATCCTTCCAGACCCTCTAGTTTACAACAGCCATTGTAGAAGTTGGAGTTCTGTCTCCAGGTGTCATAAACAATGTGATTGCTGAGCCATCCCCATCTGGAGTGCCAGCGGGTGACACAGACAGTATTAAAGAAGCAGAATTATAACTGTAGTTGTCAAGGGTAACCATGAGTGCTTCCATCTAAGCACGTGGTGGCAGTCTACTTGTGATGGTGTATTTGGCAAGGGGTAACAGAATGGCTAGCCTTGCCCCGTGACGGCCCTTCTCAGTCTGCTGGTGCTTGGACTGTTGCTGAACGTGCTGGAAAGTCATGGTGTGGGCCGAGAGGGGGTGTTCGTCACATACAGCCCCTTTCAGACTCGCTGCTAGCCACTCATAGCTGCCTTTCTTTATTTGTGCCAACCACAGTTCAATCTCAACTGCACTTTTGAGTGTGTTTGAGACCAAGGTT
The DNA here is from genome assembly GCF_032062135.1 of Pyxicephalus adspersus. Taxonomy (NCBI): domain Eukaryota; kingdom Metazoa; phylum Chordata; class Amphibia; order Anura; family Pyxicephalidae; genus Pyxicephalus; species Pyxicephalus adspersus. Next base: position 28,392,812 of record NC_092866.1, read on the forward strand.
GCCATTTGCTACTGTTCAATATTTTTAAGAAGCTGGACGGATGGAGCTTTCTCAGCCCTCCCTCCATGTGAACTGTGGTTGAAGATGGTTCCCAATCAAGCCAAAAGGAGCAACTGGCTGTTTAAGGGTGGCCATAAGCAACATGTTGCATTCAGCAACCACATTTACATTTTACCATAACAGCCTGCACAAAGTGGTTCCCAACAGCTTTAATGCGGTTGGCTGAGCTGTTGAGCCTGTGGCAGACTGCTGTGGTCAACTGCATGTCTAAAACTACCCTTGATAAAAAAAAAAATAATAAAAAAAGTTCTTTAATATAACTATGCGAACAATACAATATAAATAAATAATTGCTGTGCTGCTAATTGCAGAATGGACACCAAAGTCCTTGTGGCATGTCGACTTAGAATGAAGAGTTGGAGAAGGAGTAGAAGACTATGATAGGAGGAATGGGTTCTGTGATTAGTGATTAGGGCCCCCTTAATTAAAACTGACTAAAGTGAAAAAAGTGATAGAGTTTTTTTATGTGGGTCTAAAGTACAGTATGTAAAAAGGAAACATTCCGAAATAAGGCATACAAAAAAATAACATCTGCATCCTTGTTACAGATGTTTTCTTTCAGTGTTTACCTACAGAAAGGGAAAGAAGTTTTTCAAAACATAACACAACATAAACTGTCTTAAAAGGAAAACTTTCCTAAAAAGCAAATCTTCAATTGTAGAAGTAATAGACAACAACTTCCTATAAGCCAAGTAATGCACAGTATTCCTTGTGACAGTGCAAAAATAAATAATAGAGCACTTTGACACAGCACCTAAAGCAATTTGTCAATGTAGCTTACATGATAACCAGTCTATTACTTTTGTGGCTGGAGCAATTACTTCCTTATCACGTTATCTACAAAATTGCAAGTTTCACAAAACTACAAACACCCAAAACAGAATTTAAACTTTTTGGTAAATAATTATTTAACTATTGTGCTTGAATTGACATAGATCACTTTTGAGAAAAGTTAAGTTTAAAGAACTTTGAATCTACCATATGAATGGCAAAACACACACCTAGTTAAAAGTTGTTGATCATTTCACACATTCCTGTGATGGGATAGTCATTATCTTCTATTCCAATGTGGAGCTAATGCCAGAGATCACAATGGAGAAATAAACACGCCACATGGATTTACTCCAGCTTTACCTTTTGCATCACACGGTCAAAGACAAAAAACATGGTAAAAGCAAAAAAAAAAAAGTTAGGCTGACACACAAAATACACATATTTTCTCTACTCTTTCCCACACTCCCTTATAGTGACTTGCATTTCTTGGTCTTAATTAGGAGCAGCCATTGAAAAGAACATGACAGTTTCTGAAATATTTACAACATGCTGTACATCAGGAACTCTCAAACCTGTTCTTAGGTCTGTCCAATCCTGTATACTTTGAGGATTACCAAACACAGATGGGTTGGGTTATTTAGTTTAATCAGGGATTTAATTCACCTGTGCCTAAGAGAAAAACTTTAGAGCAGAGAGGGGCTGACATGAGAATGTGCAATTCTGTATTACTAATGTAGAACAACTTGGAAGATCAGAAAGATTCCATACATATAAGAGCTTGTAGTTAGCACTGTTACCTGTTTGCAATAAGTGCAAAGTCAACAAGTGTCTACTATGACTTTACAAATAGGGTTTATATGGGTTAAACCTAATACATTTTATAATTTGGGTTTAAGTAATTCTCAGATGTGTCCATTACTGATAGATTGTAGGTATTCTTCATGTTCACTATTGATCAGATACTATGGGATTTACTGAAGTCTTTACACACATAGCCCATACCTTGTGAAAATATATCTGCTTGTCTCACATGCTGATCATTTAGTTTTGTTCCTCAATAGCCTAGAAATTGAAAGCAAGTTAGGAATCCTGACATCACTCTAACTTTCTATTTTTCTTTCTGTCCTGAAGCCACAAACAAAACTCTAGTGTTATAAAAAAAATGGAGGGCACTCCCCCCCCCCAGAATTGCTCTCAGTATAGGAATTAAGGAATGTACATAGGTTGCTATTATTGAACCCACCTTTGGAAAATGGTTATTCTGGTATGCTGATCCAAATGATTTAAGCATGCAAAACAAGAGTTCTCACATGAATCAATCTTCACTAGCTGTGATCTGGTTCAGGTCAATGACCCAAAATATTGAGGCTGAAAATGTGTAGAAGGATAACAATGACAGCCTTGGTTCAGATTTCCTCTGTTTGGATACTAACCATTTCAGTTGTGCCAGGACTTCTCATCAAACTATGCCATCAGCGTAGGTTCAAACCTGGAGCGCTGCCTTTAATGTTCATTAAAAGTAACATATTGGCAAGGTATATACAAGCAATGTAATACATGATAACAACACAATGATATGCTTTCATCTTCTTTTTTTTTAAAGAATAAAATAAAAAAAAAAAAACAGACTTTGCAATATGGACAATCCAATACACTGGCAGGAATGTGCAGGCCCTGAAGTAATCAATATCAAAACCACCCGAACAACCACCAGCTAATAAGAATGCTTCTGATATGTACCACTGTCATTTCATGATTTGTGACAATACTGCATCCAGTAACTAAATTTTAGGGCATCATTTTCTTTTTAGATGTAGGGAATGGAATTGGCAAGAATATTGCTCTTTCAAATTCATAGAAGGTTCACTTCATTTGTAAACAAATTCACAATTTTTGCTCAGTGTACACCAGCTAAACGTTTAGTGTGAACTGGGCACATTTAAAGGTGTTGCCTTTCATCTGTCCTTGACCTGGAATGAGTTGCTGTACAACAGGAAAATGCATCCCAGTGCTTGTGGTGTGATAAAGCTCTTAAAGCCAATACTAAAGTGGAATTGAATAAAAAAAAATGAAATGTTAACTGTGCCTAAAAATTATCTTTCTTAGAGATTGCTTTGCACCCTCTGGTATATGTGAGTGTCTGGGTACGTCTTGTGCCTACAGTGGAGTAAATTTAGTGATATCACTATTGTGGTCCTCACTGTATCATTACTGGAGGCTCTAAATGAGGAACTCCCAAGATGGTCACCACCACACAGGGACGCTGCGCTAAACAAGACAGTAGTGAGAAAAAGATCAGCTGCAGGGAGACAATAGATAATTTTAATAGCTGGTCCATTTTCCCCTATACGTTTTATTTTTTGACACAACTTTCACAGTTTATTTCCTCTTTAAATATACACATGTATATTGTACTTTCAGACACTATCTGGGTCCACCATTGTAGCAAAAACAACACAGAATTTTCCAGCTGCTTCCCTTATGCTTGTTTTGTGTGTCAGTAGTATGTAGACATCACAACTTTTCTGGCTGCATGCTTGTTCTGGCCAGTCATTCACCTAGTAGGAAAAGATTTCATCTTCTTGATCAGTAACTCAAAGTTGTTGATCCAGTCAAACAGCCAGACAACTAGCATTTTTAGAAGGTAGCATTTTGATTACCTTATAGATTTTCTTTTAGAAATATATGGGTAGTCATTGCTGAAAAATTGCTGATTCTGAAAATGCTAATTGCTTGACTCTCACTGGCTCCAGTACTTTTTGTGTTACTAACCCAAGTATACAGCATGTAAAATCTGGTTCACACTAGGCTCAAAGGACAAGGATACATTATCATGGTAATGGAAATACATTTGATGCACGTTTCCTATTCATTTTCCATATTTCTATTTATAAGACATTTAACTAAAAATAATGTCTACACAGGGAAAATGCACCTTTTCTATTTTATCTATTGCATCCTTACACATATTCATGTGGTTTGGCTGTTTCTCATGCCCATCACTTGTGCTTGACAAAATTTGCAGTCAGAAGCACTGATTTGCATATTAGTTTTAGTATGACTGCATATACGGTATGACTGTCTGAAGCATTCAGCATTTCCATGAGATAAGCAATAAAAACCTTCATATTTCTCAAAGCACAGGTTCATTTTTGTCCTAATTTACACTTTTATGTTCCAGTGCATTGTGTTCATAAGTGCTGTGATACAAGAAAACTTGCATTATGTTAACATAATATACGTCAGTCTAATAATTTTGAATAGGCAAAATAACAGAAAAAAAAAACATGCAACATTTATTGTGACCAATAGCACCACAACACATGATAGTAGAATACTAATAATTTTGGTCCACTCCAAACAATGTGTTGGCGGTCCATTCCCTTACTGTGTAGGCTTTATTTAGAATGAATTGAAATCAATGAAAGCTTTCAAAAACATGTTGCCTTGTGCTTATTGTGTTTTATTTGCAGATCAGTCCATTTGAAATGCATGTTTTAATTTATTAATTAATTGAAAGCAGGTAAAGACAAAAGCTGTGAATCTAGCTTTTCAGAAACTTTTTCAATGGGGAATATGTGGGAAAATGACCACAGGGAAAAAGTCTTAAGAGGAATGTTGTTCTTCTGTAAATCAAAGGGCTATATTGATAAAACATAGTATTTGGCATTCTGTTGTGGAAATCTTCCAGATCTATTTGTTTCAATGGCAATAATTGATTCCCACCAGGGAATGTTTGAAGGGATATCAAATTCACTGTTTCAAAATATAGCCCAAGGTGCCAACCAATAAAAGCAAAGTTGTTGCTTATTTTTAAGCTGTTTGCCAAATTTTCTTATACATTGCAAGTGTATTATTGTAAATATTGTGATTAAAGATGCTGCATTATTAGGAAGACCAATGGAAACATGTCCTAAATAAAACAAAAACAATTTTAAAAAAACATGTTGTTTGTTCCACAGTTCACAGAAACTCACCTGAAATGAGGTTCCCAGGGTCCCTGGGCTGTATTTATCATTGAACCTGTGGTCACAGCCGATTGGAGGCAGGTGGGTGCAGGGCACATGAATTTCAATCAGCTGTGAACTCAAATGACCTCTCAATGGAGATTCTCCATTAAGAGGTCATATAAGTTCAGTACACCTGCGGTCACAGCTGAATGAAGGCACGTGGCTTGCACCCACATGCCTCCAATCAGGTTCCCACGGTCACTGGGCTGTACTTGTCAATGATAAGCACAGGGACCGTGGGAACCTGGACTGTGGGAACCTGTGGTCACAGCTTATTGGAGGCACATGGGTGCAGGGCACGTGCCTCCAAACAGCTGTGAACTCATATGACCTCTCAATGGAGATTCTCCATTGAGAGGTCATATGAGTTCAGTACGCCTGTGGTCACACACCTTAATATTATCCAACTGTTTCTTAGTAATATCAAATGTGAGCCATTGAAGTTTGTTGAAAGCTTTGACATTGCTTTTTTTTTTTAAAGTGAGCTCCACCATTTTCCTTTGTGTAGAGATAAAAAAAAGTGTTCAGTAAATCTACCTTTTCTTTATCCCATTGGCCAACCCCAAGACATCCTTTAGGGGGCCTACATTCTCAGATCTGATCTTTTTACAATAAATATATTTAAATTATTTTGGGGAGTTTGCCTTACTTTATATTGAAATCTTTTTTTCATTTTGAAGTTTTGCACATTTGATTTACCTTTTACATTTTTTATTGTATCCTTTAAAATTTTTAAATTATGTAGGTGATCCTTCATTTTTATATTCTTGGAATGTCATTTTCATATTCTTTATGGCTTTTTTAACATTGGCTTTGTTTGTGCGGAACAGACTTGAAACATTCCTATTTCTGTTCTGTGTTCTTTCAGGGCAATTTTCCCTCCCAGGCCAAGTTACAGAGAGCCGCCCTAACAATGGAATATTTGCTCTCCTAAAATGTTTTAAAATGTATGTTTTAATCTTTGCCAATTTCGCTTCCTGTTTACAACTAACATTATATGAAATCATTTTATGGTTACTGCTACCCAGATTTTCTTTTATATCTATATTTGTTCTGCATTGTTTGAAAAAAGGAGGTCCAACAGAATACCATTTATAGTTAGGGCTTCTATAAACAGTAAAATGATCTTGTATTAAATTCCTAAATTGCCTTTTGCTGTGCCTTTAATACCATTACCCCAGTCAGGGTAGTTAAAAATCACTCATCACTACCACTGTCCCAGCCTGTGTAGCCCTTTCTATCTGTGTAAGTAGTTGATTCTCAGTTTCTTTTTTAGCACTGGGGGCCTATAGCCGCCTCCAATAATTACTGTGCATTATGCAACTCCACCCATAATGTCTCAACATCATCACCTGCTCCATTAACAATTTTTTCTTCCACATTCATTTTCAGATCAGCTCTCACATATAGACATGACCACCTTTTACTCTGTCTTTCTGAAAGATAGTATAGCCAGGATTGTTAACAGCCCAGTCTTGTAAAAAACAAAGCCAGGATTCAGCAATACCAACTAAGTCATCAGACTTCTAGCATTGGTGAACAGACTCTTTAAACCACTGATGCATTTACCAGTGATGCTGTGACTCCCACCTGAGATCAGTACTGTCCTCGTTCCACAGGAAAAGTTGGAACCCTGCTTGTAAAATGGAATTTCACGTGTTGGCGGCATTAGAATATTAGCATTTGTAATGCTGCACATTTTAAAGAAGTTAAATAAAACAATTTATTTAAGGAAGATGTCAAACATAAGGAAATAATAATTTGGAGTTCATAAACACTTTTATCTGAAGTGCCCTGTTTTAGGTAACATATTGAAATAGAGAGTAATTGTTATACTACACAGACATAGCGAAGGCCAGGTGTGGGGCTGCAAACAAGGTAGGGCCTGCAACTTTCCTTGACACGGGTAGGGGGCTCTGCCTCCCTACATATTGTCATTTTGACAACTACTAAAAATGTTTTCATTCTTTTAAGGTTGGCGATTTCTTGCTTTGTGCCACCACCATATCTCACACAGCTTATTTTGTACAGTACATACTCCGAGGTTGTGCACAGCTGAAGTGAACTTTATAGCCTCTCTGCTGCCAGTCACCAGTCTCCGCTCCCAGCCTGTTGTAGCATTAAGCTAGGCTGACTTGCTGCTGGAGTGTATTCGTGTGATTTACTGTTGCTGACCTTGCCTGTTTCTGATCCTGTGAGTTTATTCTGCCTTGACCAACCATTTGCCTGTGACCCCAACTCTGCTTGTGTGTTGCCCTTGTGTACCTCATCTGGTGGATAGATTACCTGTGAATGACCTCTTGCTCTGTTTAATTGACTTGTCACTGTTGGAATCTTAGTACTGCTTTATGTGTGGGCTCCTGGTCCTCTGCCAGCTCTTCCCCAGACACTGTCCTTTGCGCACTGTCCTTGGGGAAACCGTGTGCTGGGAAATGCAACCAGTCTCCAAAGGCTGAGTGGGGGCTTGCTATAGGTTAAGAGTGCAGCATTAGATTGGGGAACTGGTGCCTGACAAGTACTGTTGCTGGACCAGGGCCTTACAATACTTGAAAATAAACTGATCCAAATGTAAATCAAGGTAGCTACAGGAAAACTACATCAACTCTAGTATAGACGTGGGGCACAAAATGCAGCTGTCTCTGATAAAATTCAAAATAGTAAATATTAGAAAATAATTAATTAATAGAAATGCCCCCAAAAATAATGAATATGTAAATACATGCATAGAGTGTTATTTTAAAAAAAATAATAAATAATTAAAAAGAAGAAAAACAATCACACGGGGCTAGGAAATTCCATGAAAAACTGTAACGCTTTTGGAACAGAAATCCAGACCTCAGTGTAACGCCCAGGTGGTTAAAGAGCCTGTTCACCAATGCTAGAAGTCTGGCAAACAAAATAAGGGAGTTGGAGGCCTTAATGAGTGGGGAGAATTATGACTTTACTGGCATTGCTGAATCCTGGCTTTGTTCTTTGCATGACTGGGCTGTCAATATTCCTGGGTATACTCTCTTTCGTAAAGACAGAGTCAAACGAAAGGGTGGTGGTGTCTGTCTGTATGTGAGAAGTGATCTGAATGTAAATGTGAAGAAGCAATCGCGGATGGAACAAGTGATGAGGTTGAGGCATTATGGGCGGAGTTAAATGTAGGGTTGAATAACACACAATTATTATTGGAGTCTGCTATAGGCCCCCCAGGGGCTAAGGGACTAAGGAAGAAATAGAAAATCAACTAATAGCACAAATAGAAAAAGCAGCAAAAAGCAAAGTGTTTTAATCATTGGAGATTTCAACTACTCTGACATTGACTGGAGTAATGACACTACAGGAACAGTAAAAGGGAGGAAATTTGTCAATTTTTTAAAGTTATTTTTATGGTAAATTTTTTAGAGGCCCCAACTAGAAATGATAATCTGCTGGACCTAGTTCTTTCTAACAATACAGAGATTATACCAAATATGCATATAAATCAGAATCTGGGTAGCAGTGACCATATTATAATTTCATTTAATGTGAGTTGTTAACAGGAAGCAAAAACATGAACGTTAAAAACATTTCATTTTAGGAGAGCATATTTTCCATTATTAAGGGCTGCTCTCTGTGACTTGAACTGGGAGACTGGTCTACAAAAGCACACTGAAAAAATTATTCCAATGGGTAATAAGTTTAGGAGGCTAAAATTAAAACCTATGTGGCTTACAGCTGATGTTAAAAAAGCCATAAGGAACCAGAAAAGGGCATTGCAAAATATATTAAAACTAAGGATCACCTTCATTATTTGAAAACTATAAAGAATGTAACAAAAGATATAAAAAACAGATAAAATGTGCAAAACTTCAAAATGAAAGACAGATTGCAAAGGAAAGTAAGGCAACCCCCCTGAATTTTTTTAAATATATTAATAACAAAAAGATCAGATCTGAGCATGTAGGCCCCTCATAGGATGTCTCTGGGTTGGTAAATTCATAACAGCAATGTCACTGCCTTAAATTAGTCAAAATTGCTCAAAATTGATATGCTTGAGAAACAGTTGGGCAAAATTAAGGTTGACAAAGCACCAGGACCTGATGGATTACATCCACGGGTCCTTAAAGAGCTGAGGTCGGTTTTTGCAAAGCCATTATTTCTAATTTTTAGAAACTCTTCAGTCACTGGCATGGTGGATGGACTGGCGTAAGGCCAATGTGGTTCCTATCTTCAAAAAGGGAACAAAGTCATTACCAGGTAACTACAGACCAGTTAGTTAAACATCCATAGCTGGAAAGGTCCTAGAGAGATTGATAAAGAACCACATAGGGGAGTTTCTGATAGAAAACAATATTATAGATGATAGTCAGCATGGCTTCAGGAAAGACCGAAGTTGTCAAAAAATTTACTCTCTTTTGTATGAGGAAGTAAATAAACAGATATACAGTGGGGTAGCAGTTAATATAGTGTACTTGGACTTTGCTAAAGCATTTGACACTGTACCTCACAGATGGTTAATATGTAAGTTAGGGTCAATATGTTTAGAAAAGTCAATCTGTAAATGGATAGAGAACTGACCTAAAGATCGCATCCAGAGAGTTGTAATTAATGATTCATACTCTGAATGGTCTAAGGTTATTAATGGTGTACCCCAGGGTTCAGTGTTGGGGCCTTTACTGTTTAACATCCTTATAAATGATAGAGAGTTTGGGATTAAAAGTACCACACCCTAAATATCTCCCTACCTGAGTCAATTAATTATTTACACCAATCTAATTTTCAATCCTCCAAATCACAACTTGGACATTTTTTAATTTCCCATCAATTCGGATGTATTTTTGTGCACAGCTATTCAAATTCCTGTAGTTTGCTTGTTTTTGCATTGTACTTTGCTTTGAGCATATTAAACCTAAGACTCATTCTGCCACCTAGTGGCCAATTATCAAAAGCGCACAGCAGTCACAATAATAAATGTCGGGACTTCTAACGCAATGTAAGCCACGGCACATTTTTTACATTGAAAAAATCCTGTGGCACACCACATATCAAAAATTTTACAAAATGACATTCTGTAGCTATTTCTCTTGTCTCTAAGAATAAACAATGCAATGAAGCTACCTACTGCCACCTACTGACATAGAAGAGTATTACATTACTCTGCCAGACAATACAGCACAGACACTCGACAATGGTAATTGGATAATTTCCCACAGTACACCTGAAGATCTCCCATGGCACACTATTGTGCCACGGCACAGTGAATAATTAATGAATAAACTAATAAATAATCTCTGCCGAATTGACAGGCAAAGATTCATGAATACAGTAAATTACCTTCCATTTGTATGTAAATAATGGGCACAAGTAACGCATGTGTATATATATATATAAATTTTTTATATATCTACATATACAACCTTCTATTTATATTTATTCTAGGTCCCGTATGTTTTTAAATTATTGTCTGCTAATACTTTGTTTTATTAAACATAAATTACTTAACACTTCAGAAACGATCCCATAGGTAACACTTCAAGGATTATATTCTGCTTCACCTAGAAAAAATAGTATATTTCAATATTTTTATTGAATTTTCACAAAAATAGGTACATGTATTTCAACAAAAAAAACAACAAAAAAAAAAAAAAAACAGATAATACAGAATTATCAAAACTAGGGTCAGCAGGGTACAAACATATTCTTGACGACCTCAATGTTCAAAGTGACAAGGAGAAAACCATATACAACAGTGGTGTGAACAATGAATAAACCAAAATTGCAACCCCATTATGGAAAAAAAAGAAGAATATTAAGAGAGCATATATGTATCGATGAACAGGAATTTACCATCAGCTAGAATTGCTCATTTACCTCAAATTTAACCTTTAGAGAATCAATGATTTTGAAGATATGAAACAAGAAGGATATCAATGTACTATAGAAAAACGTTTTTCCACAAAACAAAAATGCTCCACATGCAGGGATAGCCTATTTACATAGAATGATGTAACTAAGCCATAACACAAAATAGATTCTAAAAATTAGGAATAAATAATCTCATAATTACCAAAACACTTTAAAAATTTTGTCTGATTCTCATATAAAATGTTTGCAAATCTGGTATTCCAGGATTGCTGTAATCAATCTTTAGGATGTTTGGTTATGGACACCATCAACATATATGCAACATACATGATTGTTTGTGTGTATATGTATATTTACACAGACATATATGATATATGTGAAGTCTGTTCATGTCTGTCCAGACTTTCAAGTTAGCTGTCACAGCATATGTAAATATTGAGTTTCACATTGAAACCAATTATGTGGGGAGGTGCAGTAAACAGAACTGTCTCTGGGTGGGCACTGGCTTCTTACATTTTTATTGCTAATGTCTTACTGGAACCTGCATGATTAAATCAACAGTACGGAAAAGTCATCTCCTTTTTTAACTCTCCGAAATGAACTGAAAGTAATACTTTTAAACAACAATAAATTCATCTACAGGGAGTAACTACAGCATATGGAAAAGGGGACCTACCTGCAGATCTGCCCACCCCCACTCATAGTTACTGCCTTACCTTACTGTTTAGAAAAATTCTAGAAAAACATACACAAAATGAAAAAAATGTTTTATTTCATAAGATAAGACTTCAAACAATAATCAAAATGTTGTATTTGTTTTTCCAGATAATTAAAAAAATGATTGACATTTCAATCATATCAGCCTGAACTTGTGGACTTTTCGGTAAAGTTTTGGAGCAAATCGATTGAGACAAATTCAGATTTCCTCAAACAAATGAAAATAAGAACTTTTTCTATAGGCGATATAAAGTACTATAACACTGCTGTACAATGCAAACTATAGTGGAATACCAAATCTCACTGATGATGCTTATCTTTATTGGCTGCTAATACCTAGAAGTAAACATTAGTGTGTTTGTATGTGCAGAGTATTTTTTTTTTCATATTGTAAATCCACCAGTTATGTGGCCAGTGATTCTTCCTTTTGAATTATTCCGCGTTGAGACGTGTTGTTTCTGTGTTATTCCCTGTTGTCTGAAATATAAAAACATAGAATACAGTAAAACTACTTCATCTAAACAACTGTAACTCTGAAACCAAATAGGCCTCAGGGTTAACATCAGTTGAAGATTTAATGGTATATCTGGGCACATTTTAAAAAAGCTAGATTATTTATTTCCTGAATGTAGTAGCTGTATTAAATACAACAGATCAAGGAGCACATAATTTGCCATCCATAGCCTGTAGAGCAGTGTTTCTCAATCAGGGTTCCTCCAGAGGTTGTTAGGGGTTCCCTGAGCAATGAGCAGTTAGTGCTTGTCAGGTCAGTTTCAGTGACACTAATGATTTTTGTGGCTATCTGTAAAGTTATCTTTTTCCCACTGGCCAGCAATGTAGAGGCATTCTTCCTACTGACCACCTCATTGATGTACTGTGAGTTGTAGATATTAGTTTCCCGAGGACCTGAACGTTTTTTCAAGGCTTCCCCTATGGTATTCAGCTCTGGAAATACTGCCCTAGAGGGAGATAGTATAAACGGTAGCTTTGCACAAAAGAGAGAGTTCTAAATTCCTCATCTGCATATATTTTTCGGCACAGAGTCCAGTGGATACAGTACATGATACAGTATATGAAATATATGACTATAGAATATACTGCTGAAAGCATCAGGTATCACTACTACTAATGTAGTTTGCTGGCAAAACTTGTAGCAAAAATTAATACCTAAAGTTAATGAGAGTGGCAAAAGTTTGTTGACAGTTAGGAATATATATATATATATATATATATATAGTATAATATATTTTTTTTTTCCTTTTTTTGTGAATTGTTTATGAAATACTTACAGGAAGGCAGCAGCTACTGCACGCACCCAGGCAGATTAGAGTTACAGCAATACATAAAAGTATGTATTCAAAGATCAAGGTCCCAAAGGCAAAGTTATAAACTGTATCATTACAGTCTCTTGGGTTGACCTGGTAGATCCTGAACACCCAGACACTTCCTAGGATTAGAAGCAAAGTGTTAGATCTGTTTACATCTTGCTTTCACAAATGGAGGCTTAGTCCTGCATTAGTCTTTATTAGTTTTGGTGTTTGAATTTGGGTTGTTGTTATATTCGACCCAAAAAATGGCTGTTCGAATTCGGGTGGACCCGACCACCCGAAAAAAATCCCCGAAAAAAACGAGATTCGACGGTAAAAGTTAGGATAAAAAAAGTAAGAAAAAGTATTAAAAAAATAAAAATTAACATTAAATTAATTTATTGAGTGTCTGTGTTTATTTAATTCTTTTTCTTTTTACAGGTTATCCTACAATGACATTATATCTCTTAGGCTTAGTCTACAGGGACTGTTTCCCCAGCGTTTAACCTGATGCTTTTAAAGCCCATGTTTGAAGTCCCCATGCATTCCAATGGCTTAATTTACACCAGGACGTTTCTTTCAGGCAAGCATTATCTTAAACTTTGCTTGGAACGTTTAAAAAATTAAAACGCTGGATAAACGCTGGAAAACACATGAAAACGCTTGAAAACTCTCCCATTGAACTCAATAGAGGCGTTTTCAAGCGCTTTTAAGCTTTTTATGAAAGCTTCCATTGAAAAAAATGGGGGCTTTTATAAACGTTTTTAGCAGGACTTTGGACACTGGAAGCCCCCTTTTATAAGGAGACTCCCAGATCTCCACCACCCCACCCTGGGGAATGAGTACAGAGGTACATAAAAACCCTTACTCATTTCCTGAAAGGGATAAAATATATGTAAAAAATAAGACGAGGCTTTAATGTTAAATTATTTTATTAAATGTGTCTGTTTGTGTAATTAAACTTTTTATTTTTTTACAGGTTATCCTACTGACGGGAGGATGCTCAGGGCTGCAATCATGACATGAGCACAGCCCTGGGAATCTTCCTGACAGTAAGGCATCGCAGGGCACTAGGGGTTAAATGAGGACAAGGTTCTCCATTCACCTCTAGTGCTCTGTGATTGGCTAAGGTTTTACGTTTCTCAGCCATTTAGCACTAGACATGAATGGGGAGACTTATGCCTATTCATCTCTGGTGCTCTGTGATTGGCTGAGAAATAGGAAACCCTGGTGACAGCTCAAGCTTCATCAGGATTTCCCTTTCCTTACCAATCAGGGAGCAGAACAGTCAGTGGAGCTCCGCTATGCTGACAGCTCTGCTCCCCTGATTGCTCCCGCAGCCCTAGAGGAGCTGTGACATGTTCTGTATCTGTAGCACAAACTACAGCTCCTCTAAGGCTGCGTTAGGTTTAGTTAAACTTAAATTACATGTCTGCTATTCAAATTTTCCATTTTTTGAATAGCAGACATACAGTATAACTAAAATGATTACTGCCAATACATGCTGATTTTTTTAGAAAGGAGGTTGCAGTGGAAAAAAAGTTTTCATTTTTTTACCCTTTTTACCTGCAGTAAGTTTATACAGTAATGGGGTAACTGCAACTTTTTCAGTGGTTTTTGTTTATTTAAAAGGTATAATTTATACATAATGTAAAATGTACAATCTATAGAGTGCTTTGAGAGAGAGAATAGCCTCACAGGATCAGGAAGGACTTTTTTCCCCTATTGGAGCAAATTAAACTATTCTTTAAAGGGTTTTGTTTGCCTTCCTCTGGATCAACTATGTATATAGGGTTTTATCTGGAATATGTTTATTTCCAAAGTAGTTGAACTTGATGGACTTGTCTTTTTTCAACCTGACTAACTATGTTCCTCATCTGTTCTCCACTAGCTGATTAGAGTACATGGTCAATTTTCACTAATAGGTATAGTATTAACTTTAAAGAGGTTGGACACTAGGGACATCAAAAGGTACAGTCTCATCTAGTAGCTATAGCCCCATAATTCTGAAAACCCTAAAAGCAGCAGCAGTGAGCAAATATATTTTTTTTAAAGTATAGTATGTGTCCCTGTAGAGTCCTGGTATTTAGGTTACCACCTTAAAGTATGAGACTTAGGCATTGAACCTGCATTTATCTGCATATTGAGGACTTTCATTGCATCCAAATGGTTTGCACCTAGGACAAATAAAGGTACGTTTTTACTATTTTCTTTAGTCTGAAAATTATTTTTAGGGTCACCAGAGTTACCTCAAAATACAAAAATAACATATATTTAGACAGTAATGTAAGTACATACTAGAAGTATGATGTAAGTACTAGAACCATGGCATATGATGATACAGTGGGGTATTCAACACTTCCAGGACTGTAGAGCTCAGGGATTGTGGGTCACTGGCATATTCTGAACCTCTAAAAGTTTATACATTACTGTCTGTGTAATATAGTTTATTACAGGTTGACAATCAAAAATCCGGCCATCGAAAATCCATTTCCTTCCATTTACCTGCAATGAATTACGGATCGCATTTTCATTACAGGGACTGCATTAAAATGTTTGGCCACTGAAGTTTTGGTGGCGCTGCTCTGCAGAAACAGCTGTTAGGTCTTTTTTTCTAAACTAAATACACGTTGAGAGGGCACTGCTGCCTGCTCCCTGGAACTGTGCCAGTTGTCCGCAGGTGCTGCGAGAGGAAGACTGGTCTGTGTGTGGAGGTAAGTATAACTAAAAAATCCAGAATTTTCAAAAATCCAGTACTCCTCAGGTCCGGAGGTTGCTGGATTTTTGATTGTCAACCTGTATATATTTTTATACATATACCTGTAATGAACCAGCACAGTGAAAATAGACTTAGAATTCCCTCCAAAAAATACACTCTCTTTTCCCAGAGCATCTTCACAGGTACAAGCACAAATCCCCAAATGTGAACTACACCAGTGACTCTAAGGTACCATGGGATATTAGGCTCAATGTTGCATTGATCGGAGAATAAGGATCCTGTTGGAATAATAAAAAAATATTATTAACACACACAATAATAACACTTGCATGATAATTGCTTTTATATGTAAACTGGAACAAAAATATATTGCACTTGCCTATGGTAATCATAGCTATGCTGAGTGCTGTCCAGATCCCCAGTGTGCATAACTGTACACCTGAAATTGTATCAAATGACATGGTAGTTTTTATTGGTCACAAAACTAATAATATGTTGAACAAAATTGGCAACATCTTTACCATCAAATAAAAGATCACCAGCAATATGACTGATAACTAATAACCAAATCAACTTGTTCTCTATCAGACTCAAATGGAAATGGTGTAAAAAGTCACATTCCTTTCTTCTTCCCTGAAAGTCACACCTTCCTTTGTTTCATTTCCCACAACTCTGACCACCTGGAGGATCAAAATTGTCATTCTTCTTTAAGGTAATTTAAAGCAAAAGTAAACTTGTTCAAAGAAAAAGACACCATGAATTAGAGGTTCCTGGCAGTTTAACTCATGATGACATTATATTTGCTGTTTAAACTGCACAGAGTATGCACCATGTAGTGTAGAGCCAGTCCCTTTTTATGGCATCGCCAAGAATAAACTTGCTTGCTGGAGGCCATGTCTGAAAAGAATCACAGTGGAGCCAAGGTTTCAGCAGTGGGGATAGTTTCACGGGATGCAGCAGTGACAAGATCCTGAATTCATCATTTGGAGGACACAAAGAAAGGGGAAAGTGTGTGCCATAGTCTGTATTACAGTTGTGGTGTAATTAAACACTTCAGTTTGGAACAAAGTAAAAGCAAAATTAGGCTTTAATGCAGGGGTGCCCCCACTTTTTTGACTTGTGAGCTACTTTTAAAATGACCAAGTCAAAATGATCTACCAACAACGGTATTTGGACTTAAAAACTCCTGTGCATGGTACAGTTTATTTTGAAAGGCATCATCATAGGAGGAATCTTCCTGGTCTAGGGTAAAATGGACAGTAGTTTGGATGCAGAAGAAGATCTTAGATTTTATTTTACAATTTGTGTAATAATTATTGTTTATGGACAAGTTTACATATTTCACTGCCACATAGGTTTGAAACAATTGCCGCATGAATACATTTTAAGAGGTTTTTTGAAAAATGGGACATTTTAGGCATTAGATCAGACCATTAATTCTAATAAATTCAATTAAAATTAAAAATTTAAATTATTTGGAATTGTTGGTCTGATCTAATGTCTATAAAGTCCCATTTTTCAATCACTCTCTGGTAATATTTGTTGATATCTGCATATAATTTTCAAAATATTCTTGGAGTGCTTTAGGAAGTAACCCAAACCAAGCTTGGGGCAGTGCTGTTCAATCTATTTGACTGTATTTTTCTTCATTTGCATGTTTTCCTGTCAGCTGTTACAATTAAGGCAAATCTGGGGGTTCAACTATGCAGAACATTTTATATAGCCATTACTAAGTCTCAGGTGAATTCCAGATACTCTGAAGATAATTTATCTTAACATGAACCCACACCTACTACTGGTGGTAAATAAATATTTCTAAAAAATATAAGCAGTAAGTATTTATTGCCTGGGAACATCACTAATTATATTTTTTATGTTTGCAATGCAAACTGAAAATCTGATTCAACTACAATGTTAATAATAAGTTTTGGAACAGTTGGGGATTAAGAAATCAAAACAGGAGAAGCCAAACTTAACCAATTATTAGAGTTGCATAATTTAGAGGTCACACATAAAAGGCAATAGTTCCCAGACATAGAACAACAGAACATACAAGGGAACAAATAATGACAATTTACAGTTTCAAAATGAAATATATGATCACTAAATGCCAGGGATTCTATTATGAACATTCAAATAAATGTGGAAGCTTTTATCCCAAGTGTAGCTTCGGCAATGAGTCGAGTGGTACATTCCACCCCAGACATACCTGAGACATTTTGTTCTTTTTATGGAAGGAACTGTATAATTTAGATAATTTAGGTCAGCCTCCTGGGTCTATTTCCGATAAGCAGGATTTGATACAGGGATATTTACATTCCTCAGAATTGCCATCTTTTTCTGAAGAGTTAGGTGCACAAATCACAGCAGAGGAACTGTACAGAGCCATTTCCGGAGCGGCTGCCGGAAAGGCACCTGGGCCAGATGGCCTTTTGCTTAAATATGTGCTTTTTACCTAGTCTTTCAAGGTATTTTTTGAAGGCATTTAATGCCCTAGCCCGAAGAACGAAACCACCAAGAGATACCCTATCTCCCCATGTATCTGTTATCCTTAAACCAGGGAAAGACCCCAACGTATGTGGTAGTTATTGTCTAGTTTCCCTCCTCAACTGTTACCTTAAATTGTTTAGCAGTATATTAGCCAGCGGTCTCATGCCTGTACTTTAATCCATTATCCACCCCGATCAGAGGGGATTCCTGCCTGGACGTGAAGCACGTGACAACTCTATTAGGACTTTAAATCTAATTGATTATGTACACTCTCACCAGATTCCAGTCATGCTTTTGTCAGCTGACGTCGGCGAGGGAATTCCTGTCTCTCACTCTGGCCCACATAGGACTTCCTTCCCCTTTGATCTGGTGGATATTAGCTTTATACTCTGCCCCTATAGCCCAAATTAAAGTAAATGTCCTTCTATTTCGGCCATTTTCGCAATGGCGTCAGCAATGGCACATGACAAGGGTGTCCAATATCACCTCTTCTTTTTATTCTCATATTGGAACATTTTTCCTGCCACGTGCGTGGAAATTCCGATGTACAGGAGGGAGTGAATGTAAAGGGTCAGGAGTATAGGGTGGCAGCTTATGCTGACGATTTACTCTTTTATATCACCGCACCCAGGACATACCTTCCTAACCTGCTGACCGAGAGTACTAAATATGCGTATTTGTCTAATTACAAGATTAACCTTCAAAAATCTGAAGCATTGTCGATCACCCTACCTCGCAGACCTATCAATGAGATATCATCTTTTTGCCCTTTCAAATGGGCAAAAAAGGCCATCATTTATCTAGGGACCCAAACCCCAGCTGACCTCTCTCTGCTAGTTAACATTTCCTGCCATTACTGAACTCTATAAGGAGGGATTTACAGCACCGGAAACAGCATACCTTCTCTTGGTTCGGCAGATTTTCTTAAAATGAACGTTATGTTTCGTTTAATATATCTATTGCAAACTCTGCCGGTACATCTGCCCCATTCTTTGCTCTACAGGTTCAGGGGGGGTTTCTCCACTTTGTCTGAGGGGGAGATGCCCCTTGTTTATGTAAAGAGATCCTAGGCTGTACTAATTTGACCGGACACCCTTCAGCCTGGAATCCATATGTAATGGAGTGGGCCCATTGCATGGTACACTCTCTTCTGCTTATCAGCTGCTTTTGGAAGGATAAGCCCCTGCTTCTTTACCTTTTATCATTAATTGGAAAAGAGATTTGCATATTGTCCTCACCCCAGACCAGCTGGAACACCTTCTATGTTTTGGCCATAAAGCATCAATCAGCAATTTCTATTTACTAAGAAGTAAATTATAAACTGATGACCAGGGGGTATAGCGTCCCAGCTCTGTTAGCAATGATCTATGTGCAGATGGATGATAGATGCTGGAGATCTGGGACTGAAGAGGGCAGTCTAATTCACATTTTTTAGGAATGTCCCGTTACCTTCTTTTTGATCTCATATTGCGGATATCATACAGAAATTACCTGGGGTGTCTATACCTAATAAACCAGAGTTGGTCTTACTTCATGTGTCCTCCTTTTCCAATAAAAAGTACCATACCTCCCCGTTAAAACATTTGCTTAATGCTGCTAAGACCTGTATTCCAGTACTATAGAAGCAGACTTCTCCACTGACCGTCTCCCAATAGTTTAGCCGAATAAACAGGGTTATGACAATGGCGCCTAGGGACGTTTAATAGAACATGGTTTTACTGGACCTAATATACCACTACCCCAAAATATTTAGCCTTAAGAAGTATGAGCAATGATGAGGATGAGATTTCTTTATGTGTAAGGGATATTGTATGATACCCTGTATCAGTATATGTTCTAATGCCATTCCCCTCCTCCACCTTTGCCAGCACCCCCCCACCCACACACACACACACACTCCTCCTCTGTCCTTGTCATTTTTTGTTATGTGTGCCCCTTCCTTTGTTTTGTATTAATAATATCAAAATATGAAAATGTTATTGGTAACCAGTGTTTGCATAACTGTTGGATAATTACTTGAGTGCTAGAGATAGTTTTTTATCGTTTGTTGCAAGATTGGATGTAAAATTCTGTTATATATACTGCATATCTTGTATGTATGCTTACCTGATTGCTGAATAAAAATAAAATGAAATCAACATAGTACCACGTCTTAATTATATATTATAATGGCAGATGAGTGTCCTACATTGTTTCCTGTACTGGATAAAGAAGCTGTTATCAAAGTGTGAAGGTCTAAGTACCATGTGGAACATCTGGCGAAACTCTAGCTTGACAATGATGTTTGAGTATAGGAAGGGATTAATGTATGTGTGGCGCTGAAAATACTTATACATATTGGATGGAACTGCCACAATGGGAGAAGTAAGTTCACCTTTAATGGTAAGTAAGTTACTATTTTTCTTGACAGCGAGTGATGTAAATGATTGGTCTTGGATGTATGAATATTATTCAACTGTTTTATTTAATATAAGGTTTTGAAGATTTATTATGGCTTCTCCAGCGTATTTATGTAAATACACAATGGGCCTGATTCTTTAAAGATCTCCAACACTGGAAAAGATAGACTATCATGGGGGAGCTTGGGGAATCCAGCAAAACTGGAATCGATTTCTTAAAAAGTTTTTGGTATTACTTACTAAATGTTTTCAATCCTGGACCAGATTTGTTATCTGAGACATCCCCTGGAGGGTGGCCAGTGAAGGTAGTTGGGAGTCGAGAGTATATCAGATATTCACTTATGTTCAGTGGCCTTCCAAACCAAAAAACATTGAGAGGTCATAGCTGGCAGGAAGGCTGGATTACCAAAAAATGGGGTCACGAGATGTCTACTGAAGGAAATCTTACCCTTATCAAGGAGAGAGTCCCATATATGCATTAGATGAAGAGTGATTACTGAAGGTGAGGGGGGTGGGTGGGATAGCTTATGAGGTACCCAGGTCAGGGAGCATAGTGGCCACAGAGAGGGATGCTCTTCGAGCCACACCTAGATTTTTGTGTCCCGATTATGGAACCAATCTTTTTTTTTTCGGATTAGGGCTGCCTAATGATATAATGCAATGTTGGGTAGGCCAGCTCCCCCTCTTGATTTAGGATTGACAGTAAATCCATTGGGGGTACAGGGCTTCTGTGATTTCCATATGAAACAAGTAAATGCTTGTTGAATCTTCAATAGAAAAATCTTTGGGAGGGATATTAGAACAGTGGGGAACAGATATAGAAGACGAGGGGGGAACGCCCATCTTAAGGACATTTGTCCTCGCGAAAAAGGATAGTGGGAGATTAGCATATTTTTGTAAGTCTTGCTGTATCCTGGCCCAAGGAAGTGGGTAGTTAAAATAAAACAATCATGTATGCCAGGGGTGGACATACCAAGGTGCAGCTGCACGATGGTCCTAGGACATCTTCAGCCAACAAGGGCCCTCACAGCCAGATCCAGTGATCTGACTAATTGAGCTTCCTCCTGAAATTGTGTTACTTCAGTGGCCGTGTATAAGTGTGTTTTTATAATGACGTCATCAACAGCACACCTATTAGCTGTGTATGTAAGGGCAGTTTGTCATATTCTGCAGCCAAACAACTCACTGTGTTGAAATCTTTATATCTCCTAAACTGCTGGGTCTAACAACCTGAAATTTTCTGGGTACACATGCTATC